>NW_027453856.1:2100000-2387617 GCF_040206685.1 Ascaphus truei
CTCTTTCTCTCTCTGCGCTCTTTCTTTCTCTTTCTTTCTCTGCGCTCTTTCTCTCTCTGCGCTCTCTCTCTCCCTGCGCTCTTTCTCTCTCTGCGCTCTTTCTTTCTCTTTCTTTCTCTGCGCTCTTTATCTCTCTCTGCGCTCTTTCTCTCTCTCTCTCTTTGCGCTCTTTCTTTCTCTCTCTCTCTCGGCGCTCTTTCTCTCTCTCTCTCTCTCTGCGCTCTTTCTTTCTCTTTCTCTCTCTGCGCTCTCTCTCTCTGCGCTCTTTCTTTCTTTCTCTCTGCGCTCTTTTTTTCTCTCTTTGCGCTCTTTTTTTCTCTCTTTGCGCTCTTTCTTTCTCTCTCTGCGCTCTTTCTTTCTCTGCACTCTTTATTTCTCTCTCTGCGCTCTTTATTTCTCTCTCTGCGCTCTTTTTTTCTCTCTCTGCGCTCTTTATTTCTCTCTCTGCGCTCTTTCTCTCTCTCTATGCGCTCTCTCTCTGCGCTCTTTCTTTCTCTCTCTCTGCGCTCTTTCTTTCTCTCTCTGCGCTCTTTCTCTCTCTGCGCTCTTTCTTTCTCTCTCTCTGTGCTCTTTCTCTCTCTCTGTGCTCTTTCTCTCTCTCTGCGCTCTTTCTCTCTCTCTGCGCTCTTTCTCTCTCTCTGCACTCTTTCTCTCTCTCTGCGCTCTTTCTTTCTCTCTCTGCGCTCTTTCTTTCTCTCTCTGCGCTCTTTCTTTCTCTTTCTCTCTCTGCGCTCTTTCTCTCTCTCTGCGCTCTTTCTCTCTCTCTCTCTGCGCTCTTTCTTTCTCTTTCTCTCTCTGCGCTCTTTCTTTCTCTTTCTCTCTCTGCGCTCTCTCTCTCTGCGCTCTATCTTTCTCTCTGCGCTCTTTCTTTCTTTCTCTCTGCGCTCTTTTTTTCTCTCTTTGCGCTCTTTCTTTCTCTCTCTGCTCTCTTTCTTTCTCTCTCTGTGCTCTTTCTTTCTCTCTCTCTGCGCTCTTTCTCTCTCTCTGCACTCTTTCTTTCTCTCTCTCTCTGTGCTCTTTCTTTCTCTCTCTCTCTCTGCGCTCTTTCTCTCTCTCTGCGCTCTTTCTTTCTCTCTTTGCGCTCTTTCTTTCTCTGCGCTCTTTCTTTCTCTCTCTGCGCTCTTTATTTCTCTCTCTGCTCTTTTTCTCTCTCTCTGCGCTCTTTCTCTCTCTTTGTGCTCTTTCTTTCTCTCTGCGCTCTTTCTTTCTCTCTCTCTGCGCTCTTTCTTTCTCTCTCTCTGCGCTCTTTCTTCCTCTCTCTCTCTGCGCTCTTTCTCTCTCTCTGCGCTCTTTCTCTCTCTCTGCGCTATTTCTTTCTCTCTCTGCGCTCTTTCTCTCTCTCGGCGCTCTTTCTCTCTCTCTCTCACTGCGCACTTTCTTTCTCTTTCTCTCTCTGCGCTCTTTCTTTCTCTCTGCGCTCTTTCTTTCTTTCTCTCTGCGCTCTTTTTTTCTCTCTTTGCGCTCTTTTTTTCTCTCTTTGCGCTCTTTCTTTCTCTCTCTGCGCTCTTTCTTTCTCTCTCTCTGCGCTCTTTCTTTCTCTGCGCTCTTTATTTCTCTCTCTGCGCTCTTTATTTCTCTCTCTGCGCTCTTTATTTCTCTCTCTGCGCTCTTTATTTCTCTCTCTGCGCTCTTTATTTCTCTCTCTGCGCTCTTTATTTCTCTCTCTGCGCTCTTTCTCTCTCTCTCTGCGCTCTCTCTCTGCGCTCTTTCTTTCTCTCTCTCTGCGCTCTTTCTTTCTCTCTCTGCGCTCTTTCTCTCTCTGCGCTCTTTCTTTCTCTCTCTCTGTGCTCTTTCTCTCTCTCTGCGCTCTTTCTCTCTCTCTCTGCGCTCTTTCTTTCTCTCTGCGCTCTTTCTTTCTCTCTCTGCGCTCTTTCTCTCTCTCTGCGCTCTTTCTTTCTCTCTCTCTGCGCTCTTTCTCTCTCTCTGTGCTCTTTCTCTCTCTCTGCGCTCTTTCTCTCTCTCTGCGCTCTTTCTCTCTCTCTGCGCTCTTTCTTTCTCTTTCTCTCTCTCTGCGCTCTTTCTCTCTCTCTCTGCGCTCTTTCTCTCTCTCTCTGCGCTCTTTCTTTCTCTTTCTCTCTCTGCGCTCTTTCTTTCTCTTTCTCTCTCTGCGCTCTCTCTCTCTGCGCTCTTTCTTTCTCTCTGCGCTCTTTCTTTCTTTCTCTCTGCGCTCTTTTTATCTCTCTTTGCGCTCTTTTTTTCTCTCTTTGCGCTCTTTCTTTCTCTCTTTGCGCTCTTTCTTTCTCTCTTTGCGCTCTTTCTTTCTCTCTCTGCTCTCTTTCTTTCTCTCTCTGCGCTCTTTCTTTCTCTCTCTCTCTGCGCTCTTTCTTTCTCTGCGCTCTTTCTTTCTCTCTCTGCGCTCTTTATTTCTCTCTCTGCGCTTTTTCTCTCTCTCTGCGCTCTTTCTTTCTTTCTCTCTCTGCACTCTTTCTTTCTCTCTCTGTGCTCTTTCTTTCTCTGCGCTCTTTCTCTCTCTGCGCTCTCTCTTTCTCTCTCTGCGCTCTTTCTTTCTCTGTCTGCGCTCTTTCTTCCTCTCTCTCTCTCTGCGCTCTTTTTTTCTCTACGCTCTTTCTCTCTCTCTGCGCTCTTTCTTTCTTTCTCTCTCTCTGCGCTCTCTCTCTTTCTCTCTGCGCTCTCTCTCTGTCTGCGCTCTCTCTCTGTCTGCGCTCTCTCTCTGTCTGCGCTCTCTCTCTGTGCTCTCTTTTTCTCTCTGCGCTCTTTCTCTCTCTCTCTGCGCTCTTTCTCTCTCTATGTGCTCTTTCTTTCTCTCTGTGCTCTTTCTTTCTCTCTCTCTGCGCTCTTTCTTCCTCTCTCTGCGCTCTTTCTTTCTCTCTCTGCGCTCTTTCTTTCTCTCTCTCTCTCTGCGCTCTTTCTTTCTCTCTCTCTCTGCGCTCTTTCTTTCTCTCTCTCTCTGCGCTCTTTCTTTCTCTCTGCGCTCTTTCTCTCTCACTCTCTGCGCTCTATCTTTCTCTCTCTGCGCTTTTTCTTTCTCTCTCTCCGCGCTCTTTGTCTCTCTCTGCGCTTTTTCTTTCTCTCTCTCTGCGCTCTTATTTTTCTCTCTCTCTGCGCTCTTTCTCTCTCTCTGCGCTCTTTCTCTCTCTCTGCGCTCTTTCTCTCTCTCTGTGCTCTTTCTCTCTCTCTGCGCTCTTTCTTTCTCTCTGCGCTCTTTCTCTTTCTGCGCTCTTTCTCTCTCTGCGCTCTTTCTTTCTCTTTCTCTCTCTGCGCTCTTTCTCTTTCTCTGCGCTCTTTCTCTCTCTCTCTGCGCTCTTTCTCTCTCTCTCTGCGCTCTTTCTTCCTCTCTCTCTGCGCTCTCTCTCTCTCTGCGCTCTTTCTTTCTCTCTCTGCGCTCTTTCTTTCTCTCTCTCTCTGCGCTCTTTCTTTCTTTCTCTCCGCGCTCTTTCTCTCTCTCTCTGCGCTCTTTCTCTCTCTGCGCTCTTTCTTTCTCTCTCTCTGCGCTCTTTCTTTCTCTCTGCGCTCTTTCTTTCTCTCTGCGCACTTTCTTTCTCTCTGCTCTCTTTCTCTCTGTCTGCACTCTTTCTCTCTCTCTGCACTCTTTCTCTCTCTCTGCACTCTTTCTCTCTCTCTGCGCTCTCTCTCTCTCTGCGCAATCTCTCTCTCTGCGCTCTCTCACTCTCTGCGCTCTCTCACTCTCTGCGCTCTCTCTCTTTCTGCGCTCTCTCTCTCTGCGCTCTCTCTCTCTCTGCGCTCTCTCTCTCTCTCTGCGCTCTCTCTCTCTCTGCGCTCTCTCTCTCTCTCTGCGCTCTCTCTCTGCGCTCTCTCTCTCTCTGCGCTCTCTCTCTCTCTCTCTGCGCTCTTTCTTTCTCTCTCTCTCTCTGCGCTCTTTCTTCCTCTCTCTGCGCTCTTTCTTTCTCTGCACTTTTTCTTTCTCTCTCTCTCTGCGCTCTTTCTTTCTCTCTCTCTGCGCTCTTTCTCTCTCTCTGCGCTCTTTCTCTCTCTCTGCGCTCTTTCTTTCTCTTTCTCTCTCTCTGCGCTCTTTCTCTCTCTCTCTGCGCTCTTTCTCTCTCTCTCTGCGCTCTTTCTTTCTCTTTCTCTCTCTGCGCTCTTTCTCTCTGTGCTCTTTCTTTCTCTCTGCGCACTTTCTTTCTCTCTCTCTGCGCTCTTTCTCTCTCTCTGCGCTCTTTCTTTCTCTCTGCGCTCTTTCTTTCTCTCTGTGCTCTTTCTTTCTCTCTGCGCTCTCTCTCTCTGCGCTCTTTCTTTCTCTCTCTGCGCTCTTTCTCTCTCTCTCTGTGCGCTCTTTCTCTCTCTCTTTGCGCTCTTTCTTTCTCTTTCTCTCTCTGTGCTCTTTCTTTCTCTTTCTCTCTCTGCGTTCTTTCTCTCTGCGCTCTTTCTTTCTCTCTGCGCACTTTCTTTCTCTCTCTCTGCGCTCTTTCTCTCTCTCTGCGCTCTTTCTTTCTCTCTGCGCTCTCTCTCTGCGCTCTTTCTTTCTCTCTCTGCGCTCTTTCTTTCTCTCTCTCTGCGCTCTTTCTCTCTCTCTCTGCGCTCTTTCTTTCTCTCTCTGCGCTCTCTCTCTCTGCGCTCTTTCTTTCTCTCTGCGCTCTTTTTTTCTCTCTTCGCGCTCTTTTTTTCTCTCTGCGCTCTTTCTTTCTCTCTCTCTGCGCTCTTTCTTTCTCTGCGCTCTTTCTTTCTCTCTCTGCGCTCTTTCTTTCTCTCTCTGCGCTCTTTATTTCTCTCTCTGCGCTCTCTCTCTCTCTGCGCTCTCTCTCTGCGCTCTTTCTCTCTCTCTCTCTGCGCTCTTTCTTTCTCTTTCTCTCTCTCTGCGCTCTTTCTCTCTCTCGGCGCTCTTTCTCTTTCTCTCTCTCGGCGCTCTTTCTCTCTCTCTCTCTCTGCGCTCTTTCTTTCTCTTTCTCTCTCTGCGCTCTCTCTCTGCGCTCTTTATTTCTCTCTCTGCGCTCTTTATTTCTCTCTCTGCGCTCTATTTCTCTCTCTGCGCTCTTTCTCTCTCTCTCTGCGCTCTCTCTCTTTGCTCTTTCTTTCTCTCTCTCTGCGCTCTTTCTTTCACTCTCTGCGCTCTTTCTCTCTCTGCGCTCTTTCTCTCTCTCTATGCGCTCTTTCTTTCTCTTTCTCTCTCTGCGCTCTCTCTCTCTGCGCTCTTTCTTTCTCTCTGCGCTCTTTCTTTCTTTCTTTCTTTCTGCGCTCTTTTTTTCTCTCTTTGCGCTCTTTTTTTCTCTCTTTGCGCTCTTTCTTTCTCTCTCTGCTCTCTTTCTTTCTCTCTCTGCGCTCTTTCTTTCTCTCTCTCTGCGCTCTTTCTTTCTCTCTCTCTGCGCTCTTTATTTCTCTCTCTGCGCTTTTTCTCTCTCTCTGCGCTCTTTCTTTCTCTCTCTCTGTGCTCTTTCTTTCTCTTTCTTTCTCTCTGCGCTCTTTCTTTCTCTCTCTCTGCGCTCTTTCTTCCTCTCTCTCTCTGCGCTCTTTCTCTCTCTCTGCGCTCTTTCTCTCTCTCTGCGCTATTTCTTTCTCTCTCTGCGCTCTTTCTTTCTCTCTCTCTCTGCACTCTTTCTTTCTCTCTCTCTCTGCGCTCTTTCTTTCTCTCTCTCTCTGCGCTCTTTCTTTCTCTCTGCGCTCTTTCTCTCTCACTCTCTGCGCTCTTTCTTTCTCTCTCTGCGCTCTTTCTTTCTCTCTCTGCGCTCTTTCTTTCTCTCTCTGCGCTCTTTCTTTCTCTCTCTCTGCGCTTTTTCTTTCTCTCTCTTTGCGCTCTTTTTTTCTCTCTCTCTGCGCTCTTTCTCTCTCTCTGCGCTCTTTCTCTCTCTGCGCTCTTTCTTTCTCTCTCTGCGCTTTTTCTTTCTCTCTCTCTGCGCTCTCTCTCTGCGCTCTTTCTCTCTCTCTCTGCGCTCTTTCTTTCTCTTTCTCTCTCTCTGCGCTCTTTCTCTCTCTCGGTGCTCTTTCTCTTTCTCTCTCTCGGCGCTCTTTCTCTCTCTCTCTCTCTGCGCTCTTTCTTTCTCTTTCTCTCTCTGCGCTCTCTCTCTGCGCTCTTTATTTCTCTCTCTGCGCTCTTTATTTCTCTCTCTGCGCTCTATTTCTCTCTCTGCGCTCTTTCTCTCTCTCTCTGCGCTCTCTCTCTGCGCTCTTTCTTTCTCTCTCTCTGCGCTCTTTCTTTCACTCTCTGCGCTCTTTCTCTCTCTGCGCTCTTTCTCTCTCTCTCTGCGCTCTTTCTTTCTCTTTCTCTCTCTGCGCTCTCTCTCTCTGCGCTCTTTCTTTCTCTCTGTGCTCTTTCTTTCTTTCTCTCTGCGCTCTTTTTATCTCTCTTTGCGCTCCTTTTTTCTCTCTTTGCGCTCTTTCTTTCTCTCTCTGCTCTCTTTCTTTCTCTCTCTGCGCTCTTTCTTTCTCTCTCTCTGCGCTCTTTCTTTCTCTCTCTCTGCGCTCTTTCTTTCTCTGCGCTCTTTATTTCTCTCTCTGCGCTTTTTCTCTCTCTCTGCGCTCTTTCTTTCTCTCTCTCTGTGCTCTTTCTTTCTCTTTCTTTCTCTCTGCGCTCTTTCTTTCTCTCTCTCTGCGCTCTTTCTTCCTCTCTCTCTCTGCGCTCTTTCTCTCTCTCTGCGCTCTTTCTCTCTCTCTGCGCTATTTCTTTCTCTCTCTGCGCTCTTTCTTTCTCTCTCTCTCTGCACTCTTTCTTTCTCTCTCTCTCTGCGCTCTTTCTTTCTCTCTCTCTCTGCGCTCTTTCTTTCTCTCTGCGCTCTTTCTCTCTCACTCTCTGCGCTCTTTCTTTCTCTCTCTGCGCTCTTTCTTTCTCTCTCTGCGCTCTTTCTTTCTCTCTCTGCGCTCTTTCTTTCTCTCTCTCTGCGCTTTTTCTTTCTCTCTCTTTGCGCTCTTTTTTTCTCTCTCTTTGCGCTCTTTTTTTCTCTCTCTCTGCGCTCTTTCTCTCTCTCTGCGCTCTTTCTCTCTCTGCGCTCTTTCTCTCTCTCTGCGCTCTTTCTCTCTCTCTGCGCTCTTTCTCTCTCTGCGCTCTTTCTTTCTCTCTCTGCGCTTTTTCTTTCTCTCTCTCTGCGCTCTTTTTTTCTCTCTCTCTGCGCTCTTTCTCTCTCTCTGCGCTCTTTCTCTCTCTCTGCGCTCTTTCTCTCTCTCTGCGCTCTTTCTTTCTCTCTCTCTGTGCTTTCTCTCTCTCTGGGCTCTTTCTCTCTCTGCGCTCTTTCTCTCTCTCTGCGCTCTTTCTTTCTCTCTCTGCGCTCTTTCTTTCTCTCTCTGCGCTCTTTCTTTCTCTTTCTCTCTCTCTGCGCTCTTTCTCTCTCTCTCTGCGCTCTTTCTCTCTCTCTCTCTGCGCTCTTTCTTTCTCTTTCTCTCTCTGCGCTCTTTCTTTCTCTTTCTCTCTCTGCGCTCTCTCTCTGCGCTCTTTCTTTCTCTCTGCGCTCTTTTTTTCTCTCTTTGCGCTCTTTCTTTCTCTCTCTGCGCTCTTTCTTTCTCTCTCTCTGAGCTCTTTCTTTCTCTGCGCTCTTTATTTCTCTCTCTGCGCTCTTTATTTCTCTCTCTGCGCTCTTTATTTCTCTCTCTGCGCTCTTTATTTCTCTCTCTGCGCTCTTTCTTTCTCTCTCTGCGCTCTCTCTCTGCGCTCTTTCTTTCTCTCTCTGCGCTCTCTCTCTGCGCTCTTTCTTTCTCTCTCTGCGCTCTTTCTCTTTCTGCGCTCTTTCTCTCTCTCTGCGCTCTTTCTCTCTCTCTCTGCGCTCTCTCTCTGCGCTCTTTCTTTCTCTCTGCGCTCTTTCTTTCTCTCTCTGCGCTCTTTCTCTCTCTCTGCGCTCTTTCTTTCTCTCTCTCTGCGCTCTTTCTCTCTCTCTGTGCTCTTTCTCTCTCTCTGCGATCTTTCTCTCTCTCTGCGCTCTTTCTCTCTCTCTGCGCTCTTTCTTTCTCTCTCTGCGCTCTTTCTTTCTCTTTCTCTCTCTCTGCGCTCTTTCTCTCTCTCTCTGCGCTCTTTCTCTCTCTCTCTCTGCGCTCTTTCTTTCTCTTTCTCTCTCTGCGCTCTTTCTTTCTCTTTCTCTCTCTGCGCTCTCTCTCTCTGCGCTCTTTCTTTCTCTCTGCGCTCTTTCTTTCTCTCTGCGCTCTTTTTTTCTCTCTTTGCGCTCTTTCTTTCTCTCTTTGCGCTCTTTCTTTCTCTGCGCTCTTTCTTTCTCTCTCTGCGCTCTTTATTTCTCTCTCTGCGCTTTTTCTCTCTCTCTGCGCTCTTTCTCTCTCTATGTGCTCTTTCTTTCTCTCTGCGCTCTTTCTTTCTCTCTCTCTGCGCTCTTTCTTTCTCTCTCTCTGCGCTCTTTCTTCCTCTCTCTCTCTGCGCTCTTTCTCTCTCTCTGCGCTCTTTCTCTCTCTCTGCGCTCTTTCTTTCTCTTTCTCTCTCTGCGCTCTTTCTTTCTCTTTCTCTCTCTGCGCTCTCTCTCTCTGCGCTCTTTCTTTCTCTCTGCGCTCTTTCTTTCTCTCTGTGCTCTTTTTTTCTCTCTTTGCGCTCTTTCTTTCTCTCTTTGCGCTCTTTCTTTCTCTGTGCTCTTTCTTTCTCTCTCTGCGCTCTTTATTTCTCTCTCTGCGCTTTTTCTCTCTCTCTGCGCTCTTTCTCTCTCTTTGCGCTCTTTCTTTCTCTGCGCTCTTTCTTTCTCTCTCTGCGCTCTTTATTTCTCTCTCTGCGCTTTTTCTCTCTCTCTGCGCTCTTTCTCTCTCTATGTGCTCTTTCTTTCTCTCTGCGCTCTTTCTTTCTCTCTCTCTGCGCTCTTTCTTTCTCTCTCTCTGCGCTCTTTCTTCCTCTCTCTCTCTGCGCTCTTTCTCTCTCTCTGCGCTCTTTCTCTCTCTCTGCGCTATTTCTTTCTCTGTCTGCGCTCTTTCTCTCTCTCGGCGCTCTTTCTCTCTCTCTCTCTCTGCGCACTTTCTTTCTCTTTCTCTCTCTGCGCTCTTTCTTTCTCTCTGCGCTCTTTCTTTCTTTCTCTCTGCGCTCTTTTTTTCTCTCTTTGCGCTCTTTTTTTCTCTCTTTGCGCTCTTTCTTTCTCTGCGCGCTTTCTTTCTCTCTCTCTGCGCTCTTTCTTTCTCTGCGCTCTTTATTTCTCTCTCTGCGCTCTTTATTTCTCTCTCTGCGCTCTTTATTTCTCTCTCTGCGCTCTTTATTTCTCTCTCTGCGCTCTTTATTTCTCTCTCTGCGCTCTTTATTTCTCTCTCTGCGCTCTTTCTCTCTCTCTCTGCGCTCTCTCTCTGCGCTCTTTCTTTCTCTCTCTCTGCGCTCTTTCTTTCTCTCTCTGCGCTCTTTCTTTCTCTCTCTCTGTGTTCTTTCTCTCTCTCTGCGCTCTTTCTCTCTCTCTGCGCTCTTTCTTTCTCTCTGCGCTCTTTCTTTCTCTCTCTGCGCTCTTTCTCTCTCTCTGCGCTCTTTCTTTCTCTCTCTCTGCGCTCTTTCTCTCTCTCTGTGCTCTTTCTCTCTCTCTGCGCTCTTTCTCTCTCTCTGCGCTCTATCTCTCTCTCTGCGCTCTTTCTCTCTCTCTCTGCGCTCTTTCTCTCTCTCTCTCTGCGCTCTTTCTTTCTCTTTCTCTCTCTGCGCTCTTTCTTTCTCTTTCTCTCTCTGCTCTCTCTCTCTCTGCGCTCTTTCTTTCTCTCTGCGCTCTTTCTTTCTTTCTCTCTGCGCTCTTTTTATCTCTCTTTGCGCTCTTTTTTTCTCTCTTTGCGCTCTTTCTTTCTCTCTTTGCGCTCTTTCTTTCTCTCTCTGCTCTCTTTCTTTCTCTCTCTGCGCTCTTTCTTTCTCTCTCTCTCTGCGCTCTTTCTTTCTCTGCGCTCTTTCTTTCTCTCTCTGCGCTCTTTATTTCTCTCTCTGCGCTTTTTCTCTCTCTCTGCGCTCTTTCTTTCTTTCTCTCTCTGCGCTCTTTCTTTCTCTCTCTGTGCTCTTTCTTTCTCTGCGCTCTTTCTCTCTCTGCGCTCTCTCTCTCTGCGCTCTTTCTTTCTCTGTCTGCGCTCTTTCTTCCTCTCTCTCTCTCTGCGCTCTTTTTTTCTCTACGCTCTTTCTCTCTCTCTGCGCTCTTTCTTTCTTTCTCTCTCTCTGCGCTCTCTCTCTTTCTCTCTGCGCTCTCTCTCTCTGCGCTCTCTCTCTGTCTGCGCTCTCTCTCTGTCTGCGCTCTCTCTCTGTGCTCTCTTTTTCTCTCTGCGCTCTTTCTCTCTCTCTCTGCGCTCTTTCTCTCTCTATGTGCTCTTTCTTTCTCTCTGTGCTCTTTCTTTCTCTCTCTCTGCGCTCTTTCTTCCTCTCTCTGCGCTCTTTCTTTCTCTCTCTGCGCTCTTTCTTTCTCTCTCTCTCTGCGCTCTTTCTTTCTCTCTCTCTCTGCGCTCTTTCTTTCTCTCTCTCTGCGCTCTTTCTTTCTCTCTGCGCTCTTTCTCTCTCACTCTCTGCGCTCTATCTTTCTCTCTCTGCGCTTTTTCTTTCTCTCTCTGCGCTCTTTCTTTCTCTCTCTCCGCGCTCTTTGTCTCTCTCTGCGCTTTTTCTTTCTCTCTCTCTGCGCTCTTTTTTTTCTCTCTCTCTGCGCTCTTTCTCTCTCTCTGCGCTCTTTCTCTCTCTCTGCGCTCTTTCTCTCTCTCTGTGCTCTTTCTCTCTCTCTCTCTGCGCTCTTTATTTCTCTCTGCGCTCTTTCTCTTTCTGCGCTCTTTCTCTCTCTGCGCTCTTTCTTTCTCTTTCTCTCTCTGCGCTCTTTCTCTTTCTCTGCGCTCTTTCTCTCTCTCTCTGCGCTCTTTCTCTCTCTCTCTGCGCTCTTTCTTCCTCTCTCTCTGCGCTCTCTCTCTCTCTGCGCTCTTTCTTTCTCTCTCTGCGCTCTTTCTTTCTCTCTCTCTCTGCGCTCTTTCTTTCTTTCTCTCCGCGCTCTTTCTCTCTCTCTCTGCGCTCTTTCTCTCTCTGCGCTCTTTCTTTCTCTCTCTCTGCGCTCTTTCTTTCTCTCTCTCTGCGCTCTTTCTTCCTCTCTCTCTCTGCGCTCTTTCTCTCTCTCTGCGCTCTTTCTCTCTCTCTGCGCTATTTCTTTCTCTCTCTGCGCTCTTTCTCTCTCTCGGCGCTCTTTCTCTCTCTCTCTCTCTGCGCACTTTCTTTCTCTTTCTCTCTCTGCGCTCTTTCTTTCTCTCTGCGCTCTTTCTTTCTTTCTCTCTGCGCTCTTTTTTTCTCTCTTTGCGCTCTTTTTTTCTCTCTTTGCGCTCTTTCTTTCTCTCTCTGCGCGCTTTCTTTCTCTCTCTCTGCGCTCTTTCTTTCTCTGCGCTCTTTATTTCTCTCTCTGCGCTCTTTATTTCTCTCTCTGCGCTCTTTATTTCTCTCTCTGCGCTCTTTATTTCTCTCTCTGCGCTCTTTATTTCTCTCTCTGCGCTCTTTATTTCTCTCTCTGCGCTCTTTCTCTCTCTCTCTGCGCTCTCTCTCTGCGCTCTTTCTTTCTCTCTCTCTGCGCTC
This sequence comes from Ascaphus truei, assembly GCF_040206685.1. NCBI lineage: Eukaryota > Metazoa > Chordata > Amphibia > Anura > Ascaphidae > Ascaphus > Ascaphus truei. Next base: position 2,111,372 of record NW_027453856.1, read on the forward strand.
TTTCTTTCTCTCTCTGCGCTCTTTCTTTCTCTCTCTCTGTGTTCTTTCTCTCTCTCTGCGCTCTTTCTCTCTCTCTGCGCTCTTTCTTTCTCTCTGCGCTCTTTCTTTCTCTCTCTGCGCTCTTTCTCTCTCTCTGCGCTCTTTCTTTCTCTCTCTCTGCGCTCTTTCTCTCTCTCTGTGCTCTTTCTCTCTCTCTGCGCTCTTTCTCTCTCTCTGCGCTCTTTCTCTCTCTCTGCGCTCTTTCTCTCTCTCTCTGCGCTCTTTCTCTCTCTCTCTCTGCGCTCTTTCTTTCTCTTTCTCTCTCTGCGCTCTTTCTTTCTCTTTCTCTCTCTGCTCTCTCTCTCTCTGCGCTCTTTCTTTCTCTCTGCGCTCTTTCTTTCTTTCTCTCTGCGCTCTTTTTATCTCTCTTTGCGCTCTTTTTTTCTCTCTTTGCGCTCTTTCTTTCTCTCTTTGCGCTCTTTCTTTCTCTCTCTGCTCTCTTTCTTTCTCTCTCTGCGCTCTTTCTTTCTCTCTCTCTCTGCGCTCTTTCTTTCTCTGCGCTCTTTCTTTCTCTCTCTGCGCTCTTTATTTCTCTCTCTGCGCTTTTTCTCTCTCTCTGCGCTCTTTCTTTCTTTCTCTCTCTGCGCTCTTTCTTTCTCTCTCTGTGCTCTTTCTTTCTCTGCGCTCTTTCTCTCTCTGCGCTCTCTCTCTCTGCGCTCTTTCTTTCTCTGTCTGCGCTCTTTCTTCCTCTCTCTCTCTCTGCGCTCTTTTTTTCTCTACGCTCTTTCTCTCTCTCTGCGCTCTTTCTTTCTCTCTCTCTGCGCTCTCTCTCTTTCTCTCTGCGCTCTCTCTCTCTGCGCTCTCTCTCTGTCTGCGCTCTCTCTCTGTCTGCGCTCTCTCTCTGTGCTCTCTTTTTCTCTCTGCGCTCTTTCTCTCTCTCTCTGCGCTCTTTCTCTCTCTATGTGCTCTTTCTTTCTCTCTGTGCTCTTTCTTTCTCTCTCTCTGCGCTCTTTCTTCCTCTCTCTGCGCTCTTTCTTTCTCTCTCTGCGCTCTTTCTTTCTCTCTCTCTCTGCGCTCTTTCTTTCTCTCTCTCTCTGCGCTCTTTCTTTCTCTCTCTCTGCGCTCTTTCTTTCTCTCTGCGCTCTTTCTCTCTCACTCTCTGCGCTCTATCTTTCTCTCTCTGCGCTTTTTCTTTCTCTCTCTGCGCTCTTTCTTTCTCTCTCTCCGCGCTCTTTGTCTCTCTCTGCGCTTTTTCTTTCTCTCTCTCTGCGCTCTTTTTTTTCTCTCTCTCTGCGCTCTTTCTCTCTCTCTGCGCTCTTTCTCTCTCTCTGCGCTCTTTCTCTCTCTCTGTGCTCTTTCTCTCTCTCTCTCTGCGCTCTTTATTTCTCTCTGCGCTCTTTCTCTTTCTGCGCTCTTTCTCTCTCTGCGCTCTTTCTTTCTCTTTCTCTCTCTGCGCTCTTTCTCTTTCTCTGCGCTCTTTCTCTCTCTCTCTGCGCTCTTTCTCTCTCTCTCTGTGCTCTTTCTTCCTCTCTCTCTGCGCTCTCTCTCTCTCTGCGCTCTTTCTTTCTCTCTCTGCGCTCTTTCTTTCTCTCTCTCTCTGCGCTCTTTCTTTCTTTCTCTCCGCGCTCTTTCTCTCTCTCTCTGCGCTCTTTCTCTCTCTGCGCTCTTTCTTTCTCTCTCTCTGCGCTCTTTCTTTCTCTCTCTCTGCGCTCTTTCTTCCTCTCTCTCTCTGCGCTCTTTCTCTCTCTCTGCGCTCTTTCTCTCTCTCTGTGCTATTTCTTTCTCTCTCTGCGCTCTTTCTCTCTCTCGGCGCTCTTTCTCTCTCTCTCTCTCTGCGCACTTTCTTTCTCTTTCTCTCTCTGCGCTCTTTCTTTCTCTCTGCGCTCTTTCTTTCTTTCTCTCTGCGCTCTTTTTTTCTCTCTTTGCGCTCTTTTTTTCTCTCTTTGCGCTCTTTCTTTCTCTCTCTGCGCTCTTTCTTTCTCTCTCTCTGCGCTCTTTCTTTCTCTGCGCTCTTTATTTCTCTCTCTGCGCTCTTTATTTCTCTCTCTGCGCTCTTTATTTCTCTCTCTGCGCTCTTTATTTCTCTCTCTGCGCTCTTTATTTCTCTCTCTGCGCTCTTTCTCTCTCTCTCTGCGCTCTCTCTCTGCGCTCTTTCTTTCTCTCTCTGCGCTCTTTCTCTCTCTGCGCTCTTTCTTTCTCTCTCTCTGTGCTCTTTCTCTCTCTCTGCGCTCTTTCTCTCTCTCTCTGCGCTCTTTCTTTCTCTCTGCGCTCTTTCTTTCTCTCTCTGCGCTCTTTCTCTCTCTCTGCGCTCTTTCTTTCTCTCTCTCTGCGCTCTTTCTCTCTCTCTGTGCTCTTTCTCTCTCTCTGCGCTCTTTCTCTCTCTCTGCGCTCTTTCTCTCTCTCTGCGCTCTTTCTCTCTCTCTGCGCTCTTTCTTTCTCTCTCTCTGCGCTCTTTCTTTCTCTTTCTCTCTCTCTGCGCTCTTTCTCTCTCTCTCTGCGCTCTTTCTCTCTCTCTCTCTGCGCTCTTTCTTTCTCTTTCTCTCTCTGCGCTCTTTCTTTCTCTTTCTCTCTCTGCGCTCTCTCTCTCTGCGCTCTTTCTTTCTCTCTGCGCTCTTTCTTTCTTTCTCTCTGCGCTATTTTTATCTCTCTTTGCGCTCTTTTTTTCTCTCTTTGCGCTCTTTCTTTCTCTCTTTGCGCTCTTTCTTTCTCTCTCTGCTCTCTTTCTTTCTCTCTCTGCGCTCTTTCTTTCTCTCTCTCTCTGCGCTCTTTCTTTCTCTCTCTGCGCTCTTTATTTCTCTCTCTGCGCTTTTTCTCTCTCTCTGCGCTCTTTCTTTCTTTCTCTCTCTGCGCTCTTTCTTTCTCTCTCTGTGCTCTTTCTTTCTCTGCGCTCTTTCTCTCTCTGCGCTCTCTCTCTCTGCGCTCTTTCTTTCTCTGTCTGCGCTCTTTCTTCCTCTCTCTCTCTCTGCGCTCTTTTTTTCTCTACGCTCTTTCTCTCTCTCTGCGCTCTTTCTTTCTTTGTCTCTCTCTGCGCTCTCTCTCTTTCTCTCTGCGCTCTCTCTCTCTGCGCTCTCTCTCTGTCTGCGCTCTCTCTCTGTCTGCGCTCTCTCTCTGTGCTCTCTTTTTCTCTCTGCGCTCTTTCTCTCTCTCTCTGCGCTCTTTCTCTCTCTATGTGCTCTTTCTTTCTCTCTGTGCTCTTTCTTTCTCTCTCTCTGCGCTCTTTCTTCCTCTCTCTGCGCTCTTTCTTTCTCTCTCTGCGCTCTTTCTTTCTCTCTCTCTCTGCGCTCTTTCTTTCTCTCTCTCTCTGCGCTCTTTCTTTCTCTCTCTCTCTGCGCTCTTTCTTTCTCTCTGCGCTCTTTCTCTCTCACTCTCTGCGCTCTATCTTTCTCTCTCTGCGCTTTTTCTTTCTCTCTCTGCGCTCTTTCTTTCTCTCTCTCCGCGCTCTTTGTCTCTCTCTGCGCTTTTTCTTTCTCTCTCTCTGCGCTCTTTTTTTTCTCTCTCTCTGCGCTCTTTCTCTCTCTCTGCGCTCTTTCTCTCTCTCTGCGCTCTTTCTCTCTCTCTGTGCTCTTTCTCTCTCTCTCTCTCTGCGCTCTTTCTTTCTCTCTGCGCTCTTTCTCTTTCTGCGCTCTTTCTCTCTCTGCGCTCTTTCTTTCTCTTTCTCTCTCTGCGCTCTTTCTCTTTCTCTGCGCTCTTTCTCTGCGCTCTTTCTCTCTCTCTCTGCGCTCTTTCTTCCTCTCTCTCTGCGCTCTCTCTCTCTCTCTGCGCTCTTTCTTTCTCTCTCTGCGCTCTTTCTTTCTCTCTCTCTCTGCGCTCTTTCTTTCTTTCTCTCCGCGCTCTTTCTCTCTCTCTCTGCGCTCTTTCTCTCTCTGCGCTCTTTCTTTCTCTCTCTCTGCGCTCTTTCTTCCTCTCTCTCTGCGCTCTTTCTTTCTCTCTCTGCGCTCTTTCTTTCTCTCTCTCTGCGCTCTTTCTTTCTCTCTCTCTGCGCTCTTTCTTTCTCTGCGCTCTTTATTTCTCTCTCTGCGCTTTTTCTCTCTCTCTGCGCTCTTTCTTTCTCTCTCTCTGTGCTCTTTCTTTCTCTTTCTTTCTCTCTGCGCTCTTTCTTTCTCTCTCTCTGCGCTCTTTCTTCCTCTCTCTCTCTGCGCTCTTTCTCTCTCTCTGCGCTCTTTCTCTCTCTCTGCGCTATTTCTTTCTCTCTCTGCGCTCTTTCTTTCTCTCTCTCTCTGCGCTCTTTCTTTCTCTCTCTCTCTGCGCTCTTTCTTTCTCTCACTCTCTGCGCTCTTTCTTTCTCTCTCTGCGCTCTTTCTTTCTCTCTCTGCGCTCTTTCTTTCTCTCTCTGTGCTCTTTCTTTCTCTCTCTGCGCTCTTTCTTTCTCTCTCTGCGCTCTTTCTTTCTCTCTCTCTGCGCTTTTTCTTTCTCTCTCTTTGCGCTCTTTTTTTCTCTCTCTCTGCGCTCTTTCTTTCTTTCTCTCTCTGCGCTCTTTCTTTCTCTCTCTGTGCTCTTTCTTTCTCTGCGCTCTTTCTCTCTCTGCGCTCTCTCTCTGCGCTCTTTCTTTCTCTGTCTGCGCTCTTTCTTCCTCTCTCTCTCTCTGCGCTCTTTTTTTCTCTACGCTCTTTCTCTCTCTCTGCGCTCTTTCTTTCTTTCTCTCTCTCTGCGCTCTCTCTCTTTCTCTCTGCGCTCTCTCTCTCTGCGCTCTCTCTCTGTCTGCGCTCTCTCTCTGTCTGCGCTCTCTCTCTGTGCTCTCTTTTTCTCTCTGCGCTCTTTCTCTCTCTCTCTGCGCTCTTTCTCTCTCTATGTGCTCTTTCTTTCTCTCTGTGCTCTTTCTTTCTCTCTCTCTGCGCTCTTTCTTCCTCTCTCTGCGCTCTTTCTTTCTCTCTCTGCGCTCTTTCTTTCTCTCTCTCTCTGCGCTCTTTCTTTCTCTCTCTCTCTGCGCTCTTTCTTTCTCTCTCTCTCTGCGCTTTTTCTTTCTCTCTCTGCGCTCTTTCTTTCTCTCTCTCCGCGCTCTTTGTCTCTCTCTGCGCTTTTTCTTTCTCTCTCTCTGCGCTCTTTTTTTTCTCTCTCTCTGCGCTCTTTCTCTCTCTCTGTGCTCTTTCTCTCTCTCTCTCTGCGCTCTTTCTTTCTCTCTGCGCTCTTTCTCTTTCTGCGCTCTTTCTCTCTCTGCGCTCTTTCTTTCTCTTTCTCTCTCTGCGCTCTTTCTCTTTCTCTGCGCTCTTTCTCTCTCTCTCTGCGCTCTTTCTCTCTCTCTCTGCGCTCTTTCTCTCTCTCTCTCTGCGCTCTTTCTTTCTCTCTGCGCTCTTTCTCTTTCTGCGCTCTTTCTCTCTCTGCGCTCTTTCTTTCTCTTTCTCTCTCTGCGCTCTTTCTCTTTCTCTGCGCTCTTTCTCTCTCTCTCTGCGCTCTTTCTCTCTCTCTCTGCGCTCTTTCTTCCTCTCTCTCTGCGCTCTCTCTCTCTCTCTGCGCTCTTTCTTTCTCTCTCTGCGCTCTTTCTTTCTCTCTCTCTCTGCGCTCTTTCTTTCTCTCTCTCTCTGCGCTCTTTCTTTCTTTCTCTCCGCGCTCTTTCTCTCTCTCTCTGCGCTCTTTCTCTCTCTGCGCTCTTTCTTTCTCTCTCTCTGCGCTCTTTCTTCCTCTCTCTCTGCGCTCTTTCTTTCTCTCTCTGCGCTCTTTCTTTCTCTCTCTCTGCGCTCTTTCTTTCTCTCTCTCTGCGCTCTTTCTTTCTCTGCGCTCTTTATTTCTCTCTCTGCGCTTTTTCTCTCTCTCTGCGCTCTTTCTTTCTCTCTCTCTGTGCTCTTTCTTTCTCTTTCTTTCTCTCTGCGCTCTTTCTTTCTCTCTCTCTGCGCTCTTTCTTCCTCTCTCTCTCTGCGCTCTTTCTCTCTCTCTGCGCTCTTTCTCTCTCTCTGCGCTATTTCTTTCACTCTCTGCGCTCTTTCTTTCTCTCTCTCTCTGCGCTCTTTCTTTCTCTCTCTCTCTGCGCTCTTTCTTTCTCTCACTCTCTGCGCTCTTTCTTTCTCTCTCTGCGCTCTTTCTTTCTCTCTCTGCGCTCTTTCTTTCTCTCTCTGTGCTCTTTCTTTCTCTCTCTGCGCTCTTTCTTTCTCTCTCTGCGCTCTTTCTTTCTCTCTCTCTGCGCTTTTTCTTTCTCTCTCTTTGCGCTCTTTTTTTCTCTCTCTCTGCGCTCTTTCTTTCTTTCTCTCTCTGCGCTCTTTCTTTCTCTCTCTGTGCTCTTTCTTTCTCTGCGCTCTTTCTCTCTCTGCGCTCTCTCTCTCTGCGCTCTTTCTTTCTCTGTCTGCGCTCTTTCTTCCTCTCTCTCTCTCTGCGCTCTTTTTTTCTCTACGCTCTTTCTCTCTCTCTGCGCTCTTTCTTTCTTTCTCTCTCTCTGCGCTCTCTCTCTTTCTCTCTGCGCTCTCTCTCTCTGCGCTCTCTCTCTGTCTGCGCTCTCTCTCTGTCTGCGCTCTCTCTCTGTGCTCTCTTTTTCTCTCTGCGCTCTTTCTCTCTCTCTCTGCGCTCTTTCTCTCTCTATGTGCTCTTTCTTTCTCTCTGTGCTCTTTCTTTCTCTCTCTCTGCGCTCTTTCTTCCTCTCTCTGCGCTCTTTCTTTCTCTCTCTGCGCTCTTTCTTTCTCTCTCTCTCTGCGCTCTTTCTTTCTCTCTCTCTCTGCGCTCTTTCTTTCTCTCTCTCTCTACGCTCTTTCTTTCTCTCTGCGCTCTTTCTCTCTCACTCTCTGCGCTCTATCTTTCTCTCTCTGCGCTTTTTCTTTCTCTCTCTGCGCTCTTTCTCTCTCTCTCCGCGCTCTTTGTCTCTCTCTGCGCTTTTTCTTTCTCTCTCTCTGCGCTCTTTTTTTTCTCTCTCTCTGCGCTCTTTCTCTCTCTCTGCGCTCTTTCTCTCTCTCTGCGCTCTTTCTCTCTCTCTGTGCTCTTTCTCTCTCTCTCTCTGCGCTCTTTCTTTCTCTCTGCGCTCTTTCTCTTTCTGCGCTCTTTCTCTCTCTGCGCTCTTTCTCTCTCTCTCCGCGCTCTTTGTCTCTCTCTGCGCTTTTTCTTTCTCTCTCTCTGCGCTCTTTTTTTTCTCTCTCTCTGCGCTCTTTCTCTCTCTCTGCGCTCTTTCTCTCTCTCTGCGCTCTTTCTCTCTCTCTGTGCTCTTTCTCTCTCTCTCTCTGCGCTCTTTCTTTCTCTCTCTGCGCTCTTTCTTTCTCTCTCTCTCTGCGCTCTTTCTTTCTCTCTCTCTCTGCGCTCTTTCTTTCTCTCTCTCTCTACGCTCTTTCTTTCTCTCTGCGCTCTTTCTCTCTCACTCTCTGCGCTCTATCTTTCTCTCTCTGCGCTTTTTCTTTCTCTCTCTGCGCTCTTTCTCTCTCTCTCCGCGCTCTTTGTCTCTCTCTGCGCTTTTTCTTTCTCTCTCTCTGCGCTCTTTTTTTCTCTCTCTCTGCGCTCTTTCTCTCTCTCTGCGCTCTTTCTCTCTCTCTGCGCTCTTTCTCTCTCTCTGTGCTCTTTCTCTCTCTCTCTCTGCGCTCTTTCTTTCTCTCTGCGCTCTTTCTCTTTCTGCGCTCTTTCTCTCTCTGCGCTCTTTCTTTCTCTTTCTCTCTCTGCGCTCTTTCTCTTTCTCTGCGCTCTTTCTCTCTCTCTCTGCGCTCTTTCTCTCTCTCTCTGCGCTCTTTCTTCCTCTCTCTCTGCGCTCTTTCTTTCTCTCTCTGCGCTCTTTCTTTCTCTCTCTCTCTGCGCTCTTTCTTTCTTTCTCTCCGCGCTCTTTCTCTCTCTCTCTGCGCTCTTTCTCTCTCTGCGCTCTTTCTTTCTCTCTCTCTGCGCTCTTTCTTCCTCTCTCTCTGCGCTCTTTCTTTCTCTCTCTGCGCTCTTTCTTTCTCTCTCTCTGCGCTCTTTCTTTCTCTCTCTCTGCGCTCTTTCTTTCTCTGCGCTCTTTATTTCTCTCTCTGCGCTTTTTCTCTCTCTCTGCGCTCTTTCTTTCTCTCTCTCTGTGCTCTTTCTTTCTCTTTCTTTCTCTCTGCGCTCTTTCTTTCTCTCTCTCTGCGCTCTTTCTTCCTCTCTCTCTCTGCGCTCTTTCTCTCTCTCTGCGCTCTTTCTCTCTCTCTGCGCTATTTCTTTCTCTCTCTGCGCTCTTTCTTTCTCTCTCTCTCTGCGCTCTTTCTTTCTCTCTCTCTCTGCGCTCTTTCTTTCTCTCACTCTCTGCGCTCTTTCTTTCTCTCTCTGCGCTCTTTCTTTCTCTCTCTGCGCTCTTTCTTTCTCTCTCTGTGCTCTTTCTTTCTCTCTCTGCGCTCTTTCTTTCTCTCTCTGCGCTCTTTCTTTCTCTCTCTCTGCGCTTTTTCTTTCTCTCTCTTTGCGCTCTTTTTTTCTCTCTCTCTGCGCTCTTTCTCTCTCTCTGCGCTCTTTCTCTCTCTGCGCTCTTTCTCTCTCTCTGCGCTCTTTCTCTCTCTCTGCGCTCTTTCTCTCTCTGCGCTCTTTCTTTCTCTCTCTGCGCTTTTTCTTTCTCTCTCTCTGCGCTCTTTTTTTCTCTCTCTCTGCGCTCTTTCTCTCTCTCTGCGCTCTTTCTCTCTCTCTGCGCTCTTTCTCTCTCTCTGCGCTCTTTCTTTCTCTCTCTCTGTGCTCTTTCTCTCTCTCTGTGCTCTTTCTCTCTCTGCGCTCTTTCTCTCTCTCTGCGCTCTTTCTTTCTCTCTCTGCGCTCTTTCTTTCTCTCTCTGCGCTCTTTCTTTCTCTTTCTCTCTCTCTGCGCTCTTTCTCTCTCTCTCTGCGCTCTTTCTCTCTCTCTCTCTGCGCTCTTTCTTTCTCTTTCTCTCTCTGCGCTCTTTCTTTCTCTTTCTCTCTCTGCGCTCTCTCTCTCTGCGCTCTTTCTTTCTCTCTGCGCTCTTTCTTTCTCTCTGCGCTCTTTTTTTCTCTATTTGCGCTCTTTCTTTCTCTCTTTGCGCTCTTTCTTTCTCTGCGCTCTTTCTTTCTCTCTCTGCGCTCTTTATTTCTCTCTCTGCGCTTTTTCTATCTCTCTGCGCTTTTTCTCTCTCTATGTGCTCTTTCTATCTCTCTGCGCTCTTTCTTTCTCTCTCTCTGCGCTCTTTCTTCCTCTCTCTCTCTGCGCTCTTTCTCTCTCTCTGCGCTCTTTCTCTCTCTCTGCGCTATTTCTTTCTCTCTCTGTGCTCTTTCTCTCTCTCGGCGCTCTTTCTCTCTCTCTCTCTCTGAGCACTTTCTTTCTCTTTCTCTCTCTGCGCTCTTTCTTTCTCTCTGCGCTCTTTCTTTCTCTCTGCGCTCTTTTTTTCTCTCTTTGCGCTCTTTTTTTCTCTCTTTGCGCTCTTTCTTTCTCTCTCTGCGCTCTTTCTTTCTCTCTCTCTGAGCTCTTTCTTTCTCTGCGCTCTTTATTTCTCTCTCTGCGCTCTTTATTTCTCTCTCTGCGCTCTTTATTTCTCTCTCTGCGCTCTTTATTTCTCTCTCTGCGCTCTTTATTTCTCTCTCTGCGCTCTTTCTTTCTCTCTCTGCGCTCTCTCTCTGCGCTCTTTCTTTCTCTCTCTGTGCTCTTTCTCTCTCTGCGCTCTTTCTCTCTCTCTGCGCTCTTTCTCTCTCTCTCTGCGCTCTCTCTCTGCGCTCTTTCTTTCTCTCTGCGCTCTTTCTTTCTCTCTCTGCGCTCTTTCTCTCTCTCTGCGCTCTTTCTTTCTCTCTCTCTGCGCTCTTTCTCTCTCTCTGTGCTCTTTCTCTCTCTCTGCGATCTTTCTCTCTCTCTGCGCTCTTTCTCTCTCTCTGCGCTCTTTCTTTCTCTTTCTCTCTCTCTGCGCTCTTTCTCTCTCTCTCTGCGCTCTTTCTCTCTCTCTCTCTGCGCTCTTTCTTTCTCTTTCTCTCTCTGCGCTCTTTCTTTCTCTTTCTCTCTCTGCGCTCTCTCTCTCTGCGCTCTTTCTTTCTCTCTGCGCTCTTTCTTTCTCTCTGTGCTCTTTTTTTCTCTCTTTGCGCTCTTTCTTTCTCTCGTTGCGCTCTTTCTTTCTCTGCGCTCTTTCTTTCTCTCTCTGCGCTCTTTATTTCTCTCTCTGCGCTTTTTCTCTCTCTCTGCGCTCTTTCTCTCTCTATGTGCTCTTTCTTTCTCTCTGCGCTCTTTCTTTCTCTCTCTCTGCGCTCTTTCTTTCTCTCTCTCTGCGCTCTTTCTTCCTCTCTCTCTCTGCGCTCTTTCTCTCTCTCTGCGCTCTTTCTCTCTCTCTGCGCTCTTTCTTTCTCTTTCTCTCTCTGCGCTCTTTCTTTCTCTTTCTCTCTCTGCGCTCTCTCTCTCTGCGCTCTTTCTTTCTCTCTGCGCTCTTTCTTTCTCTCTGCGCTCTTTTTTTCTCTCTTTGCGCTCTTTCTTTCTCTCTTTGCGCTCTTTCTTTCTCTGCGCTCTTTCTTTCTCTCTCTGCGCTCTTTATTTCTCTCTCTGCGCTTTTTCTCTCTCTCTGCGCTCTTTCTCTCTCTTTGCGCTCTTTCTTCCTCTGCGCTCTTTCTTTCTCTCTCTGCGCTCTTTATTTCTCTCTCTGCGCTTTTTCTCTCTCTCTGCGCTCTTTCTATCTCTATGTGCTCTTTCTTTCTCTCTGCGCTCTTTCTTTCTCTCTCTCTGCGCTCTTTCTTTCTCTCTCTCTGCGCTCTTTCTTCCTCTCTCTCTCTGCGCTCTTTCTCTCTCTCTGCGCTCTTTCTCTCTCTCTGCGCTATTTCTTTCTCTCTCTGCGCTCTTTCTCTCTCTCGGCGCTCTTTCTCTCTCTTTCTCTCTGCGCACTTTCTTTCTCTTTCTCTCTCTGCGCTCTTTCTTTCTCTCTGCGCTCTTTCTTTCTTTCTCTCTGTGCTCTTTTTTTCTCTCTTTGCGCTCTTTTTTTCTCTCTTTGCGCTCTTTCTTTCTCTCTCTGCGCTCTTTCTTTCTCTCTCTCTGCGCTCTTTCTTTCTCTGCGCTCTTTATTTCTCTCTCTGCGCTCTTTATTTCTCTCTCTGCGCTCTTTATTTCTCTCTCTGCGCTCTTTATTTCTCTCTCTGCGCTCTTTATTTCTCTCTCTGCGCTCTTTCTCTCTCTCTCTGCGCTCTCTCTCTGCGCTCTTTCTTTCTCTCTCTCTGCGCTCTTTCTTTCTCTCTCTGCGCTCTTTCTCTCTCTGCGCTCTTTCTTTCTCTCTGCGCTCTTTCTTTCTCTCTCTGCGCTCTTTCTCTCTCTCTGCGCTCTTTCTTTCTCTCTCTCTGCGCTCTTTCTCTCTCTCTGTGCTCTTTCTCTCTCTCTGCGCTCTTTCTCTCTCTCTGCGCTCTTTCTCTCTCTCTGCGCTCTTTCTCTCTCTCTGCGCTCTTTCTTTCTCTCTCTCTGCGCTCTTTCTTTCTCTCTCTCTGCGCTCTTTCTTTCTCTTTCTCTCTCTCTGCGCTCTTTCTCTCTCTCTCTGCGCTCTTTCTCTCTCTCTCTCTGCGCTCTTTCTTTCTCTTTCTCTCTCTGCGCTCTTTCTTTCTCTTTCTCTCTCTGCGCTCTCTCTCTCTGCGCTCTTTCTTTCTCTCTGCGCTCTTTCTTTCTTTCTCTCTGCGCTCTTTTTATCTCTCTTTGCGCTCTTTTTTTCTCTCTTTGCGCTCTTTCTTTCTCTGCGCTCTTTCTTTCTCTCTCTGCGCTCTTTATTTCTCTCTCTGCGCTCTTTCTTTCTCTCTCTGCGCTCTTTCTTTCTCTCTCTCTCTGCGCTCTTTCTTTCTTTCTCTCTCTGCGCTCTTTCTTTCTCTCTCTCTCTGCGCTCTTTCTTTCTCTCTGCGCTCTTTCTCTCTCACTCTCTGCGCTCTATCTTTCTCTCTCTGCGCTTTTTCTTTCTCTCTCTGCGCTCTTTCTTTCTCTCTCTCCGCGCTCTTTGTCTCTCTCTGCGCTTTTTCTTTCTCTCTCTCTGCGCTCTTTTTTTTCTCTCTCTCTGCGCTCTTTCTCTCTCTCTGCGCTCTTTCTCTCTCTCTGCGCTCTTTCTCTCTCTCTGTGCTCTTTCTCTCTCTCTCTCTGCGCTCTTTCTTTCTCTCTGCGCTCTTTCTCTTTCTGCGCTCTTTCTCTCTCTGCGCTCTTTCTTTCTCTTTCTCTCTCTGCGCTCTTTCTCTTTCTCTGCGCTCTTTCTCTCTCTCTCTGCGCTCTTTCTCTCTCTCTCTGCGCTCTTTCTTCCTCTCTCTCTGCGCTCTCTCTCTCTCTCTGCGCTCTTTCTTTCTCTCTCTGCGCTCTTTCTTTCTCTCTCTCTCTGCGCTCTTTCTTTCTTTCTCTCCGCGCTCTTTCTCTCTCTCTCTGCGCTCTTTCTCTCTCTGCGCTCTTTCTTTCTCTCTCTCTGCGCTCTTTCTTTCTCTCTGCGCTCTTTCTTTCTCTCTGCGCACTTTCTTTCTCTCTGCTCTCTTTCTCTCTCTCTGCACTCTTTCTCTCTCTCTGCACTCTTTCTCTCTCTCTGCACTCTTTCTCTCTCTCTGCGCTCTCTCTCTCTCTGCGCAATCTCTCTCTCTGCGCAATCTCTCTCTCTGCGCTCTCTCACTCTCTGCGCTCTCTCTCTTTCTGCGCTCTCTCTCTCTCTGCGCTCTCTCTCTCTCTGCGCTCTCTCTCTCTCTGCGCTCTCTCTCTCTCTGCGCTCTCTCTCTCTCTCTGCGCTCTCTCTCTCTTTGCGCTCTCTCTCTCTCTGCGCTCTCTCTCTCTCTGCGCTCTTTCTTTCTCTCTCTCTCTCTGCGCTCTTTCTTTCTCTGCGCTTTTTCTTTCTCTCTCTCTCTGCGCTCTTTCTTTCTCTCTCTCTGCGCTCTTTCTCTCTCTCTGCGCTCTTTCTCTCTCTCTGTGCTCTTTCTTTCTCTTTCTCTCTCTCTGCGCTCTTTCTCTCTCTCTCTGCGCTCTTTCTCTCTCTCTCTCTCTGCGCTCTTTCTTTCTCTTTCTCTCTCTGCGCTCTTTCTCTCTGTGCTCTTTCTTTCTCTCTGCGCACTTTCTTTCTCTCTCTCTGCGCTCTTTCTCTCTCTCTGCGCTCTTTCTTTCTCTCTGCGCTCTTTCTTTCTCTCTGCGCTCTTTCTTTCTCTCTGCGCTCTCTCTCTCTGCGCTCTTTCTTTCTCTCTCTGCGCTCTTTCTCTCTCTCTCTGTGCGCTCTTTCTCTCTCTCTTTGCGCTCTTTCTTTCTCTTTCTCTCTCTGTGCTCTTTCTTTCTCTTTCTCTCTCTGCGCTCTTTCTCTCTGCGCTCTTTCTTTCTCTCTGCGCACTTTCTTTCTCTCTCTCTCTGCGCTCTTTCTCTCTCTCTGCGCTCTTTCTTTCTCTCTGCGCTCTCTCTCTGCGCTCTTTCTTTCTCTCTCTGCGCTCTTTCTTTCTCTCTCTCTGCGCTCTTTCTCTCTCTCTCTGCGCTCTTTCTTTCTCTCTCTGCGCTCTCTCTCTCTGCGCTCTTTCTTTCTCTCTGCGCTCTTTTTTTCTCTCTTCGCGCTCTTTTTTTCTCTCTTTGCGCTCTTTCTTTCTCTCTCTGCGCTCTTTCTTTCTCTCTCTCTGTGCTCTTTCTTTCTCTGCGCTCTTTCTTTCTCTCTCTGCGCTCTTTCTTTCTCTCTCTGCGCTCTTTATTTCTCTCTCTGCGCTCTCTCTCTCTCTGCGCTCTCTCTCTGCGCTCTTTCTTTCTCTCTCTCTGCGCTCTTTCTTTCTCTCTCTGCGCTCTTTCTTTCTCTCTCTGCGTTCTTTCTCTCTCTCTGCGCTCTTTCTCTCTCTCTGTGCTCTTTCTCTCTCTGCGCTCTTTCTCTCTCTGCGCTCTTTCTTTCTCTCTCTCTGCACTCTTTCTTTCTTTCTCTCTGTGCTCTTTCTTTCTCTCTGCACTCTTACTTTCTCTCTCTCTGCGCTCTTTCTCTCTCTCTGCGCTCTTTCTTTCTATTTCTCTCTCTCTGCGCTCTTTCTCTCTCTCTCTCTGCGCTCTTTCTCTCTCTCTCTCTGCGCTCTTTCTTTCTCTTTCTCTCTCTGCGCTCTTTCTTTCTCTTTCTCTCTCTGCGCTCTTTCTTTCTCTCTCTGCGCTCTTTCTCTCTCTCTCTGTGCGCTCTTTCTCTCTCTCTTTGCGCTCTTTCTTTCTCTTTCTCTCTCTGTGCTCTTTCTTTCTCTTTCTCTCTCTGCGCTCTTTCTCTCTGCGCTCTTTCTTTCTCTCTGCGCACTTTCTTTCTCTCTCTCTGCGCTCTTTCTCTCTCTCTGCGCTCTTTCTTTCTCTCTGCGCTCTCTCTCTGCGCTCTTTCTTTCTCTCTCTGCGCTCTTTCTTTCTCTCTCTCTGCGCTCTTTCTCTCTCTCTCTGCGCTCTTTCTTTCTCTCTCTGCGCTCTCTCTCTGCGCTCTTTCTTTCTCTCTGCGCTCTTTTTTTCTCTCTTCGCGCTCTTTTTTTCTCTCTTTGCGCTCTTTCTTTCTCTCTCTGTGCTCTTTCTTTCTCTCTCTGCGCTCTTTCTTTCTCTCTCTCTGCGCTCTTTCTTTCTCTGCGCTCTTTCTTTCTCTCTCTGCGCTCTTTCTTTCTCTCTCTGCGCTCTTTATTTCTCTCTCTGCGCTCTCTCTCTCTCTGCGCTCTCTCTCTGCGCTCTTTCTTTCTCTCTCTCTGCGCTCTTTCTTTCTCTCTCTGCGCTCTTTCTCTCTCTCTGCGCTCTTTCTCTCTCTCTGTGCTCTTTCTCTCTCTGCGCTCTTTCTCTCTCTGCGCTCTTTCTCTCTCTGCGCTCTTTCTCTCTCTGCGCTCTTTCTTTCTCTCTCTCTGCACTCTTTCTTTCTTTCTCTCTGCGCTCTTTCTTTCTCTCTCTGCGCTCTTTCTCTCTCTCTCTGTGCGCTCTTTCTCTCTCTCTTTGCGCTCTTTCTTTCTCTTTCTCTCTCTGTGCTCTTTCTTTCTCTTTCTCTCTCTGCGCTCTTTCTCTCTGCGCTCTTTCTTTCTCTCTGCGCACGTTCTTTCTCTCTCTCTGCGCTCTTTCTCTCTCTCTGCGCTCTTTCTTTCTCTCTGCGCTCTCTCTCTGCGCTCTTTCTTTCTCTCTCTGCGCTCTTTCTTTCTCTCTCTCTGCGCTCTTTCTCTCTCTCTCTGCGCTCTTTCTTTCTCTCTCTGCGCTCTCTCTCTCTGCGCTCTTTCTTTCTCTCTGCGCTCTTTTTTTCTCTCTTCGCGCTCTTTTTTTCTCTCTTTGCGCTCTTTCTTTCTCTCTCTGCGCTCTTTCTTTCTCTCTCTCTGCGCTCTTTCTTTCTCTGCGCTCTTTCTTTCTCTCTCTGCGCTCTTTCTTTCTCTCTCTGCGCTCTTTATTTCTCTCTCTGCGCTCTCTCTCTCTCTGCGCTCTCTCTCTCTCTGCACTCTCTCTCTGCGCTCTTTCTTTCTCTCTCTCTGCGCTCTTTCTTTCTCTCTCTGCGCTCTTTCTTTCTCTGCGCTCTTTCTCTCTCTGCGCTCTTTCTCTCTCTGCGCTCTTTCTTTCTCTCTCTCTGCACTCTTTCTTTCTTTCTCTCTGCTCTCTTTCTTTCTCTCTGCGCTCTTTCTTTCTCTCTGCGCTCTCTCTCTCTGCGCTCTTTCTTTCTCTCTCTGCGCTCTTTCTCTCTCTCTCTGTGCGCTCTTTCTCTCTCTCTTTGCGCTCTTTCTTTCTCTTTCTCTCTCTGTGCTCTTTCTTTCTCTTTCTCTCTCTGCGCTCTTTCTTTCTCTCTGCGCACTTTCTTTCTCTCTCTCTGCGCTCTTTCTCTCTCTCTGAGCTCTTTCTTTCTCTCTGCGCTCTCTCTCTGCGCTCTTTCTTTCTCTCTCTGCGCTCTTTCTTTCTCTCTCTCTGCGCTCTTTCTCTCTCTCTCTGCGCTCTCTCTCTCTGCGCTCTTTCTTTCTCTCTGCGCTCTTTTTTTCTCTCTTCGCGCTCTTTTTTTCTCTCTTTGCGCTCTTTCTTTCTCTCTCTGCGCTCTTTCTTTCTCTCTCTCTGCGCTCTTTCTTTCTCTGCGCTCTTTCTTTCTCTCTCTGCGCTCTTTATTTCTCTCTCTGCGCTCTCTCTCTCTCTGTGCTCTCTCTCTGCGCTCTTTCTTTCTCTCTCTCTGCGCTCTTTCTTTCTCTCTCTGCGCTCTTTCTTTCTCTCTCTGCGTTCTTTCTCTCTCTCTGCGCTCTTTCTCTCTCTCTGTGCTCTTTCTCTCTCTGCGCTCTTTCTCTCTCTGCGCTCTTTCTCTCTCTGCGCTCTTTCTTTCTCTCTCTCTGCACTCTTTCTTTCTTTCTCTCTGCGCTCTTTCTTTCTCTCTGCACTCTTACTTTCTCTCTCTCTGCGCTCTTTCTCTCTCTCTGCGCTCTTTCTTTCTCTTTCTCTCTCTCTGCGCTCTTTCTCTCTCTCTCTCTCTGCGCTCTTTCTCTCTCTCTCTCTGCGCTCTTTCTTTCTCTTTCTCTCTCTGCGCTCTTTCTCTCTGCGCTCTTTCTTTCTCTCTGCGCACTTTCTTTCTCTCTCTCTGCACTCTTTCTTTCTCTCTGCGCTCTCTCTCTCTGCGCTCTTTCTTTCTCTCTCTGCGCTCTTTCTTTCTCTCTTTCTGCGCTCTTTCTCTCTCTCTCTCTGCGCTCTTTCTCTCTCTCTCTCTGCGCTCTTTCTCTCTCTCTCTGCGCTCTTTCTTTCTCTTTCTCTCTCTGCGCTCTTTCTTTCTCTTTCTCTCTCTGCGCTCTTTCTTTCTCTTTCTCTCTCTGCGCTCTTTCTCTCTGCGCTCTTTCTTTCTCTCTCTCTGCGCTCTTGCTTTCTCTCTCTGCGCTCTTTCTTTCTCTCTCTCTGCGCTCTTTCTTTCTCTCTCTCTGCGCTCTTTCTCTCTCTCTTTCTGCGCCTTTCTTTCTCTTTCTCTCTCTGCGCTCTTTCTTTCTCTTTCTCTCTCTGCGCTCTCTCTCTGCGCTCTTTCTTTCTCGCTGCACTCTTTCTTTCTCTCTGCGCTCTTTTTTTCTCTCTTTGCACTCTTTTTTTCTCTCTTTGCGCTCTTTCTTTCTCTCTCTGCGCTCTTTCTTTCTCTCTCTCTGCGCTCTTTCTTTCTCTGCGCTCTTTCTTTCTCTCTCTGCGCTCTTTATTTCTCTCTCTGCGCTTTTTCTCTCTCTCTGCGCTCTTTATTTCTCTCTCTGCGCTCTTTATTTCTCTCTCTGCGCTCTTTATTTCTCTCTCTGCGCTCTTTATTTCTCTCTCTGCGCTCTTTATTTCTCTCTCTGCGCTCTTTATTTCTCTCTCTGCGCTCTTTCTCTCTCTCTGCGCTCTTTCTTTCTCTCTCTCTGCGCTCTTTCTTTCTCTCTCTCTGCGCTCTTTCTTTCTCTCCTGCGCTCTTTCTCTCTCTCTGCGCTCTTTCTTTCTCTGTCTGCGCTCTTTCTTTCTCTCTCTGCGCTCTTTCTCTCTCTCTGTGCTCTTTCTCTCTCTGCGCTCTTTCTCTCTCTCTGCGCTCTTTCTCTCTCTCTGCGCTCTTTCTCTCTCTGCGCTCTTTCTTTCTCTGTCTGCGCTCTTTCTTTCTCTGTCTGCGCTCTTTCTTCCTCTCTCTCTCTCTACGCTCTTTTTTTCTCTATGCTCTTTTTCTCTCTCTGCGCTCTTTCTTTCTCTCTCTCTGCGCTCTTTCTTTCTCTCCTGCGCTCTTTCTCTCTCTCTGCGCTCTTTCTTTCTCTGTCTGCGCTCTTTCTTTCTCTCTCTGCGCTCTTTCTCTCTCTCTGTGCTCTTTGTCTCTCTGCGCTCTTTCTCTCTCTCTGCGCTCTTTCTCTCTCTCTGCGCTCTTTCTCTCTCTGCGCTCTTTCTTTCTCTGTCTGCGCTCTTTCTTTCTCTGTCTGCGCTCTTTCTTCCTCTCTCTCTCTCTACGCTCTTTTTTTCTCTACGCTCTTTTTCTCTCTCTGCGCTCTTTCTTTCTCTCTCTCTGCGCTCTTTCTTTCTCTCTCTCTGCGCTCTCTCTCTCTTTCTCTCTGCGCTCACTCTCTCTGCGCTCTCTCTCTGTCTGCGCTCTTTCTCTCTCTCTCTGCGCTCTTTCTCTCTCTATGTGCTCTTTCTTTCTCTCTGCGCTCTTTCTTCCTCTCTCTCTGCGCTCTTTCTTTCTCTCTCTCTCTGCGCTCTTTCTTTCTCTCTCTCTCTGCGCTCTTTCTTTCTCTCTGCGCTCTTATTCTCTCACTCTCTGCGCTCTTTCTTTCTCTCTCTGAGCTCTTTCTTTCTCTCTCTGCGCTCTTTCTTTCTCTCTCTCTGCGCTCTTTGTCTCTCTCTGCGCTTTTTCTTTCTCTCTCTGCACTCTTTTTTTCTCTCTCTCTGCGCTCTTTCTCTCTCTCTGCGCTCTTTCTCTCTCTCTGCGCTCTTTCTCTCTCTCTCTGCGCGCTTTCTTTCTCTCTGCGCTCTTCTCTCTCTGCGCTCTTTCTTTCTCTCTGCGCTCTTTCTCTCTCTGCGCTCTTTCTCTCTCTGCGCTCTTTCTCTCTCTGCGCTCTTTCTTTCTCTTTCTCTCTCTGCGCTCTCTCTCTCTCTGCGCTCTTTCTCTCTCTCTCTCTGCGCTCTCTCTCTCTCTGCGCTCTTTCTTTCTCTTTCTCTCTCTGCGCTCTTTCTCTCTCTCTGCGCTCTTTCTTTCTTTCTCTCTGCGCTCTTTCTTTCTTTCTGCGCTCTTTTTTTCTCTCTTTGCGCTCTTTCTTTCTCTCTCTGCGCTCTTTCTCTCTCTCTCTCTCTGCGCTCTTTCTTTCTCTCTGCGCTCTTTCTCTCTCTGCGCACTTTCTCTCTGTGCGCTCTTTCTTTCTCTTTCTCTCTCTCTGCGCTCTTTCTCTCTCTCTCTCGGCGCTCTTTCTCTCTCTCTCTCTCTGCGCTCTTTCTTTCTCTCTGCGCTCTTTCTCTCTCTCTCTCTGCGCTCTTTCTCTCTCTCTCTGCGCTCTTTCTCTCTCTATGTGCTCTTTCTTTCTCTCTGCGCTCTTTCTTCCTCTCTCTCTGCGCTCTTTCTTTCTCTCTCTCTCTGCGCTCTTTCTTTCTCTCTCTCTCTGCGCTCTTTCTTTCTCTCTGCGCTCTTATTCTCTCACTCTCTGCGCTCTTTCTTTCTCTCTCTGAGCTCTTTCTTTCTCTCTCTGCGCTCTTTCTTTCTCTCTCTCTGCGCTCTTTGTCTCTCTCTGTGCTTTTTCTTTCTCTCTCTGCACTCTTTTTTTCTCTCTCTCTGCGCTTTTTCTCTCTCTCTGCGCTCTTTCTCTCTCTCTGCGCTCTTTCTCTCTCTCTCTGCGCGCTTTCTTTCTCTCTGCGCTCTTCTCTCTCTGCGCTCTTTCTTTCTCTCTGCGCTCTTTCTCTCTCTGCGCTCTTTCTCTCTCTGCGCTCTTTCTCTCTCTGCGCTCTTTCTTTCTCTTTCTCTCTCTGCGCTCTCTCTCTCTCTGCGCTCTTTCTCTCTCTCTCTCTGCGCTCTCTCTCTCTCTGCGCTCTTTCTTTCTCTTTCTCTCTCTGCGCTCTTTCTCTCTCTCTGCGCTCTTTCTTTCTTTCTCTCTGCGCTCTTTCTTTCATTCTGCGCTCTTTTTTTCTCTCTTTGCGCTCTTTCTTTCTCTCTCTGCGCTCTTTCTCTCTCTCTCTCTCTGCGCTCTTTCTTTCTCTCTGCGCTCTTTCTCTCTCTCTCTCGGCGCTCTTTCTCTCTCTCTGCGCTCTTTCTTTCTCTTTCTCTCTCTGCGCTCTCTCTCTCTGCGCTCTTTCTTTCTCTCTGCGCTCTTTCTTTCTGTCTCTCTGCGCTCTTTTTTTCTCTCTTTGCGCTCTTTTTCTCTCTCTCTGCGCTCTTTCTTTCTCTCTCTCTGAACTCTTTCTTTCTCTGCGCTCTTTATTTCTCTCTCTGCGCTTTTTATTTCTCTCTCTGCGCTCTTTATTTCTCTCTCTGCGCTCTTTATTTCTCTCTCTGCGCTCTTTATTTCTCTCTCTGCGCTCTTTATTTCTCTCTCTGCGCTCTTTATTTCTCTCTCTGCGCTCTTTATTTCTCTCTCTGCGCTCTCTCTCTCTGCGCTCTCTCTCTGCGCTCTTTCTTTCTCTCTCTCTGCGCTCTTTCTTTCTCTCTCTCTGTGCTCTTTCTCTCTCTCTGTGCTCTTTCACTCTCTCTGTGCTCTTTCTCTCTCTCTGTGCTCTTTCTCTCTCTCTGTGCTCTTTCTCTCTCTCTGCGCTCTTTCTCTCTCTCTGCGCTCTTTCTCTCTCTCTGCGCTCTTTCTCTCTCTCTGCGCTCTTTCTCTCTCTGCGCTCTTTCTTCCTCTCTCTCTCTGTGCTCTTTCTTTCTCTCTCTCTCTGCGCTCTTTATTTCTCTCTCTGCGCTCTTTATTTCTCTCTCTGCGCTCTTTATTTCTCTCTCTCTGCGCTCTTTCTCTCTCTCTCTGCGCTCTTTCTCTCTCTATGTGCTCTTTCTTTCTCTCTGCGCTCTTTCTTCCTCTCTCTCTGCGCTCTTTCTTTCTCTCTCTCTCTGCGCTCTTTCTTTCTCTCTCTCTCTGCGCTCTTTCTTTCTCTCTGCGCTCTTATTCTCTCACTCTCTGCGCTCTTTCTTTCTCTCTCTGAGCTCTTTCTTTCTCTCTCTGCGCTCTTTCTTTCTCTCTCTCTGCGCTCTTTGTCTCTCTCTGCGCTTTTTCTTTCTCTCTCTGCACTCTTTTTTCTCTCTCTCTGCGCTCTTTCTCTCTCTCTGCGCTCTTTCTCTCTCTCTGCGCTCTTTCTCTCTCTCTCTGCACCCTTTCTTTCTCTCTGCGCTCTTCTCTCTCTGCGCTCTTTCTTTCTCTCTGCGCTCTTTCTCTCTCTGCGCTCTTTCTCTCTCTGCGCTCTTTCTCTCTCTGCGCTCTTTCTTTCTCTTTCTCTCTCTGCGCTCTCTCTCTCTCTGCGCTCTTTCTCTCTCTCTCTCTGCGCTCTCTCTCTCTCTGCGCTCTTTCTTTCTCTTTCTCTCTCTGCGCCCTTTCTCTCTCTCTGCGCTCTTTCTTTCTTTCTCTCTGCGCTCTTTCTTTCTTTCTGCGCTCTTTTTTTCTCTCTTTGCGCTCTTTCTTTCTCTCTCTGCGCTCTTTCTCTCTCTCTCTCTCTGCGCTCTTTCTTTCTCTCTGCGCTCTTTCTCTCTCTCTCTCGGCGCTCTTTCTCTCTCTCTGCGCTCTTTCTTTCTCTTTCTCTCTCTGCGCTCTCTCTCTCTGCGCTCTTTCTTTCTCTCTGCGCTCTTTCTTTCTTTCTCTCTGCGCTCTTTTTTTCTCTCTTTGCGCTCTTTTTCTCTCTCTCTGCGCTCTTTCTTTCTCTCTCTCTGCACTCTTTCTTTCTCTGCGCTCTTTATTTCTCTCTCTGCGCTTTTTATTTCTCTCTCTGCGCTCTTTATTTCTCTCTCTGCGCTCTTTATTTCTCTCTCTGCGCTCTTTATTTCTCTCTCTGCGCTCTTTATTTCTCTCTCTGCGCTCTTTATTTCTCTCTCTGCGCTCTTTATTTCTCTCTCTGCGCTCTCTCTCTCTGCGCTCTCTCTCTGCGCTCTTTCTTTCTCTCTCTCTGCGCTCTTTCTTTCTCTCTCTCTGTGCTCTTTCTCTCTCTCTGTGCTCTTTCTCTCTCTCTGTGCTCTTTCTCTCTCTCTGTGCTCTTTCTCTCTCTCTGCGCTCTTTCTCTCTCTCTGCGCTCTTTCTCTCTCTCTGCGCTCTTTCTCTCTCTCTGCGCTCTTTCTCTCTCTGCGCTCTTTCTTCCTCTCTCTCTCTGTGCTCTTTCTTTCTCTCTCTCTCTGCGCTCTTTATTTCTCTCTCTGCGCTCTTTATTTCTCTCTCTGCGCTCTTTATTTCTCTCTCTGCGCTCTTTATTTCTCTCTCTGCGCTCTATATTTCTCTCTCTCTGTGCTCTTTCTCTCTCTCTGCGCTCTTTCTCTCTCTCTGCGCTCTTTCTCTCTCTCTGCGCTCTTTCTTTCTCTCTCTCTGTGCTCTTTCTCTCTCTCTGTGCTCTTTCTCTCTCTCTGCGCTCTTTCTCTCTCTCTGTGCTTTTTCTCTCTCTCTGCGCTCTTTCTTTCTCTCTCTGCGCTCTTTCTTTCTTTCTGCGCTCTTTTTTTCTCTCTTTGCGCTCTTTCTTTCTCTCTCTGCGCTCTTTCTCTCTCTCTCTCTCTGCGCTCTTTCTTTCTCTCTGCGCTCTTTCTCTCTCTGCGCACTTTCTCTCTCTGCGCTCTTTCTTTCTCTTTCTCTCTCTCTGCGCTCTTTCTCTCTCTCTCTCTCTGCGCTCTTTCTCTCTCTCTCTGCGCTCTTTCTTTCTCTTTCTCTCTCTGCGCTCTCTCTCTCTGCGCTCTTTCTTTCTCTCTGCGCTCTTTCTTTCTTTCTCTCTGCGCTCTTTTTTTCTCTCTTTGCGCTCTTTTGCTCTCTCTCTGCGCTCTTTCTTTATCTCTCTCTGCGCTCTTTCTTTCTCTGCGCTCTTTATTTCTCTCTCTGCGCTTTTTATTTCTCTCTCTGCGCTCTTTATTTCTCTCTCTGCGCTCTTTATTTCTCTCTCTGCGCTCTTTATTTCTCTCTCTGCGCTCTTTATTTCTCTCTCTGCGCTCTTTATTTCTCTCTCTGCGCTCTTTATTTCTCTCTGCGCTCTTTATTTCTCTCTCTGCGCTCTTTATTTCTCTCTCTGCGCTCTCTCTCTCTCTGCGCTCTCTCTGCGCTCTTTCTTTATCTGTCTCTGCGCTCTTTCTTTCTCTCTCTCTGTGCTCTTTCTCTCTCTCTGTGCTCTTTCTCTCTCTCTGTGCTCTCTCTCTCTCTCTGTGCTCTTTCTCTCTCTCTGTGCTCTTTCTCTCTCTCTGTGCTCTTTCTCTCTCTCTGTGCTCTTTCTCTCTCTCTGTGCTCTTTCTCTCTCTCTGTGCTCTTTCTCTCTCTCTGTGCTCTTTCTCTCTCTCTGCGCTCTTTCTCTCTCTCTGCGCTCTTTCTCTCTCTCTGCGCTCTTTCTTCCTCTCTCTCTCTGCGCTCTTTCTTTCTCTCTCTCTCTGCGCTCTTTCTTTCTCTCTCTCTCTGCGCTCTTTATTTCTCTCTCTGCGCTCTTTATTTCTCTCTCTGCGCTCTTTATTTCTCTCTCTGCGCTCTTTCTTTCTCTCTCTCTGTGCTCTTTCTCTCTCTCTGCGCTCTTTCTCTCTCTCTGCGCTCTTTCTCTCTCTCTGCGCTCTTTCTCTCTCTCTGCGCTCTTTCTCTCTCTCTGCGCTCTTTCTCTCTCTGCGCTCTTTCTTTCTCTCTCTGCGCTTTTTCTTTCTCTCTCTGCGCTCTTTCTTTCTCTTTCTCTCTCTCTGCGCTCTTTCTCTCTCTCTCTGCGCTCTTTCTCTCTCTCTGCGCTCTTTCTTTCTCTTTCTCTCTCTGCGCTCTTTCTTTCTCTTTCTCTCTCTGCGCTCTCTTTCTCTGCGCTCTTTCTTTCTCTCTGCGCTCTTTCTTTCTTTCTCTCTGCGCTCTTTTTTTCTCTCTTTGCGCTCTTTCTTTCTCTCTCTGCTCTCTTTCTTTCTCTCTCTGCGCTCTTTCTTTCTCTCTCTCTGCGCTCTTTCTTTCTCTGCGCTCTTTCTTTCTCTCTCTGCGCTCTTTCTTTCTCTCTCTGCGCTCTTTATTTCTCTTTCTGCGCTTTTTCTCTCTCTCTGCGCTCTTTCTCTCTCTATGTGCTCTTTCTTTCTCTCTGCGCTCTTTCTTTCTCTCTCTCTGCGCTCTTTCTTCCTCTCTCTCTCTGCGCTCTTTCTCTCTCTCTGCGCTATATCTTTCTCTCTCTGCGCTCTTTCTTTCTCTCTCTGCGCTCTTTCTTTCTCTCTCTCTCTGCGCTCTTTCTTTCTCTCTCTGCGCTCTTTCTTTCTCTCTGCGCTCTTTCTCTCTCACTCTCTGCGCTCTTTCTCTCTCTCTGCGCTCTTTCTTTCTCTCTCTGCGCTTTTTCTTTCTCTCTCTGCGCTCTTTTTTTCTCTCTCTCTCTGCGCTCTTTCTCTCTCTCTGCACTCTTTCTCTCTCTCGGCGCTCTTTCTCTCTCTCTCTCTCTGCGCTCTTTCTTTCTCTTTCTCTCTCTGCGCTCTCTCTCTCTGCGCTCTTTCTTTCTCTCTGCGCTCTTTCTTTCTTTCTCTCTGCGCTCTTTTTTTCTCTCTTTGCGCTCTTTTTTTCTCTCTTTGCGCTCTTTTTTTCTCTCTTTGCGCTCTTTCTTTCTCTCTCTCTGCGCTCTTTCTTTCTCTGCGCTCTTTATTTCTCTCTCTGCGCTCTTTATTTCTCTCTCTGCGCTCTTTATTTCTCTCTCTGCGCTCTTTATTTCTCTCTCTGCGCTCTTTCTCTCTCTCTGCGCTCTCTCTCTGCGCTCTTTCTTTCTCTCTGCGCTCTTTCTTTCTCTCTCTGCGCTCTTGCTCTCTCTCTGCGCTCTTTCTTTCTCTCTCTCTGCGCTCTTTCTCTCTCTCTGCGCTCTTTCTCTCTCTCTGCGCTCTTTCTCTCTCTCTGCGCTCTTTCTCTCTCTGCGCTCTTTCTTTCTCTCTCTGCGCTCTTCTTTCTCTTTCTCTCTTTCTGCGCTCTTTCTTTCTCTCTCTGCGCTCTTTCTCTCTCTCTCTCTGCGCTCTTTCTTTCTCTTTCTCTCTCTGCGCTCTCTCTCTCTCTGCGCTCTTTCTTTCTCTCTGCGCTCTTTCTTTCTTTCTCTCTGCGCTCTTTTTTTCTCTCTTTGCGTTCTTTTTTTCTCTCTTTGCGCTCTTTCTTTCTCTCTCTGCTCTCTTTCTTTCTCTCTCTGCGCTCTTTCTTTCTCTCTATCTGCGCTCTTTCTTTCTCTGCGCTCTTTCTTTCTCTCTCTGCGCTCTTTATTTCTCTCTCTGCGCTTATTCTCTCTCTCTGCGCCCTCTCTCTCTCTCTCTGCGCTCTTTCTTTCTCTTTCTCTCTCTGCGCTCTTTCTCTCTCTCTGCGCTCTTTCTTTCTTTCTCTGCGCTCTTTCTTTCTTTCTCTCTCTGCGCTCTTTCTTTCTCTTTCTCTCTCTCTCTCTCTGCGCTCTTTCTTTCTCTCTGCGCTCTTTCTCTCTCTGCGCACTTTCTCTCTGTGCGCTCTTTCTTTCTCTTTCTCTCTCTCTGCGCTCTTTCTCTCTCTCTCTCGGCGCTCTTTCTCTCTCTCTCTCTCTGCGCTCTTTCTTTCTCTTTCTCTCTCTGCGCTCTCTCTCTCTGCGCTCTTTCTTTCTTTCTCTCTGCGCTCTTTCTTTCTTTCTCTCTGCGCTCTTTTTTTCTCTCTTTGCGCTCTTTTTCTCTCTCTCTGCGCTCTTTCTTTCTCTCTCTCTGCGCTCTTTATTTCTCTCTCTGCGCTCTTTATTTCTCTCTCTGCGCTCTTTATTTCTCTCTCTGCGCTCTTTATTTCTCTCTCTGCGCTCTTTATTTCTCTCTCTGCGCTCTTTATTTCTCTCTCTGCACTCTCTCTCTCTCTCTGCGCTCTCTCTCTGCACTCTTTCTTTCTCTCTCTGCGCTCTTTCTCTCTCTCTGCGCTCTTTCTCTCTCTCTGCGCTCTTTCTTTCTCTCTCTGCGCTCTTTCTTTCTCTCTGCGCTCATTCTCTCTCTCTGCGCTCTCTCTCTCTCTGCACTCTCTCTCTTTCTGTGCTCTCTCTCTCTCTGCGCTCTCTCTCTCTCTGCACTCTCTCTCTTTCTGCGCTCTCTCTCTCTCTCTGCGCTCTCTCTCTCCGCTCTCTCTCTGCGCTCTTTCTTTCTCTCTCTCTGCGCTCTTTCTCTCTCTCTGCGATCTTTCTTTCTCTCTTTCTCTGCGCTCTTTCTTCCTCTCTCTGCGCTCTTTCTTTCTCTGCGCTTTTTCTTTCTCTCTCTCTCTCTGCGCTCTTTCTTTCTTTCTCTCTGCGCGCTTTCTTTCTCTCTGCACTCTTACTTTCTCTCTCTCTGCGCTCTTTCTTTCTCTCCCTCTGCGCTCTTTCTCTCTCTCTCTCTGAGCTCTTTCTCTCTCTCTGCGCTCTTTCTTTCTCTTTCTCTCTCTCTGCGCTCTTTCTCTCTCTCACTCTGCGCTCTTTCTCTCTCTCTCTCTGCGCTCTTTCTTTCTCTTTCTCTCTCTGCGCTCTCTCTCTGCGCTCTTTCTTTCTCTCTGCGCACTTTCTTTCTCTCTCTCTGCGCTCTTTCTTTCTTTCTGCGCTCTTTCTCTCTCTCTGCGCTCTTTCTCTCTCTCTCTCTGCGCTCTTTCTCTCTCTCTCTCTGCGCTCTTTCTTTCTCTCTGCGCTCTTTCTCTCTTTGCGCTCTTTCTCTCTCTGCGCTCTTTCTTTCTCTTTCTCTCTCTGCGCTCTTTCTCTTTCTCTGCGCTCTTTCTCTCTCTCTCTGCGCTCTTTCTCTCTCTCTCTGCGCTCTTTCTTCCTCTCTCTCTGCGCTCTCTCTCTCTCTGCGCTCTTTCTTTCTCTCTCTGCGCTCTTTCTTTCTCTCTCTCTCTGCGCTCTTTCTTTCTTTCTCTCTGCGCTCTTTCTCTCTCTCTCTGCGCTCTTTCTTTCTCTCTCTCTGCGCTCTTTCTTTCTCTCTGCGCTCTTTCTTTCTCTCTGCGCACTTTCTTTCTCTCTGCTCTCTTTCTCTCTCTCTGCGCTCTTTCTTTCTCTCTCTGCGCTCTTTCTTTCTCTTTCTCTCTCTGCGCTCTTTCTCTCTCTCTCTGCGCTCTTTCTCTATCTCTCTCTGCGCTCTTACTTTCTCTTTCTCTCTCTGCGCTCTTTCTTTCTCTTTCTCTCTCTGCGCTCTCTCTCTCTGCGCTCTTTCTTTCTCTCTGCGCTCTTTCTTTCTTTCTCTCTGCGCTCTTTTTTTCTCTCTTTGCGCTCTTTCTTTCTCTGTGCTCTTTCTTTCTCTCTCTCTCTGTGCTCTTTCTTTCTCTGCGCTCTTTCTTTCTCTCTCTCTGCGCTCTTTCTTTCTCTGCGCTCTTTCTTTCTCTCTCTGCGCTCTTTATTTCTCTCTCTGCGCTTTTTCTCTCTCTCTGCGCTCTTTCTTTCTCTCTCTCTGCGCTCTTTCTTTCTTTTTCTTTCTGCGCTCTTTCTTTCTCTCTCTGTGCTCTTTCTTTCTCTGCGCTCTTTCTCTCTCTGCGCTCTCTCTCTTTGCGCTCTTTCTTTCTCTCTCTGCGCTCTCTCTCTCTGCGCTCTTTTTTTCTCTACGCTCTTTCTCTCTCTCTGCGCTCTTTCTTTCTTTCTCTCTCTCTCTCTGCGCTCTCTTTCTCTCTGCGCTCTCTCTCTCTGCGCTCTCTCTCTCTGCGCTCTCTCTCTGCGCTCTCTCTCTGCGCTCTCTCTCTCTGTCTGCGTCTCTCTCTCTGTCTGCGTCTCTCTCTCTGTCTGCGTCTCTCTCTCTGTCTGCGCTCTCTTTCTGTGCTCTCTTTTTCTCTCTGCGCTCTTTCTCTCTCTCTCTGCGCTCTTTCTCTCTCTATGTGCTCTTTCTTTCTCTGCGCTCTTTCTTTCTCTCTCTCTGCGCTCTTTCTTTCTCTGCGCTCTTTCTTTCTCTCTCTGCGCTCTTTATTTCTCTCTCTGCGCTTTTTCTCTCTCTCTGCGCTCTTTCTTTCTCTCTCTCTGCGCTCTTTCTTTCTTTCTCTCTCTGCGCTCTTTCTTTCTCTCTCTGTGCTCTTTCTTTCTCTGCGCTCTTTCTCTCTCTGCGCTCTCTCTCTCTGCGCTCTTTCTTTCTCTCTCTGCGCTCTCTCTCTCTGCGCTCTTTTTTTCTCTACGCTCTTTCTCTCTCTCTGCGCTCTTTCTTTCTTTCTCTCTCTCTCTCTGCGCTCTCTTTCTCTCTGCGCTCTCTCTCTCTGCGCTCTCTCTCTCTGCGCTCTCTCTCTCTGCGCTCTCTCTCTGCGCTCTCTCTCTCTGTCTGCGTCTCTCTCTCTGTCTGCGTCTCTCTCTCTGTCTGCGCTCTCTCTCTGTGCTCTCTTTTTCTCTCTGCGCTCTTTCTCTCTTTCTCTGCGCTCTTTCTCTCTCTATGTGCTCTTTCTTTCTCTCTGTGCTCTTTCTTTCTCTCTCTCTGCGCTCTTTCTTCCTCTCTCTCTCTGCGCTCTTTCTATCTCTCTCTCTCTGCGCTCTTTCTTTCTCTCTCTCTCTGCGCTCTTTCTTTCTCTCTGCGCTCTTTCTCTCTCACTCTCTGCGCTCTTTCTTTCTCTCTCTGCGCTCTTTCTTTCTCTCTCTGCGCTCTTTCTTTCTCTCTCTGCGCTTTTTCTTTCTCTCTCTCTGCGCTCTTTCTCTCTCTCTGCGCTCTTTCTCTCTCTCTGCGCTTTTTCTTTCTCTCTCTCTGCGCTCTTTCTCTCTCTCTGCGCTCTTTCTCTCTCTCTGCGCACTTTCTCTCTCTCTCTCTGCGCTCTTTCCTTCTCTCTGCGCTATTTCTCTCTCTGCGCTCTTTCTCTCTATGCGCTCTTTCTTTCTCTTTCTCTCTCTGCGCTCTTTCTCTTTCTCTGCGCTCTTTCTCTCTCTCTCTGCGCTCTTTCTTCCTCTCTCTCCGCGCTCTTTGTCTCTCTCTGCGCTTTTTCTTTCTCTCTCTCTGCGCTCTTTTTTTCTCTCTCTCTGCGCTCTTTTTTTCTCTCTCTCTGTGCTCTTTCTATCTCTCTGCGCTCTCTCTCTCTCTCTGCGCTCTCTCTCTCTCTGCGCTCTCTCTCTCTCTGCGCTCTCTCTCTCTGCGCTCTCTCTCTCTCTGCGCTCTCTATCTCTCTGCGCTCTCTCTCTCTCTGCGCTCTTTCTTTCTCTCTGCACTCTTTCTTTCTTTCTCTCTGCGCTCTTTCTTTCTTTCTCTCTGCGCTCTTTCTTTCTCTCTGCACTCTTACTTTCTCTCTCTCTGCGCTCTTTCTTCCTCTCTCTCTCTGCGCTCTTTCTCTCTCTCTGCGCTCTTTCTCTCTCTCTGCGCTCTTTCTTTCTCTTTCTCTCTCTCTGCGCTCTTTCTCTTTCTCTCTCTGCGCTCTTTCTCTCTCTCTCTCTCTGCGCTCTTTCTTTCTCTTTCTCTCTCTGCGCTCTTTCTCTCTGTGCTCTTTCTTTCTCTCATCGCACTTTCTTTCTCTCTCTCTGCGCTCTTTCTCTCTCTCTGCGCTCTTTCTTTCTCTCTGCGCTCTTTCTTTCTCTCTGCGCTCTTTCTTTCTCTCTGCGCTCTTTCTTTCTCTCTGCGCTCTCTCTCTCTCTGCGCTCTTTCTTTCTCTCTCTGCGCTCTTTCTTTCTCTTTCTCTCTCTGTGCTCTTTCTTTCTCTTTCTCTCTCTGCGCTCTTTCTCTCTGCGCTCTTTCTTTCTCTCTCTCTGCGCTCTTTCTCTCTCTCTGCGCTCTTTCTTTCTCTCTGCGCTCTCTCTCTGCGCTCTTTCTTTCTCTCTCTGCGCTCTTTCTTTCTCTCTCTCTGCGCTCTTTCTCTCTCTCTCTCTGCGCTCTTTCTTTCTCTTTCTCTCTCTGTGCTCTTTCTTTCTCTTTCTCTCTCTGCGCTCTCTCTCTCTGCGCTCTTTTTTTCTCTCTTTGCGCTCTTTTTTTCTCTCTTTGCGCTCTTTCTTTCACTCTCTGCGCTCTTTCTTTCTCTCTCTCTGCGCTCTTTCTTTCTCTGCGCTCTTTCTTTCTCTCTCTGCGCTCTTTATTTCTCTCTCTGCGCTCTCTCTCTCTGCGCTCTCTCTCTGCGCTCTTTGTCTCTCTATGCTCTTTTTCTTTCTCTCTCTGCGCTCTTTCTTTCTCTCTGCGCTCTTTCTCTCTCACTCTCTGCGCTCTTTCTCTCTCACTCTCTGCGCTCTTTCTTTCTCTCTCTGCGCTCTTTCTTTCTCTCTCTGCGCTCTTTCTTTCTCTCTCTGCGCTTTTTCTTTCTCTCTCTGCGCTCTTTCTTTCTCTCTCTGCGCTTTTTCTTTCTCTCTCTCTGCGCTCTTTCTTTCTCTCTCTCTGCGCTCTTTCTCTCGCTCTCTGCGCTCTTTCTCTCGCTCTCTGCGCTCTTCTCTCTCTGCGCTCTTTCTTTCTCTCTGCGCTCTTTCTCTCTCTGCGCTCTTTCTCTCTCTGCGCTCTTTCTCTCTCTGCGCTCTTTCTCTCTCTGCGCTCTTTCTCTCTCTGTGCTCTTTCTCTCTCTGCGCTCTTTCTCTCTCTGCGCTCTTTCTCTCTCTGCGCTCTTTCTCTCTCTGCGCTCTTTCTCTCTCTGCGCTCTTTCTCTCTCTTTCTCTCTCTGCGCTCTCTCTCTCTCTCTGCGCTCTTTCTCTCTCTCTCTGCGCCCTCTCTCTCTCTCTGCGCTCTTTCTTTCTCTTTCTCTCTCTGCGCTCTTTCTCTCTCTCTGCGCTCTTTCTTTCTTTCTCTCTGCGCTCTTTCTTTCTTTCTGCGCTCTTTTTTTCTCTCTTTGCGCTCTTTCTTTCTCTCTCTGCGCTCTTTCTCTCTCTCTCTCTCTGCGCTCTTTCTTTCTCTCTGCGCTCTTTCTCTCTCTGCGCACTTTCTCTCTCTGCGCTCTTTCTTTTTCTTTCTCTCTCTCTGCGCTCTTTCTCTCTCTCTCTCGGCGCTCTTTCTCTCTCTCTCTCTCTCTGCGCTCTTTCTTTCTCTTTCTCTCTCTGCGCTCTCTCTCTCTGCGCTCTTTCTTTCTCTCTGCACTCTTTCTTTCTTTCTCTCTGCGCTCTTTTTTTCTCTCTTTGCGCTCTTTTTCTCTCTCTCTGCGCTCTTTATTTCTCTCTCTGCCCCTTTATTTCTCTCTCTGCGCTGTTTCTTTCTCTCTCTCTGTGCTCTTTCTCTCTCTCTGTGCTCTTTCTCTCTCTCTGCTCTTTCTCTCTCTGCGCTCTTTCTCTCTCTCTGCGCTCTTTCTCTCTCTCTGCGCTCTTTCTTCCTCTCTCTCTCTGCGCTCTTTCTTTCTCTCTGCGCTCTTTCTTTCTCACTCTCTGCGCTCTTTCTCTCTCTCTCTGCGCTCTTTCTTTCTCTCTCTGCGCTTTTTCTTTCTCTCTCTCTGCGCTCTTTTTTTCTCTCTCTGCGCTCTTTTTTTCTCTCTCTCTGAGCTCTCTCTCTCTCTCTGCGCTCTTTCTTTCTCTCTGCGCTCTTTCTCTCTCTGCGCTCTTTCTCTCTCTGCGCTCTTTCTCTCTCTGCGCTCTTTCTCTCTCTGCGCTCTTTCTCTCTCTGCGCTCTTTCTCTCTCTGCGCTCTTTCTCTCTCTGCGCTCTTTCTCTCTCTGCGCTTTTTCTCTCTCTCTGCGCTCTTTCTCTCTCTCTGCGCTCTTTCTTTCTCTCTCTGCGCTCTTTCTTTCTCTCTCTCTCTGCGCTCTTTCTTTCTCTCTCTCTGCGCTCTCTCTCTCTCTCGCTGCGCTCTTTCTCTCTCTCTCTGCGCTCTTTCTTTCTCTCTCTGCGCTCTTTCTTTCTCTCTCTCTGCGCTCTTTCTTTCTCTCTGCGCACTTTCTTTCTCTCTGCTCTCTTTCTCTCTCTCTGCGCTCTCTCTCTCTCTGCACTCTCTCTCTCTCTGCACTCTCTCTCTTTCTGCGCTCTCTCTCTCTCTGCGCTCTCTCTCTCTCTGCGCTCTCTCTCTGCGCTCTCTCTCTGCGCTCTTTCTTTCTCTCTCTGCGCTCTTTCTTTCTCTCTCTCTGCGCTCTTTCTTTCTCTCTGCGCACTTTCTTTCTCTCTGCTCTCTTTCTCTCTCTCTGCGCTCTTTCTCTCTCTCTGCGCTCTTTCTCTCTCTCTGCGCTCTCTCTCTCTCTGCACTCTCTCACTCTCTGCGCTCTCTCTCTCTCTGCGCTCTCTCTCTCTGCGCTCTCTCTCTCTCTGCGCTCTCTCTCTCTCTGCGCTCTCTCTCTCTCTGCGCTCTCTCCCTCTCTGCGCTCTCTCTCTCTCTGCGCTCTCTCTCTCTCTCTGTGCTCTCTCTCTCTCTGCGCTCTCTCTCTCTGCGCTCTCTCTCTCTGCGCTCTCTCTCTGCGCTCTCTCTCTCTCTGCGCTCTCTCTCTCTCTCTCTGCGCTCTTTCTTTCTCTCTCTCTGTGCTCTTTCTCTCTCTCTGCGCTCTTTCTTTCTCTCTCTCTCTGCGCTCTTTCTTTCTTTCTCTCTGCACTCTTTCTTTCTCTCTGCACTCTTACTTTCTCTCTCTCTGCGCTCTTTCTTTCTCTCTGCGCTCTTTCTCTCTCTCTGCGCTCTTTCTTTCTCTTTCTCTCTCTGCGCTCTTTCTTTCTCTTTCTCTCTCTGCGCTCTTTCTTTCTCTTTCTCTCTCTGCGCTCTTTCTCTCTGCGCTCTTTCTTTCTCTCTCTCTGCGCTCTTTCTTTCTCTCTCTGCGCTCTTTCTTTCTCTCTCTCTGCGCTCTTTCTTTCTCTCTCTCTGCGCTCTTTCTCTCTCTCTTTCTGCGCCTTTCTTTCTCTTTCTCTCTCTGCGCTCTTTCTTTCTCTTTCTCTCTCTGCGCTCTCTCTCTGCGCTCTTTCTTTCTCGCTGCACTCTTTCTTTCTCTCTGCGCTCTTTTTTTCTCTCTTTGCACTCTTTTTTTCTCTCTTTGCGCTCTTTCTTTCTCTCTCTGCGCTCTTTCTTTCTCTCTCTCTGCGCTCTTTCTTTCTCTGCGCTCTTTCTTTCTCTCTCTGCGCTCTTTATTTCTCTCTCTGCGCTTTTTCTCTCTCTCTGCGCTCTTTATTTCTCTCTCTGCGCTCTTTATTTCTCTCTCTGCGCTCTTTATTTCTCTCTCTGCGCTCTTTATTTCTCTCTCTGCGCTCTTTATTTCTCTCTCTGCGCTCTTTATTTCTCTCTCTGCGCTCTTTCTCTCTCTCTGCGCTCTTTCTTTCTCTCTCTCTGCGCTCTTTCTTTCTCTCTCTGCGCTCTTTCTTTCTCTCTCTGCGCTCTTTCTTTCTCTCTCTCTCTGCGCTCTTTCTTTCTCTCTCTCTCTGCGCTCTTTCTTTCTCTCTGCGCTCTTATTCTCTCACTCTCTGCGCTCTTTCTTTCTCTCTCTGAGCTCTTTCTTTCTCTCTCTGCGCTCTTTCTTTCTCTCTCTCTGCGCTCTTTGTCTCTCTCTGTGCTTTTTCTTTCTCTCTCTGCACTCTTTTTTTCTCTCTCTCTGCGCTCTTTCTCTCTCTCTGCGCTCTTTCTCTCTCTCTGCGCTCTTTCTCTCTCTCTCTGCGCGCTTTCTTTCTCTCTGCGCTCTTCTCTCTCTGCGCTCTTTCTTTCTCTCTGCGCTCTTTCTCTCTCTGCGCTCTTTCTCTCTCTGCGCTCTTTCTCTCTCTGCGCTCTTTCTTTCTCTTTCTCTCTCTGCGCTCTCTCTCTCTCTGCGCTCTTTCTCTCTCTCTCTCTGCGCTCTCTCTCTCTCTGCGCTCTTTCTTTCTCTTTCTCTCTCTGCGCTCTTTCTCTCTCTCTGCGCTCTTTCTTTCTTTCTCTCTGCGCTCTTTCTTTCTTTCTGCGCTCTTTTTTTCTCTCTTTGCGCTCTTTCTTTCTCTCTCTGCGCTCTTTCTCTCTCTCTCTCTCTGCGCTCTTTCTTTCTCTCTGCGCTCTTTCTCTCTCTCTCTCTCGGCGCTCTTTCTCTCTCTCTGCGCTCTTTCTTTCTCTTTCTCTCTCTGCGCTCTCTCTCTCTGCGCTCTTTCTTTCTCTCTGCGCTCTTTCTTTCTTTCTCTCTGCGCTCTTTTTTTCTCTCTTTGCGCTCTTTTTCTCTCTCTCTGCGCTCTTTCTTTCTCTCTCTCTGCACTCTTTCTTTCTCTGCGCTCTTTATTTCTCTCTCTGCGCTTTTTATTTCTCTCTCTGCGCTCTTTATTTCTCTCTCTGCGCTCTTTATTTCTCTCTCTGCGCTCTTTATTTCTCTCTCTGCGCTCTTTATTTCTCTCTCTGCGCTCTTTATTTCTCTCTCTGCGCTCTTTATTTCTCTCTCTGCGCTCTTTATTTCTCTCTCTGCGCTCTCTCTCTCTGCGCTCTCTCTCTGCGCTCTTTCTTTCTCTCTCTCTGCGCTCTTTCTTTCTCTCTCTCTGTGCTCTTTCTCTCTCTCTGTGCTCTTTCTCTCTCTCTGTGCTCTTTCTCTCTCTCTGTGCTCTTTCTCTCTCTCTGTGCTCTTTCTCTCTCTCTGCGCTCTTTCTCTCTCTCTGCGCTCTTTCTCTCTCTCTGCGCTCTTTCTCTCTCTCTGCGCTCTTTCTCTCTCTGCGCTCTTTCTTCCTCTCTCTCTCTGTGCTCTTTCTTTCTCTCTCTCTCTGCGCTCTTTATTTCTCTCTCTGCGCTCTTTATTTCTCTCTCTGCGCTCTTTATTTCTCTCTCTGCGCTCTATATTTCTCTCTCTCTGTGCTCTTTCTCTCTCTCTGCGCTCTTTCTCTCTCTCTGCGCTCTTTCTCTCTCTCTGCGCTCTTTCTTTCTCTCTCTCTGTGCTCTTTCTCTCTCTCTGTGCTCTTTCTCTCTCTCTGCGCTCTTTCTCTCTCTCTGCGCTCTTTCTTTCTCTCTCTGCGCTCTTTCTTTCTTTCTGCGCTCTTTTTTTCTCTCTTTGCGCTATTTCTTTCTCTCTCTGCACTCTTTCTCTCTCTCTCTCTCTGCGCTCTTTCTTTCTCTCTGCGCTCTTTCTCTCTCTGCGCACTTTCTCTCTCTGCGCTCTTTCTTTCTCTTTCTCTCTCTCTGCGCTCTTTCTCTCTCTCTCTCTCTGCGCTCTTTCTCTCTCTCTCTGCGCTCTTTCTTTCTCTTTCTCTCTCTGCGCTCTCTCTCTCTGCGCTCTTTCTTTCTCTCTGCGCTCTTTCTTTCTTTCTCTCTGCGCTCTTTTTTTCTCTCTTTGCGCTCTTTTTCTCTCTCTCTGCGCTCTTTCTTTATCTCTCTCTGCGCTCTTTCTTTCTCTGCGCTCTTTATTTCTCTCTCTGCGCTTTTTATTTCTCTCTCTGCGCTCTTTATTTCTCTCTCTGCGCTCTTTATTTCTCTCTCTGCGCTCTTTATTTCTCACTCTGCGCTCTTTATTTCTCTCTCTGCGCTCTTTATTTCTCTCTGCGCTCTTTATTTCTCTCTCTGCGCTCTTTATTTCTCTCTCTGCGCTCTCTCTCTCTCTCTGCGCTCTCTCTGCGCTCTTTCTTTATCTGTCTCTGCGCTCTTTCTTTCTCTCTCTCTGTGCTCTTTCTCTCTCTCTGTGCTCTTTCTCTCTCTCTGTGCTCTCTCTCTCTCTCTGTGCTCTTTCTCTCTCTCTGTGCTCTTTCTCTCTCTCTGTGCTCTTTCTCTCTCTCTGTGCTCTTTCTCTCTCTCTGTGCTCTTTCTCTCTCTCTGTGCTCTTTCTCTCTCTCTGTGCTCTTTCTCTCTCTCTGTGCTCTTTCTCTCTCTCTGCGCTCTTTCTCTCTCTCTGCGCTCTTTCTCTCTCTCTGCGCTCTTTCTCTCTCTCTGCGCTCTTTCTTCCTCTCTCTCTCTGCGCTCTTTCTTTCTCTCTCTCTCTCTGCGCTCTTTCTTTCTCTCTCTCTCTGCGCTCTTTATTTCTCTCTCTGCGCTCTTTATTTCTCTCTCTGCGCTCTTTATTTCTCTCTCTGCGCTCTTTCTTTCTATCTCTCTGTGCTCTTTCTCTCTCTCTGCGCTCTTTCTCTCTCTCTGCGCTCTTTCTCTCTCTCTGCGCTCTTTCTCTCTCTCTGCGCTCTTTCTCTCTCTCTGCGCTCTTTCTTTCTCTCTCTGCGCTTTTTCTTTCTCTCTCAGCGCTCTTTCTTTCTCTTTCTCTCTCTCTGCGCTCTTTCTCTCTCTCTCTGCGCTCTTTCTCTCTCTCTGCGCTCTTTCTTTCTCTTTCTCTCTCTGCGCTCTTTCTTTCTCTTTCTCTCTCTGCGCTCTCTTTCTCTGCGCTCTTTCTTTCTCTCTGCGCTCTTTCTTTCTTTCTCTCTGCGCTCTTTTTTTCTCTCTTTGCGCTCTTTCTTTCTCTCTCTGCTCTCTTTCTTTCTCTCTCTGCGCTCTTTCTTTCTCTCTCTCTGCGCTCTTTCTTTCTCTGCGCTCTTTCTTTCTCTCTCTGCGCTCTTTCTTTCTCTCTCTGCGCTCTTTATTTCTCTTTCTGCGCTTTTTCTCTCTCTCTGCGCTCTTTCTCTCTCTATGTGCTCTTTCTTTCTCTCTGCGCTCTTTCTTTCTCTCTCTCTGCGCTCTTTCTTCCTCTCTCTCTCTGCGCTCTTTCTCTCTCTCTGCGCTATATCTTTCTCTCTCTGCGCTCTTTCTTTCTCTCTCTGCGCTCTTTCTTTCTCTCTCTCTCTGCGCTCTTTCTTTCTCTCTGCGCTCTTTCTCTCTCACTCTCTGCGCTCTTTCTCTCTCTCTGCGCTCTTTCTTTCTCTCTCTGCGCTTTTTCTTTCTCTCTCTGCGCTCTTTTTTTCTCTCTCTCTCTGCGCTCTTTCTCTCTCTCTGCACTCTTTCTCTCTCTCGGCGCTCTTTCTCTCTCTCTCTCTCTGCGCTCTTTCTTTCTCTTTCTCTCTCTGCGCTCTCTCTCTCTGCGCTCTTTCTTTCTCTCTGCGCTCTTTCTTTCTTTCTCTCTGCGCTCTTTTTTTCTCTCTTTGCGCTCTTTTTTTCTCTCTTTGCGCTCTTTTTTTCTCTCTTTGCGCTCTTTTTTTCTCTCTCTCTGCGCTCTTTCTTTCCCTGCGCTCTTTATTTCTCTCTCTGCGCTCTTTATTTCTCTCTCTGCTCTCTTTATTTCTCTCTCTGCGCTCTTTATTTCTCTCTCTGCGCTCTTTCTCTCTCTCTGCGCTCTCTCTCTGCGCTCTTTCTTTCTCTCTGCGCTCTTTCTTTCTCTCTCTGCGCTCTTGCTCTCTCTCTGCGCTCTTTCTTTCTCTCTCTCTGCGCTCTTTCTCTCTCTCTGTGCTCTTTCTCTCTCTCTGCGCTCTTTCTCTCTCTCTGCGCTCTTTCTCTCTCTCTGCGCTATTTCTCTCTCTCTGCGCTCTTTCTTTCTTTCTCTCTGAGCTCTTTTTTTCTCTCTTTGCGTTCTTTTTTTCTCTCTTTGCGCTCTTTCTTTCTCTCTCTGCTCTCTTTCTTTCTCTCTCTGCGCTCTTTCTTTCTCTCTATCTGCGCTCTTTCTTTCTCTCTCTGCGCTCTCTCTCTCTCTGCGCTCTTTCTTTCTCTCTGCGCTCTTTCTTTCTTTCTCTCTGAGCTCTTTTTTTCTCTCTTTGCGTTCTTTTTTTCTCTCTTTGCGCTCTTTCTTTCTCTCTCTGCTCTCTTTCTTTCTCTCTCTGCGCTCTTTCTTTCTCTCTATCTGCGCTCTTTCTTTCTCTGCGCTCTTTCTTTCTCTCTCTGCGCTCTTTATTTCTCTCTCTGCGCTTATTCTCTCTCTCTGCGCCCTCTCTCTCTCTCTCTGCGCTCTTTCTTTCTCTTTCTCTCTCTGCGCTCTTTCTCTCTCTCTGCGCTCTTTCTTTCTTTCTCTCTGCGCTCTTTCTTTCTTTCTGCGCTCTTTTTTTCTCTCTTTGCGCTCTTTCTTTCTCTCTCTGCGCTCTTTCTCTCTCTCTCTCTCTGCGCTCTTTCTTTCTCTCTGCGCTCTTTCTCTCTCTGCGCACTTTCTCTCTGTGCGCTCTTTCTTTCTCTTTCTCTCTCTCTGCGCTCTTTCTCTCTCTCTCTCGGCGCTCTTTCTCTCTCTCTCTCTCTGCGCTCTTTCTTTCTCTTTCTCTCTCTGCGCTCTCTCTCTCTGCGCTCTTTCTTTCTTTCTCTCTGCGCTCTTTCTTTCTTTCTCTCTGCGCTCTTTTTTTCTCTCTTTGCGCTCTTTTTCTCTCTCTCTGCGCTCTTTCTTTCTCTCTCTCTGCGCTCTTTATTTCTCTCTCTGCGCTCTTTATTTCTCTCTCTGCGCTCTTTATTTCTCTCTCTGCGCTCTTTATTTCTCTCTCTGCGCTCTTTATTTCTCTCTCTGCGCTCTTTATTTCTCTCTCTGCACTCTCTCTCTCTCTCTGCGCTCTCTCTCTGCACTCTTTCTTTCTCTCTCTGCGCTCTTTCTTTCTCTCTCTCTGTGCTCTTTCTTTCTCTCTCTCTGTTCTCTTTCTCTCTCTCTCTGTGCTCTTTCTCTCTCTCTGCTCTTTCTCTCTCTGCGCTCTTTCTCTCTCTCTCTGCGCTCTTTCTCTCTCTCTGCGCTCTTTCTTCCTCTCTCTCTCTGCGCTCTTTCTTTCTCTCTCTGCGCTCTTTCTTTCTCTCTCTCTCTGCGCTCTTTCTTTCTCTCTGCGCTCTTTCTTTCTCACTCTCTGCGCTCTTTCTCTCTCTCTCTGCGCTCTTTCTTTCTCTCTCTGCACTTTTTCTTTCTCTCTCTCTGCGCTCTTTTTTTCTCTCTCTCTGCGCTCTTTTTTTCTCTCTCTCTGAGCTCTCTCTCTCTCTCTGCGCTCTTTCTTTCTCTCTGCGCTCTTTCTCTCTCTGCGCTCTTTCTCTCTCTCTGCGCTCTTTCTCTCTCTCTGCGCTCTTTCTTTCTCTCTCTGCGCTCTTTCTTTCTCTCTCTCTCTGCGCTCTTTCTTTCTCTCTCTCTGCGCTCTCTCTCTCTCTCGCTGCGCTCTTTCTCTCTCTCTCTGCGCTCTTTCTTTCTCTCTCTGCGCTCTTTCTTTCTCTCTCTCTGCGCTCTTTCTTTCTCTCTGCGCACTTTCTTTCTCTCTGCTCTCTTTCTCTCTCTCTGCGCTCTTTCTTTCTCTCTGCGCTCATTCTCTCTCTCTGCGCTCTCTCTCTCTCTGCACTCTCTCTCTTTCTGCGCTCTCTCTCTCTCTGCGCTCTCTCTCTCTCTGCACTCTCTCTCTTTCTGCGCTCTCTCTCTTTCTGCGCTCTCTCTCTCTCTCTGCGCTCTCTCTCTCCGCTCTCTCTCTGCGCTCTTTCTTTCTCTCTCTCTGCGCTCTTTCTCTCTCTGCGATCTTTCTTTCTCTCTTTCTCTGCGCTCTTTCTTCCTCTCTCTGCGCTCTTTCTTTCTCTGCGCTTTTTCTTTCTCTCTCTCTCTCTGCGCTCTTTCTTTCTTTCTCTCTGCGCTCTTTCTTTCTCTCTGCACTCTTACTTTCTCTCTCTCTGCGCTCTTTCTTTCTCTCCCTCTGCGCTCTTTCTTTCTCTCCCTCTGCGCTCTTTCTCTCTCTCTCTGCGCTCTTTCTCTCTCTCTGCGCTCTTTCTTTCTCTTTCTCTCTCTCTGCGCTCTTTCTCTCTCTCACTCTGCGCTCTTTCTCTCTCTCTCTCTGCGCTCTTTCTTTCTCTTTCTCTCTCTGCGCTCTCTCTCTGCGCTCTTTCTTTCTCTCTGCGCACTTTCTTTCTCTCTCTCTGCGCTCTTTCTTTCTTTCTGCGCTCTTTCTCTCTCTCTGCGCTCTTTCTTTCTCTCTCTCTGCGCTCTTTCTCTCTCTCTCTCTGCGCTCTTTCTTTCTCTCTGCGCTCTTTCTCTCTTTGCGCTCTTTCTCTCTCTGCGCTCTTTCTTTCTCTTTCTCTCTCTGCGCTCTTTCTCTTTCTCTGCGCTCTTTCTCTCTCTCTCTGCGCTCTTTCTCTCTCTCTCTGCGCTCTTTCTTCCTCTCTCTCTGCGCTCTCTCTCTCTCTGCGCTCTTTCTTTCTCTCTCTGCGCTCTTTCTTTCTCTCTCTCTCTGCGCTCTTTCTTTCTTTCTCTCTGCGCTCTTTCTCTCTCTCTCTGCGCTCTTTCTTTCTCTCTCTCTGCGCTCTTTCTTTCTCTCTGCGCTCTTTCTTTCTCTCTGCGCACTTTCTTTCTCTCTGCTCTCTTTCTCTCTCTCTGCGCTCTTTCTTTCTCTCTCTGCGCTCTTTCTTTATCTTTCTCTCTCTGCGCTCTTTCTCTCTCTCTCTGCGCTCTTTCTCTATCTCTCTCTGCGCTCTTACTTTTTCTTTCTCTCTCTGCGCTCTTTCTTTCTCTTTCTCTCTCTGCGCTCTCTCTCTCTGCGCTCTTTCTTTCTCTCTGCGCTCTTTCTTTCTTTCTCTCTGCGCTCTTTTTTTCTCTCTTTGCGCTCTTTCTTTCTCTCTCTGCGCTCTTTCTTTCTCTCTCTCTGCGCTCTTTCTTTCTCTGCGCTCTTTCTTTCTCTCTCTCTGCGCTCTTTTATTTCTCTGCGCTCTTTCTTTCTCTCTCTGCGCTCTTTATTTCTCTCTCTGCGCTTTTTCTCTCTCTCTGCGCTCTTTCTTTCTCTCTCTCTGCGCTCTTTCTTTCTTTCTCTCTCTGCGCTCTTTCTTTCTCTCTCTGTGCTCTTTCTTTCTCTGCGCTCTTTCTCTCTCTGCGCTCTCTCTCTTTGCGCTCTTTCTTTCTCTCTCTGCGCTCTCTCTCTCTGCGCTCTTTTTTTCTCTACGCTCTTTCTCTCTCTCTGCGCTCTTTCTTTCTTTCTCTCTCTCTCTCTGCGCTCTCTTTCTCTCTGCGCTCTCTCTCTCTGCGCTCTCTCTCTCTGCGCTCTCTCTCTCTGCGCTCTCTCTCTGCGCTCTCTCTCTCTGTCTGCGTCTCTCTCTCTGTCTGCGTCTCT
This sequence comes from Ascaphus truei, assembly GCF_040206685.1. Classification (NCBI taxonomy): domain Eukaryota; kingdom Metazoa; phylum Chordata; class Amphibia; order Anura; family Ascaphidae; genus Ascaphus; species Ascaphus truei. The sequence continues at coordinate 2,151,281 of NW_027453856.1, forward strand.
CTCTCTGTCTGCGCTCTCTCTCTGTGCTCTCTTTTTCTCTCTGCGCTCTTTCTCTCTCTCTCTGCGCTCTTTCTCTCTCTATGTGCTCTTTCTTTCTCTGCGCTCTTTCTTTCTCTCTCTCTGCGCTCTTTCTTTCTCTGCGCTCTTTCTTTCTCTCTCTGCGCTCTTTATTTCTCTCTCTGCGCTTTTTCTCTCTCTCTGCGCTCTTTCTTTCTCTCTCTCTGCGCTCTTTCTTTCTTTCTCTCTCTGCGCTCTTTCTTTCTCTCTCTGTGCTCTTTCTTTCTCTGCGCTCTTTCTCTCTCTGCGCTCTCTCTCTCTGCGCTCTTTCTTTCTCTCTCTGCGCTCTCTCTCTCTGCGCTCTTTTTTTCTCTACGCTCTTTCTCTCTCTCTGCGCTCTTTCTTTCTTTCTCTCTCTCTCTCTGCGCTCTCTTTCTCTCTGCGCTCTCTCTCTCTGCGCTCTCTCTCTCTGCGCTCTCTTTTTCTCTCTGCGCTCTTTCTCTCTCTCTCTGCGCTCTTTCTCTCTCTATGTGCTCTTTCTTTCTCTCTGTGCTCTTTCTTTCTCTCTCTCTGCGCTCTTTCTTCCTCTCTCTCTCTGCGCTCTTTCTATCTCTCTCTCTCTGCGCTCTTTCTTTCTTTCTCTCTCTCTCTGCGCTCTTTCTTTCTCTCTGCGCTCTTTCTCTCTCACTCTCTGCGCTCTTTCTTTCTCTCTCTGCGCTCTTTCTTTCTCTCTCTGCGCTCTTTCTTTCTCTCTCTGCGCTTTTTCTTTCTCTCTCTCTGCGCTCTTTCTCTCTCTCTCTGCGCTCTTTCTTTCTCTCTCTGCGCTCTTTCTTTCTCTCTCTGCGCTTTTTCTTTCTCTCTCTCTGCGCTCTTTCTCTCTCTCTGCGCTCTTTCTCTCTCTCTGCGCTTTTTCTTTCTCTCTCTCTGCGCTCTTTCCTCTTTATTTCTTTCTCTGCGCTCTCTCTCTCTGCGCTCTCTCTCTGCGCGCTCTCTCTGCGCTCTCTCTCTGCGCTCTTTCTTTCTCTCTCTGCGCTGTTTCTTTCTCTCTCTGCGCTCTTTCTCTCTCTCTGCGCTCTTTCTCTCTCTCTGCGCTCTTTCTCTCTCTGCGCTCTTTCTCTCTCTGCGCTCTTTCTCTCTCTGCGCTCTTTCTCTCTCTCTGCGCTCTTTCTCTCTCTCTGCGTTCTTTCTCTCTCTCTGCGCTCTTTCTTTCTCTGTCTGCGCTCTTTCTTTCTCTGTCTGCGCTCTTTCTTCCTCTCTCTCTCTCTGCGCTCTTTTTTTCTCTACGCTCTTTCTCTCTCTCTGCGCTCTTTCTTTCTCTCTCTCTGCGCTCTCTCTCTCTGCGCTCTCTCTCTCTGCGCTCTCTCTCTGTCTGCGCTCTCTCTCTCTGCGCTCTTTCTCTCTCTCTCTGCACTCTTTCTCTCTCTATGTGCTCTTTCTTTCTCTCTGCGCTCTTTCTTTCTCTCTCTCTGCGCTCTTTCTTTCTCTCTCTCTCTGCGCTCTTTCTTTCTCTCTCTCTCTGCGCTCTTTCTTTCTCTCTGTGCTCTTTCTCTCTCACTCTCTGCGCTCTTTCTTTCTCTCTCTGCGCTCTTTCTTTCTCTCTCTGCGCTCTTTATTTCTCTCTCTCTGCGCTCTTTCTTTCTCTCTGCGCTCTTTCTTTCTCTCTCTCTGCGCTCTTTCTTTCTCTCTCTCTCTCTGCGCTCTTTCTTTCTCTCTCTCTCTGTGCTCTTTCTTTCTCTCTGCGCTCTTTCTCTCTCACTCTCTGCGCTCTTTCTTTCTCTCTCTGCGCTCTTTCTTTCTCTCTCTGCGCTCTTTATTTCTCTCTCTCTGCGCTCTTTGTCTCTCTCTGCGCTTTTTCTTTCTCTCTCTGCACTCTTTTTTTCTCTCTCTCTGTGCTCTTTCTCTCTCTCTGCGCTCTTTCTCTCTCTCTGCGCTCTTTCTCTCTCTCTGCGCTCTTTCTTTCTCTCTGCGCTCTTCTCTCTCTGCGCTCTTTCTTTCTCTCTGCGCTCTTTCTTTCTCTCTGCGCTCTTTCTTTCTCTCTGCGCTCTTTCTCTCTCTGTGCTCTTTCTCTCTCTGCGCTCTTTCTCTCTCTGCGCTCCTTCTCTCTCTGCGCTCTTTCTCTCTCTGCGCTCTTTCTTTCTCTTTCTCTCTCTGCGCTCTCTCTCTCTCTCTGCGCTCTTTCTCTCTCTCTCTGCACTCTCTCTCTCTCTCTCTGCGCTCTTTCTTTCTCTTTCTCTCTCTGCGCTCTTTCTCTCTCTCGGCGCTCTTTCTTTCTTTCTCTCTGCGCTCTTTCTTTCTTTCTGCGCTCTTTTTTTTTCTCTTTTCGCTCTTTCTTTCTCTCTCTGCGCTCTTTCTTTCTCTCTCTCTGCGCTCTTTCTTTCTCTGCGCTCTTTCTTTCTCTCTGCGCTCTTTATTTCTCTCTCTGCGCTCTCTCTCTCTGCGCTCTCTCTGCGCTCTTTCTTTCTCTCTCTCTGCGCTCTTTCTTTCTCTCTGCGCTCTTTCTTTCTCTTTCTCTCTCTCTGCGCTCTTTCTCTCTCTCTCTCTGCGCTCTTTCTCTCTCTCTCTCTGCGCTCTTTCTCTCTCTGCGCTCTTTCTTTCTCTCTGCGCTCTTTCTTTCTCTCTGCGCACTTTCTTTCTCTCTCTCTGCGCTCTTTCTCTCTCTCTGCGCTCTTTCTTTCTCTCTGCGCTCTTTCTTTCTCTCTCTGCGCTCTTTCTTTCTCTCTTTCTGCGCTCTTTCTCTCTCTCTCTCTGCGCTCTTTCTCTCTCTCTCTCTGCGCTGTTTCTCTCTCTCTCTCTCTGCGCTCTTTCTTTCTCTTTCTCTCTCTGCGCTCTTTCTTTCTCTTTCTCTCTCTGCGCTCTTTCTCTCTGCGCTCTTTCTTTCTCTCTGCGCACTTTCTTTCTCTTTGCGCTCTTTCTCTCTCTCTGCGCTCTTTCTTTCTCTCTGAGCACTTTCTTTCTCTCTCTCTGCGCTCTTTCTTTCTCTCTGCGCTCTCTCTCTCTGCGCTCTTTCTTTCTCTCTCTGCGCTCTTTCTTTCTCTCTCTCTGCGCTCTTTCTCTCTCTCTTTCTGCGCTCTTTCTTTCTCTTTCTCTCTCTGCGCTCTCTCTCTCTCTGCGCTCTCTCTCTCTGCGCTCTTTATTTCTCGCTGCACTCTTTCTTTCTCTCTGCGCTCTTTCTTTCTCTCTCTGCGCTCTTTCTTTCTCTGCGCTCTTTCTTTCTCTCTCTGCGCTCTTTATTTCTTTCTCTGCGCTCTCTCTCTCTCTCTGCGCTCTCTCTCTGCGCTCTCTCTCTGCGCTCTTTCTTTCTCTCTCTGCGCTGTTTCTTTCGATCTCTGCGCTCTTTCTCTCTCTCTGCGCTCTTTCTCTCTCTCTGCGCTCTTTCTCTCTCTCTGCGCTCTTTCTCTCTCTGCGCTCTTTCTCTCTCTGCGCTCTTTCTCTCTCTCTGCGCTCTTTCTCTCTCTCTGCGCTCTTTCTCTCTATCTGCGTTCTTTCTCTCTCTCTGCGCTCTTTCTTTCTCTGTCTGCGCTCTTTCTTTCTCTGTCTGCGCTCTTTCTTCCTCTCTCTCTCTCTGCGCTCTTTTTTTCTCTACGCTCTTTCTCTCTCTCTGCGCTCTTTCTTTCTCTCTCTCTGCGCTCTCTCTCTCTGCGCTCTCTCTCTGTCTGCGCTCTCTCTCTCTGCGCTCTTTCTCTCTCTCTCTGCACTCTTTCTCTCTCTATGTGCTCTTTCTTTCTCTCTGCGCTCTTTCTTTCTCTCTCTCTGCGCTCTTTCTTTCTCTCTCTCTCTGCGCTCTTTCTTTCTCTCTCTCTCTGCGCTCCTTCTTTCTCTCTGCGCTCTTTCTCTCTCTCTGCGCTCTTTCTCTCTCTCTGCGCTCTTTCTCTCTCTCTGCGTTCTTTCTCTCTCTCTGCGCTCTTTCTTTCTCTGTCTGCGCTCTTTCTTTCTCTGTCTGCGCTCTTTCTTCCTCTCTCTCTCTCTGCGCTCTTTTTTTCTCTACGCTCTTTCTCTCTCTCTGCGCTCTTTCTTTCTCTCTCTGCGCTCTTTCTTTCTCTCTCTGCGCTCTTTATTTCTCTCTCTCTGCGCTCTTTCTTTCTCTCTGCGCTCTTTCTTTCTCTCTCTCTGCGCTCTTTCTTTCTCTCTCTCTCTGCGCTCTTTCTTTCTCGCTCTCTCTGCGCTCTTTCTTTCTCTCTCTCTCTGCGCTCTTTCTTTCTCTCTGCACTCTTTCTCTCTCACTCTCTGCGCTCTTTCTTTCTCTCTCTGCGCTCTTTCTTTCTCTCTCTGCGCTCTTTATTTCTCTCTCTCTGCGCTCTTTGTCTCTCTCTGCGCTTTTTCTTTCTCTCTCTGCACTCTTTTTTTCTCTCTCTCTGTGCTCTTTCTCTCTCTCTGCGCTCTTTCTCTCTCTCTGCGCTCTTTCTTTCTCTCTGCGCTCTTCTCTCTCTGCGCTCTTTCTTTCTCTCTGCGCTCTTTCTTTCTCTCTGCGCTCTTTCTTTCTCTCTGCGCTCTTTCTCTCTCTGCGCTCTTTCTCTCTCTGCACTCTTTCTCTCTCTGCGCTCTTTCTTTCTCTTTCTCTCTCTGCGCTCTCTCTCTCTCTCTGCGCTCTTTCTCTCTCTCTCTGCACTCTCTCTCTCTGCGCTCTTTCTTTCTCTTTCTCTCTCTGCGCTCTTTCTCTCTCTCGGCGCTCTTTCTTTCTTTCTCTCTGCGCTCTTTCTTTCTTTCTGCGCTCTTTTTTTCTCTCTTTGCGCTCTTTCTTTCTCTCTCTGCGCTCTTTCTCTCTCTCTCTCTCTGCGCTCTTTCTTTCTCTCTGCGCTCTTTCTCTCTCTGCGCACTTTCTCTCTCTGCGCTCTTTCTTTCTCTTTCTCTCTCTCTGCGCTCTTTCTCTCTCTCTCTCGGCGCTCTTTCTCTCTCTCTCTCTCTGCGCTCTTTCTTTTTCTTTCTCTATCTCTCTCTGCGCTCTCTCTCTCTGCGCTCTTTCTTTCTCTCTGAGCTCTTTCTTTCTTTCTCTCTGCGCTCTTTTTTTCTCTCTTTGCGCTCTTTTTCTCTCTCTCTGCGCTCTTTCTTTCTCTCTCTCTGCGCTCTTTCTTTCTCTGCGCTCTTTATTTCTCTCTCTGCGCTTTTTATTTCTCTCTCTGCGCTCTTTATTTCTCTCTCTGCGCTCTTTATTTCTCTCTCTGCGCTTTTTATTTCTCTCTCTGCGCTCTATATTTCTCTCTCTGCGCTCTTTATTTCTCTCTCTGCGCTCTTTCTTTCTCTCTCTCTGCGCTCTTTCTTTCTCTCTGTGCTCTTTCTCTCTCTCTGTGCTCTTTCTCTCTCTCTGCGCTCTTTCTCTCTCTCTGCGCTCTTTCTCTCTCTCTGCGCTCTTTCTCTCTCTCTGCGCTCTTTCTCTCTCTCTGCGCTCTTTCTTCCTCTCTCTCTCTGCGGTCTTTCTTTCTCTCTCTGCGCTCTTTCTTTCTCTCTCTCTCTGCGCTCTTTCTTTCTCTCTGCACTCTTTCTTTCTCACTCTCTGCGCTCTTTCTCTCTCTCTCTGCGCTTTTTCTTTCTCTCTCTCTGCGCTCTTTTTTTCTCTCTCTCTGCGCTCTTTTTTTCTCTCTCTCTGCGCTCTTTTTTTCTCTCTCTCTGCGCTCTCTCTCTCTCTGCGCTCTTTCTTTCTCTCTGCGCTCTTTCTTTCTCTCTCTGCGCTCTTTCTTTCTCTCTTTCTGCGCTCTTTCTCTCTCTCTCTCTGCGCTCTTTCTTCCTCTCTCTCTCTCTGCGCTCTTTTTTTCTCTACGCTCTTTCTCTCTCTCTGCGCTCTTTCTTTCTCTCTCTGCGCTCTTTCTTTCTCTCTCTGCGCTCTTTATTTCTCTCTCTCTGCGCTCTTTCTTTCTCTCTGCGCTCTTTCTTTCTCTCTCTCTGCGCTCTTTCTTTCTCTCTCTCTCTGCGCTCTTTCTTTCTCTCTCTCTCTGCGCTCTTTCTTTCTCTCTGCGCTCTTTCTCTCTCACTCTCTGCGCTCTTTCTTTCTCTCTCTGCGCTCTTTCTTTCTCTCTCTGCGCTCTTTCTTTCTCTCTCTCTCTGCGCTCTTTCTTTCTCTCTGCGCTCTTTCTCTCTCACTCTCTGCGCTCTTTCTTTCTCTCTCTGCGCTCTTTCTTTCTCTCTGCGCTCTTTCTTTCTCTCTCTCTGCGCTCTTTCTCTCTCTCTCGCTGCGCTCTTTCTCTCTCTCTGCGCTCATTCTCTCTCTCTCTCTGCGCTCTCTCTCTCTCTGCGCTCTCTCTCTCTGCACTCTTTTTTTTCTCTCTGCGCTCTTTCTTTCTCTCTCTGCACTCTTTCTTTCTCTCTCTGCGCTCTTTCTTTCTTTCTCTCTCTGCTCTCTTTCTTTCTCTGCGCTCTCTCTCTCTCTGCGCTCTTTCTTTCTCTCTCTGCGCTCTTTCTTTCTCTTTCTCTCTCTGCGCTCTCTCTCTCTCTCTGCGCTCTTTCTCTCTCTCTCTGCACTCTCTCTCTCTCTCTCTGCGCTCTTTCTTTCTCTTTCTCTCTCTGCGCTCTTTCTCTCTCTCGGCGCTCTTTCTTTCTTTCTCTCTGCGCTCTTTCTTTCTTTCTGCGCTCTTTTTTTTTCTCTTTTCGCTCTTTCTTTCTCTCTCTGCGCTCTTTCTTTCTCTCTCTCTGCGCTCTTTCTTTCTCTGCGCTCTTTCTTTCTCTCTGCGCTCTTTATTTCTCTCTCTGCGCTCTCTCTCTCTGCGCTCTCTCTGCGCTCTTTCTTTCTCTCTCTCTGCGCTCTTTCTTTCTCTCTGCGCTCTTTCTTTCTCTTTCTCTCTCTCTGCGCTCTTTCTCTCTCTCTCTCTGCGCTCTTTCTCTCTCTCTCTCTGCGCTCTTTCTCTCTCTGCGCTCTTTCTTTCTCTCTGCGCTCTTTCTTTCTCTCTGCGCACTTTCTTTCTCTCTCTCTGCGCTCTTTCTCTCTCTCTGCGCTCTTTCTTTCTCTCTGCGCTCTTTCTTTCTCTCTCTGCGCTCTTTCTTTCTCTCTTTCTGCGCTCTTTCTCTCTCTCTCTCTGCGCTCTTTCTCTCTCTCTCTCTGCGCTCTTTCTCTCTCTCTCTCTGCGCTCTTTCTTTCTCTTTCTCTCTCTGCGCTCTTTCTTTCTCTTTCTCTCTCTGCGCTCTTTCTCTCTGCGCTCTTTCTTTCTCTCTGCGCACTTTCTTTCTCTTTGCGCTCTTTCTCTCTCTCTGCGCTCTTTCTTTCTCTCTGCGCACTTTCTTTCTCTCTCTCTGCGCTCTTTCTTTCTCTCTGCGCTCTCTCTCTCTGCGCTCTTTCTTTCTCTCTCTCTGCGCTCTTTCTCTCTCTCTTTCTGCGCTCTTTCTTTCTCTTTCTCTCTCTGCGCTCTCTCTCTCTCTGCGCTCTCTCTCTCTGCGCTCTTTATTTCTCGCTGCACTCTTTCTTTCTCTCTGCGCTCTTTCTTTCTCTCTCTGCGCTCTTTCTTTCTCTGCGCTCTTTCTTTCTCTCTCTGCGCTCTTTATTTCTTTCTCTGCGCTCTCTCTCTCTCTCTGCGCTCTCTCTCTGCGCTCTCTCTCTGCGCTCTTTCTTTCTCTCTCTGCGCTGTTTCTTTCGATCTCTGCGCTCTTTCTCTCTCTCTGCGCTCTTTCTCTCTCTCTGCGCTCTTTCTCTCTCTCTGCGCTCTTTCTCTCTCTCTGCGCTCTTTCTCTCTCTCTGCGCTCTTTCTCTCTCTGCGCTCTTTCTCTCTCTGCGCTCTTTCTCTCTCTGCGCTCTTTCTCTCTCTCTGCGCTCTTTCTCTCTCTCTGCGCTCTTTCTCTCTATCTGCGTTCTTTCTCTCTCTCTGCGCTCTTTCTTTCTCTGTCTGCGCTCTTTCTTTCTCTGTCTGCGCTCTTTCTTCCTCTCTCTCTCTCTGCGCTCTTTTTTTCTCTACGCTCTTTCTCTCTCTCTGCGCTCTTTCTTTCTCTCTCTCTGCGCTCTCTCTCTCTGCGCTCTCTCTCTGTCTGCGCTCTCTCTCTCTGCACTCTTTCTCTCTCTCTCTGCACTCTTTCTCTCTCTATGTGCTCTTTCTTTCTCTCTGCGCTCTTTCTTTCTCTCTCTCTGCGCTCTTTCTTTCTCTCTCTCTCTGCGCTCTTTCTTTCTCTCTCTCTCTGCGCTCTTTCTTTCTCTCTGCGCTCTTTCTCTCTCTCTGCGCTCTTTCTCTCTCTCTGCGCTCTTTCTCTCTCTCTGCGTTCTTTCTCTCTCTCTGCGCTCTTTCTTTCTCTGTCTGCGCTCTTTCTTTCTCTGTCTGCGCTCTTTCTTCCTCTCTCTCTCTCTGCGCTCTTTTTTTCTCTACGCTCTTTCTCTCTCTCTGCGCTCTTTCTTTCTCTCTCTGCGCTCTTTCTTTCTCTCTCTGCGCTCTTTATTTCTCTCTCTCTGCGCTCTTTCTTTCTCTCTGCGCTCTTTCTTTCTCTCTCTCTGCGCTCTTTCTTTCTCTCTCTCTCTGCGCTCTTTCTTTCTCTCTCTCTCTGCGCTCTTTCTTTCTCTCTCTCTCTGCGCTCTTTCTTTCTCTCTGCACTCTTTCTCTCTCACTCTCTGCGCTCTTTCTTTCTCTCTCTGCGCTCTTTCTTTCTCTCTCTGCGCTCTTTATTTCTCTCTCTCTGCGCTCTTTGTCTCTCTCTGCGCTTTTTCTTTCTCTCTCTGCACTCTTTTTTTCTCTCTCTCTGTGCTCTTTCTCTCTCTCTGCGCTCTTTCTCTCTCTCTGCGCTCTTTCTTTCTCTCTGCGCTCTTCTCTCTCTGCGCTCTTTCTTTCTCTCTGCGCTCTTTCTTTCTCTCTGCGCTCTTTCTTTCTCTCTGCGCTCTTTCTCTCTCTGCGCTCTTTCTCTCTCTGCACTCTTTCTCTCTCTGCGCTCTTTCTTTCTCTTTCTCTCTCTGCGCTCTCTCTCTCTCTCTGCGCTCTTTCTCTCTCTCTCTGCACTCTCTCTCTCTCTGCGCTCTTTCTTTCTCTTTCTCTCTCTGCGCTCTTTCTCTCTCTCGGCGCTCTTTCTTTCTTTCTCTCTGCGCTCTTTCTTTCTTTCTGCGCTCTTTTTTTCTCTCTTTGCGCTCTTTCTTTCTCTCTCTGCGCTCTTTCTCTCTCTCTCTCTCTCTGCGCTCTTTCTTTCTCTCTGCGCTCTTTCTCTCTCTGCGCACTTTCTCTCTCTGCGCTCTTTCTTTCTCTTTCTCTCTCTCTGCGCTCTTTCTCTCTCTCTCTCGGCGCTCTTTCTCTCTCTCTCTCTCTGCGCTCTTTCTTTTTCTTTCTCTATCTCTCTCTGCGCTCTCTCTCTCTGCACTCTTTCTTTCTCTCTGCGCTCTTTCTTTCTTTCTCTCTGCGCTCTTTTTTTCTCTCTTTGCGCTCTTTTTCTCTCTCTCTGCGCTCTTTCTTTCTCTCTCTCTGCGCTCTTTCTTTCTCTGCGCTCTTTATTTCTCTCTCTGCGCTTTTTATTTCTCTCTCTGCGCTCTTTATTTCTCTCTCTGCGCTCTTTATTTCTCTCTCTGCGCTTTTTATTTCTCTCTCTGCGCTCTATATTTCTCTCTCTGCGCTCTTTATTTCTCTCTCTGCGCTCTTTCTTTCTCTCTCTCTGTGCTCTTTCTCTCTCTCTGCGCTCTTTCTCTCTCTCTGCGCTCTTTCTCTCTCTCTGCGCTCTTTCTCTCTCTCTGCGCTCTTTCTCTCTCTCTGCGCTCTTTCTTCCTCTCTCTCTCTGCGGTCTTTCTTTCTCTCTCTGCGCTCTTTCTTTCTCTCTCTCTCTGCGCTCTTTCTTTCTCTCTGCACTCTTTCTTTCTCACTCTCTGCGCTCTTTCTCTCTCTCTCTGCGCTTTTTCTTTCTCTCTCTCTGCGCTCTTTTTTTCTCTCTCTCTGCGCTCTTTTTTTCTCTCTCTCTGCGCTCTTTTTTTCTCTCTCTCTGCGCTCTCTCTCTCTCTGCGCTCTTTCTTTCTCTCTGCGCTCTTTCTTTCTCTCTCTGCGCTCTTTCTTTCTCTCTTTCTGCGCTCTTTCTCTCTCTCTCTCTGCGCTCTTTCTCTCTCTCTCTCTGCGCTCTTTCTCTCTCTCTCTCTGCGCTCTTTCTTTCTCTTTCTCTCTCTGCGCTCTTTCTTTCTCTTTCTCTCTCTGCGCTCTTTCTTTCTCTTTCTCTCTCTGCGCTCTTTCTCTCTGCGCTCTTTCTTTCTCTCTGCGCACTTTCTTTCTCTCTCTCTGCGCTCTTTCTTTCTCTCTGCGCTCTTTCATTCTCTCTCTGCGCTCTTTCTTTCTCTCTCTCTGCGCTCTTTCTCTCTCTCTTTCTGCGCTCTTTCTTTCTCTTTCTCTCTCTGCGCTCTCTCTCTCTGCGCTCTCTCTCTCTGCGCTCTTTCTTTCTCGCTGCACTCTTTCTTTCTCTCTGCGCTCTTTCTTTCTCTCTGCGCTCTTTCTTTCTCTCTCTGCGCTCTTTCTTTCTCTGCGCTCTTTCTCTCTCTCTGCGCTCTTTCTCTCTCTCTGCGCTCTTTCTTCCTCTCTCTCTCTCTGCGGTCTTTCTTTCTCTCTCTGCGCTCTTTCTTTCTCTCTCTCTCTGCGCTCTTTCTTTCTCTCTCTCTCTGCGCTCTTTCTTTCTCTCTGCACTCTTTCTTTCTCACTCTCTGCGCTCTTTCTCTCTCTCTCTGCGCTTTTTCTTTCTCTCTCTCTGCGCTCTTTTTTTCTCTCTCTCTGCGCTCTTTTTTTCTCTCTCTCTGCGCTCTTTTTTTCTCTCTCTCTGCGCTCTCTCTCTCTCTGCGCTCTTTCTTTCTCTCTGCGCTCTTTCTTTCTCTCTCTGCGCTCTTTCTTTCTCTCTTTCTGCGCTCTTTCTCTCTCTCTCTCTGCGCTCTTTCTCTCTCTCTCTCTGCGCTCTTTCTCTCTCTCTCTCTGCGCTCTTTCTTTCTCTTTCTCTCTCTGCGCTCTTTCTTTCTCTTTCTCTCTCTGCGCTCTTTCTCTCTGCGCTCTTTCTTTCTCTCTGCGCACTTTCTTTCTCTCTCTCTGCGCTCTTTCTTTCTCTCTGCGCTCTCTCTCTCTGCGCTCTTTCATTCTCTCTCTGCGCTCTTTCTTTCTCTCTCTCTGCGCTCTTTCTCTCTCTCTTTCTGCGCTCTTTCTTTCTCTTTCTCTCTCTGCGCTCTCTCTCTCTGCGCTCTCTCTCTCTGCGCTCTTTCTTTCTCGCTGCACTCTTTCTTTCTCTCTGCGCTCTTTCTTTCTCTCTGCGCTCTTTCTTTCTCTCTCTGCGCTCTTTCTTTCTCTGCGCTCTTTCTTTCTCTCTCTGCGCTCTTTATTTCTTTCTCTGCGCTCTCTCTCTCTCTCTGCGCTCTCTCTCTGCGCGCTCTCTCTGCGCTCTCTCTCTGCGCTGTTTCTTTCTCTCTCTGCGCTGTTTCTTTCTCTCTCTGCGCTCTTTCTCTCTCTCTGCGCTCTTTCTCTCTCTCTGCGCTCTTTCTCTCTCTGCGCTCTTTCTCTCTCTGCGCTCTTTCTCTCTCTCTGCGCTCTTTCTCTCTCTCTGCGCTCTTTCTCTCTCTCTGCGTTCTTTCTCTCTCTCTGCGCTCTTTCTTTCTCTGTCTGCGCTCTATCTTCCTCTCTCTCTCTCTGCGCTCTTTTTTTCTCTACGCTCTTTCTCTCTCTCTGCGCTCTTTCTTTCTCTCTCTCTGCGCTCTCTCTCTCTGCGCTCTCTCTCTCTGCGCTCTCTCTCTGTCTGCGCTCTCTCTCTCGGCGCTCTTTCTTTCTTTCTCTCTGCGCTCTTTCTTTCTTTCTGCTCTCTTTTTTTCTCTCTTTGCGCTCTTTCTTTCTCTCTCTGCGCTCTTTCTTTCTCTCTCTCTGCGCTCTTTCTTTCTCTGCGCTCTTTCTTTCTCTCTGCGCTCTTTATTTCTCTCTCTGCGCTCTCTCTCTCTGCGCTCTCTCTGCGCTCTTTCTTTCTCTCTCTCTGCGCTCTTTCTTTCTCTCTGCGCTCTTTCTTTCTCTTTCTCTCTCTCTGCGCTCTTTCTCTCTCTCTCTCTGCGCTCTTTCTCTCTCTCTCTCTGCGCTCTTTCTCTCTCTGCGCTCTTTCTTTCTCTCTGCGCTCTTTCTTTCTCTCTGCGCACTTTCTTTCTCTCTCTCTGCGCTCTTTCTCTCTCTCTGCGCTCTTTCTCTCTCTCTGCGCTCTTTCTTTCTCTCTCTTCGCTTTTTTTTTCTCTCTCTGCGCTCTTTATTTCTCTCTCTGCGCTCTTTATTTCTCTCTCTGCGCTTTTTATTTCTCTCTCTGCGCTCTATATTTCTCTCTCTGCGCTCTTTATTTCTCTCTCTGCGCTCTTTCTTTCTCTCTCTCTGTGCTCTTTCTCTCTCTCTGCGCTCTTTCTCTCTCTCTGCGCTCTTTCTCTCTCTCTGCGCTCTTTCTCTCTCTCTGCGCTCTTTCTCTCTCTCTGCGCTCTTTCTTCCTCTCTCTCTCTGCGGTCTTTCTTTCTCTCTCTGCGCTCTTTCTTTCTCTCTCTCTCTGCGCTCTTTCTTTCTCTCTGCACTCTTTCTTTCTCACTCTCTGCGCTCTTTCTCTCTCTCTCTGCGCTTTTTCTTTCTCTCTCTCTGCGCTCTTTTTTTCTCTCTCTGCGCTCTTTTTTTCTCTCTCTCTGCGCTCTTTTTTTCTCTCTCTCTGCGCTCTCTCTCTCTCTGCGCTCTTTCTTTCTCTCTGCGCTCTTTCTTTCTCTCTCTGCGCTCTTTCTTTCTCTCTTTCTGCGCTCTTTCTCTCTCTCTCTCTGCGCTCTTTCTCTCTCTCTCTCTGCGCTCTTTCTCTCTCTCTCTCTGCGCTCTTTCTTTCTCTTTCTCTCTCTGCGCTCTTTCTTTCTCTTTCTCTCTCTGCGCTCTTTCTTTCTCTTTCTCTCTCTGCGCTCTTTCTCTCTGCGCTCTTTCTTTCTCTCTGCGCACTTTCTTTCTCTCTCTCTGCGCTCTTTCTTTCTCTCTGCGCTCTTTCATTCTCTCTCTGCGCTCTTTCTTTCTCTCTCTCTGCGCTCTTTCTCTCTCTCTTTCTGCGCTCTTTCTTTCTCTTTCTCTCTCTGCGCTCTCTCTCTCTGCGCTCTCTCTCTCTGCGCTCTTTCTTTCTCGCTGCACTCTTTCTTTCTCTCTGCGCTCTTTCTTTCTCTCTGCGCTCTTTCTTTCTCTCTCTGCGCTCTTTCTTTCTCTGCGCTCTTTCTCTCTCTCTGCGCTCTTTCTCTCTCTCTGCGCTCTTTCTTCCTCTCTCTCTCTCTGCGGTCTTTCTTTCTCTCTCTGCGCTCTTTCTTTCTCTCTCTCTCTGCGCTCTTTCTTTCTCTCTCTCTCTGCGCTCTTTCTTTCTCTCTGCACTCTTTCTTTCTCACTCTATGCGCTCTTTCTCTCTCTCTCTGCGCTTTTTCTTTCTCTCTCTCTGCGCTCTTTTTTTCTCTCTCTCTGCGCTCTTTTTTTCTCTCTCTCTGCGCTCTTTTTTTCTCTCTCTCTGCGCTCTCTCTCTCTCTGCGCTCTTTCTTTCTCTCTGCGCTCTTTCTTTCTCTCTCTGCGCTCTTTCTTTCTCTCTTTCTGCGCTCTTTCTCTCTCTCTCTCTGCGCTCTTTCTCTCTCTCTCTCTGCGCTCTTTCTCTCTCTCTCTCTGCGCTCTTTCTTTCTCTTTCTCTCTCTGCGCTCTTTCTTTCTCTTTCTCTCTCTGCGCTCTTTCTCTCTGCGCTCTTTCTTTCTCTCTGCGCACTTTCTTTCTCTCTCTCTGCGCTCTTTCTTTCTCTCTGCGCTCTCTCTCTCTGCGCTCTTTCATTCTCTCTCTGCGCTCTTTCTTTCTCTCTCTCTGCGCTCTTTCTCTCTCTCTTTCTGCGCTCTTTCTTTCTCTTTCTCTCTCTGCGCTCTCTCTCTCTGCGCTCTCTCTCTGCGCTCTTTCTTTCTCGCTGCACTCTTTCTTTCTCTCTGCGCTCTTTCTTTCTCTCTGCGCTCTTTCTTTCTCTCTCTGCGCTCTTTCTTTCTCTGCGCTCTTTCTTTCTCTCTCTGCGCTCTTTATTTCTTTCTCTGCGCTCTCTCTCTCTCTCTGCGCTCTCTCTCTGCGCGCTCTCTCTGCGCTCTCTCTCTGCGCTGTTTCTTTCTCTCTCTGCGCTGTTTCTTTCTCTCTCTGCGCTCTTTCTCTCTCTCTGCGCTCTTTCTCTCTCTCTGCGCTCTTTCTCTCTCTGCGCTCTTTCTCTCTCTGCGCTCTTTCTCTCTCTCTGCGCTCTTTCTCTCTCTCTGCGCTCTTTCTCTCTCTCTGCGTTCTTTCTCTCTCTCTGCGCTCTTTCTTTCTCTGTCTGCGCTCTTTCTTCCTCTCTCTCTCTCTGCGCTCTTTTTTTCTCTACGCTCTTTCTCTCTCTCTGCGCTCTTTCTTTCTCTCTCTCTGCGCTCTCTCTCTCTGCGCTCTCTCTCTCTGCGCTCTCTCTCTGTCTGCGCTCTCTCTCTCGGCGCTCTTTCTTTCTTTCTCTCTGCGCTCTTTCTTTCTTTCTGCTCTCTTTTTTTCTTTCTTTGCGCTCTTTCTTTCTCTCTCTGCGCTCTTTCTTTCTCTCTCTCTGCGCTCTTTCTTTCTCTGCGCTCTTTCTTTCTCTCTGCGCTCTTTATTTCTCTCTCTGCGCTCTCTCTCTCTGCGCTCTCTCTGCGCTCTTTCTCTCTCTCTGCGCTCTTTCTCTCTCTCTGCGTTCTTTCTCTCTCTCTGCGCTCTTTCTTTCTCTGTCTGCGCTCTTTCTTCCTCTCTCTCTCTCTGCGCTCTTTTTTTCTCTACGCTCTTTCTCTCTCTCTGCGCTCTTTCTTTCTCTCTCTCTGCGCTCTCTCTCTCTGCGCTCTCTCTCTCTGCGCTCTCTCTCTGTCTGCGCTCTCTCTCTCGGCGCTCTTTCTTTCTTTCTCTCTGCGCTCTTTCTTTCTTTCTGCTCTCTTTTTTTCTTTCTTTGCGCTCTTTCTTTCTCTCTCTGCGCTCTTTCTTTCTCTCTCTCTGCGCTCTTTCTTTCTCTGCGCTCTTTCTTTCTCTCTGCGCTCTTTATTTCTCTCTCTGCGCTCTCTCTCTCTGCGCTCTCTCTGCGCTCTTTCTTTCTCTCTCTCTGCGCTCTTTCTTTCTCTCTGCGCTCTTTCTTTCTCTTTCTCTCTCTCTGCGCTCTTTCTCTCTCTCTCTCTGCGCTCTTTCTCTCTCTCTCTCTGCGCTCTTTCTTTCTCTCTGCGCTCTTTCTTTCTCTCTGCGCACTTTCTTTCTCTCTCTCTGCGCTCTTTCTCTCTCTCTGCGCTCTTTCTTTCTCTCTGCGCTCTTTCTTTCTCTCTCTGCGCTCTTTCTTTCTCTCTTTCTGCGCTCTTTCTCTCTCTCTCTCTGCGCTCTTTCTCTCTCTCTCTCTGCGCTCTTTCTCTCTCTCTCTCTGCGCTCTTTCTTTCTCTTTCTCTCTCTGCGCTCTTTCTTTCTCTTTCTCTCTCTGCGCTCTTTCTCTCTGCGCTCTTTCTTTCTCTCTGCGCACTTTCTTTCTCTCTCTTTGCGCTCTTTCTCTCTCTCTGCGCTCTTTCTTTCTCTCTGCGCACTTTCTTTCTCTCTCTCTGCGCTCTTTCTTTCTCTCTGCGCTCTCTCTCTCTGCGCTCTTTCTTTCTCTCTCTGCGCTCTTTCTTTCTCTCTCTCTCTGCGCTCTTTCTCTCTCTCTTTCTGCGCTCTTTCTTTCTCTTTCTCTCTCTGCGCTCTCTCTCTCTCTCTGCGCTCTCTCTCTCTGCGCTCTTTCTTTCTCTCTCTGCGCTCTTTATTTCTTTCTCTGCGCTCTCTCTCTCTCTCTGCGCTCTCTCTCTGCGCTCTTTCTTTCTCTCTCTGCGCTGTTTCTTTCGATCTCTGCGCTCTTTCTCTCTCTCTGCGCTCTTTCTCTCTCTCTGCGCTCTTTCTCTCTCTCTGCGCTCTTTCTCTCTCTGCGCTCTTTCTCTCTCTGCGCTCTTTCTCTCTCTCTGCGCTCTTTCTCTCTCTCTGCGCTCTTTCTCTCTCTCTGCGTTCTTTCTCTCTCTCTGCGCTCTTTCTTTCTCTGTCTGCGCTCTTTCTTTCTCTGTCTGCGCTCTTTCTTCCTCTCTCTCTCTCTGCGCTCTTTTTTTCTCTACGCTCTTTCTCTCTCTCTGCGCTCTTTCTTTCTCTCTCTCTGCGCTCTCTCTCTGCGCTCTCTCTCTGTCTGCGCTCTCTCTCTCTGCGCTCTTTCTCTCTCTCTCTGCACTCTTTCTCTCTATGTGCTCTTTCTTTCTCTCTGCGCTCTTTCTTTCTCTCTCTCTGCGCTCTTTCTTTCTCTCTCTCTCTGCGCTCTTTCTTTCTCTCTCTCTCTGCGCTCTTTCTTTCTCTCTGCGCTCTTTCTCTCTCTCTGCGCTCTTTCTCTCTCTCTGCGCTCTTTCTCTCTCTCTGCGTTCTTTCTCTCTCTCTGCGCTCTTTCTTTCTCTGTCTGCGCTCTTTCTTTCTCTGTCTGCGCTCTTTCTTCCTCTCTCTCTCTCTGCGCTCTTTTTTTCTCTACGCTCTTTCTCTCTCTCTGCGCTCTTTCTTTCTCTCTCTGCGCTCTTTCTTTCTCTCTCTGCGCTCTTTATTTCTCTCTCTCTGCGCTCTTTCTTTCTCTCTGCGCTCTTTCTTTCTCTCTCTCTGCGCTCTTTCTTTCTCTCTCTCTCTGCGCTCTTTCTTTCTCTCTCTCTCTGCGCTCTTTCTTTCTCTCTGCGCTCTTTCTCTCTCACTCTCTGCGCTCTTTCTTTCTCTCTCTGCGCTCTTTCTTTCTCTCTCTGCGCTCTTTATTTCTCTCTCTCTGCGCTCTTTGTCTCTCTCTGCGCTTTTTCTTTCTCTCTCTGCACTCTTTTTTTCTCTCTCTCTGTGCTCTTTCTCTCTCTGCGCTCTTTCTCTCTCTGCACTCTTTCTCTCTCTGCGCTCTTTCTTTCTCTTTCTCTCTCTGCGCTCTCTCTCTCTCTCTGCGCTCTTTCTCTCTCTCTCTGCACTCTCTCTCTCTCTCTCTGCGCTCTTTCTTTCTCTTTCTCTCTCTGCGCTCTTTCTCTCTCTCGGCGCTCTTTCTTTCTTTCTCTCTGCGCTCTTTCTTTCTTTCTGCGCTCTTTTTTTCTCTCTTTGCGCTCTTTCTTTCTCTCTCTGCGCTCTTTCTCTCTCTCTCTCTCTCTGCGCTCTTTCTTTCTCTCTGCGCTCTTTCTCTCTCTGCGCACTTTCTCTCTCTGCGCTCTTTCTTTCTCTTTCTCTCTCTCTGCGCTCTTTCTCTCTCTCTCTCGGCGCTCTTTCTCTCTCTCTCTCTCTCTGCGCTCTTTCTTTTTCTTTCTCTATCTCTCTCTGCGCTCTCTCTCTCTGCGCTCTTTCTTTCTCTCTGCGCTCTTTCTTTCTCTCTCTCTGCGCTCTTTTTTTCTCTCTTTGCGCTCTTTTTCTCTCTCTCTGCGCTCTTTCTTTCTCTCTCTCTGCGCTCTTTCTCTCTCTGCACTCTTTCTCTCTCTGCGCTCTTTCTTTCTCTTTCTCTCTCTGCGCTCTCTCTCTCTCTCTGCGCTCTTTCTCTCTCTCTCTGCACTCTCTCTCTCTCTCTCTGCGCTCTTTCTTTCTCTTTCTCTCTCTGCGCTCTTTCTCTCTCTCGGCGCTCTTTCTTTCTTTCTCTCTGCGCTCTTTCTTTCTTTCTGCGCTCTTTTTTTCTCTCTTTGCGCTCTTTCTTTCTCTCTCTGCGCTCTTTCTCTCTCTCTCTCTCTCTCTCTGCGCTCTTTCTTTCTCTCTGCGCTCTTTCTCTCTCTGCGCACTTTCTCTCTCTGCGCTCTTTCTTTCTCTTTCTCTCTCTCTGCGCTCTTTCTCTCTCTCTCTCTGCGCTCTTTCTCTCTCTCTCTCTCTCTGCGCTCTTTCTTTTTCTTTCTCTATCTCTCTCTGCGCTCTCTCTCTCTGCGCTCTTTCTTTCTCTCTGCGCTCTTTCTTTCTTTCTCTCTGCGCTCTTTTTTTCTCTCTTTGCGCTCTTTTTCTCTCTCTCTGCGCTCTTTCTTTCTCTCTCTCTGCGCTCTTTCTTTCTCTCTCTGCGCTTTTTATTTCTCTCTCTGCGCTCTTTATTTCTCTCTCTGCGCTCTTTATTTCTCTCTCTGCGCTTTTTATTTCTCTCTCTGCGCTCTATATTTCTCTCTCTGCGCTCTTTATTTCTCTCTCTGCGCTCTTTCATTCTCTCTCTCTGCGCTCTTTCTTTCTCTCTGTGCTCTTTCTCTCTCTCTGTGCTCTTTCTCTCTCTCTGCGCTCTTTCTCTCTCTCTGTGCTCTTTCTCTCTCTCTGCGCTCTTTCTCTCTCTCTGCGCTCTTTCTTCCTCTCTCTCTCTGCGGTCTTTCTTTCTCTCTCTGCGCTCTTTCTTTCTCTCTCTCTCTGCGCTCTTTCTTTCTCTCTGCACTCTGTCTTTCTCACTCTCTGCGCTCTTTCTCTCTCTCTCTGCGCTTTTTCTTTCTCTCTCTCTGCGCTCTTTTTTCTCTCTCTCTGCGCTCTTTTTTTCTCTCTCTCTGCGCTCTTTTTTTCTCTCTCTCTGCGCTCTCTCTCTCTCTGCGCTCTTTCTTTCTCTCTGCGCTCTTTCTTTCTCTCTCTGCGCTCTTTCTTTCTCTCTTTCTGCGCTCTTTCTCTCTCTCTCTGCGCTCTTTCTCTCTCTCTCTCTGCGCTCTTTCTCTCTCTCTCTCTCTGCGCTCTTTCTTTCTCTTTCTCTCTCTGCGCTCTTTCTTTCTCTTTCTCTCTCTGCGCTCTTTCTTTCTCTTTCTCTCTCTGCGCTCTTTCTCTCTGCGCTCTTTCTTTCTCTCTGCGCACTTTCTTTCTCTCTCTCTGCGCTCTTTCTTTCTCTCTGCGCTCTCTCTCTCTGCGCTCTTTCATTCTCTCTCTGCGCTCTTTCTTTCTCTCTCTCTGCGCTCTTTCTCTCTCTCTTTCTGCGCTCTTTCTTTCTCTTTCTCTCTCTGCGCTCTCTCTCTCTGCGCTCTCTCTCTCTGCGCTCTTTCTTTCTCGCTGCACTCTTTCTTTCTCTCTGCGCTCTTTCTTTCTCTCTGCGCTCTTTCTTTCTCTCTCTGCGCTCTTTCTTTCTCTGCGCTCTTTCTTTCTCTCTCTGCGCTCTTTATTTCTTTCTCTGCGCTCTCTCTCTCTCTCTGCGCTCTCTCTCTGCGCGCTCTCTCTGCGCTCTCTCTCTGCGCTCTTTCTTTCTCTCTCTGCGCTGTTTCTTTCTCTCTCTGCGCTCTTTCTCTCTCTCTGCGCTCTTTCTCTCTCTCTGCGCTCTTTCTCTCTCTCTGCGCTCTTTCTCTCTCTGCGCTCTTTCTCTCTCTGCGCTCTTTCTCTCTCTCTGCGCTCTTTCTCTCTCTCTGCGCTCTTTCTCTCTCTCTGCGTTCTCTTTCTCTCTCTCTGCGCTCTTTCTCTCTCTCTGCGCTCTTTCTCTCTCTCTGCGTTCTTTCTCTCTCTCTGCGCTCTTTCTTTCTCTGTCTGCGCTCTTTCTTTCTCTGTCTGCGCTCTTTCTTCCTCTCTCTCTGCGCTCTTTTTTTCTCTACGCTCTTTCTCTCTCTCTGCGCTCTTTCTTTCTCTCTCTCTGCGCTCTCTCTCTCTGCGCTCTCTCTCTCTGCGCTCTCTGTCTGCGCTCTCTCTCTCGGCGCTCTTTCTTTCTTTCTCTCTGCGCTCTTTCTTTCTTTCTGCGCTCTTTTTTTCTCTCTTTGCGCTCTTTCTTTCTCTCTCTGCGCTCTTTCTCTCTCTGCGCTCTTTCTTTCTCTCTGCGCTCTTTCTCTCTCTGCGCACTTTCTCTCTCTGCGCTCTTTCTTTCTCTTTCTCTCTCTCTGCGCTCTTTCTCTCTCTCTCTCGGCGCTCTTTCTCTCTCTCTCTCTCTCTGCGCTCTTTCTTTTTCTTTCTCTATCTCTCTCTGCGCTCTCTCTCTCTGCGCTCTTTCTTTCTCTCTGCGCTCTTTCTTTCTTTCTCTCTGCGCTCTTTTTTTCTCTCTTTGCGCTCTTTTTCTCTCTCTCTGCGCTCTTTCTTTCTCTCTCTCTGCGCTCTTTCTTTCTCTGCGCTCTTTATTTCTCTCTCTGCGCTTTTTATTTCTCTCTCTGCGCTCTTTATTTCTCTCTCTGCGCTCTTTATTTCTCTCTCTGCGCTTTTTATTTCTCTCTCTGCGCTCTATATTTCTCTCTCTGCGCTCTTTATTTCTCTCTCTGCGCTCTTTCTTTCTCTCTCTCTGCGCTCTTTCTTTCTCTCTGTGCTCTTTCTCTCTCTCTGTGCTCTTTCTCTCTCTCTGCGCTCTTTCTCTCTCTCTGCGCTCTTTCTCTCTCTCTGCGCTCTTTCTCTCTCTCTGCGCTCTTTCTCTCTCTCTGCGCTCTTTCTTCCTCTCTCTCTCTGCGGTCTTTCTTTCTCTCTCTGCGCTCTTTCTTTCTCTCTCTCTCTGCGCTCTTTCTTTCTCTCTGCACTCTTTCATTCTCACTCTCTGCGCTCTTTCTCTCTCTCTCTGCGCTTTTTCTTTCTCTCTCTCTGCGCTCTTTTTTTCTCTCTCTCTGCGCTCTTTTTTTCTCTCTCTCTGCGCTCTTTTTTTCTCACTCTGCGCTCTCTCTCTCTCTGCGCTCTTTCTTTCTCTCTGCGCTCTTTCTTTCTCTCTCTGCGCTCTTTCTTTCTCTCTTTCTGCGCTCTTTCTCTCTCTCTCTCTGCGCTCTTTCTCTCTCTCTCTCTGCGCTCTTTCTCTCTCTCTCTCTGCGCTCTTTCTTTCTCTTTCTCTCTCTGCGCTCTTTCTTTCTCTTTCTCTCTCTGCGCTCTTTCTTTCTCTTTCTCTCTCTGCGTTCTTTCTCTCTGCGCTCTTTCTTTCTCTCTGCGCACTTTCTTTCTCTCTCTCTGCGCTCTTTCTTTCTCTCTGCGCTCTTTCATTCTCTCTCTGCGCTCTTTCTTTCTCTCTCTCTGCGCTCTTTCTCTCTCTCTTTCTGCGCTCTTTCTTTCTCTTTCTCTCTCTGCGCTCTCTCTCTCTGCGCTCTCTCTCTCTGCGCTCTTTCTTTCTCGCTGCACTCTTTCTTTCTCTCTGCGCTCTTTCTTTCTCTCTGCGCTCTTTCTTTCTCTCTCTGCGCTCTTTCTTTCTCTGCGCTCTTTCTCTCTCTCTGCGCTTTTTCTCTCTCTCTGCGCTCTTTCTTCCTCTCTCTCTCTGCGGTCTTTCTTTCTCTCTCTGCGCTCTTTCTTTCTCTCTCTCTCTGCGCTCTTTCTTTCTCTCTGCACTCTTTCTTTCTCACTCTCTGCGCTCTTTCTCTCTCTCTCTGCGCTTTTTCTTTCTCTCTCTCTGCGCTCTTTTTTTCTCTCTCTCTGCGCTCTTTTTTTCTCTCTCTCTGCGCTCTTTTTTTCTCTCTCTCTGCGCTCTCTCTCTCTCTGCGCTCTTTCTTTCTCTCTGCGCTCTTTCTTTCTCTCTCTGCGCTCTTTCTTTCTCTCTTTCTGCGCTCTTTCTCTCTCTCTCTGCGCTCTTTCTCTCTCTCTCTCTGCGCTCTTTCTCTCTCTCTCTCTGCGCTCTTTCTTTCTCTTTCTCTCTCTGCGCTCTTTCTTTCTCTTTCTCTCTCTGCGCTCTTTCTCTCTGCGCTCTTTCTTTCTCTCTGCGCACTTTCTTTCTCTCTCTCTGCGCTCTTTCTTTCTCTCTGCGCTCTCTCTCTCTGCGCTCTTTCATTCTCTCTCTGCGCTCTTTCTTTCTCTCTCTCTGCGCTCTTTCTCTCTCTCTTTCTGCGCTCTTTCTTTCTCTTTCTCTCTCTGCGCTCTCTCTCTCTCTGCGCTCTCTCTCTGCGCTCTTTCTTTCTCGCTGCACTCTTTCTTTCTCTCTGCGCTCTTTCTTTCTCTCTGCGCTCTTTCTTTCTCTCTCTGCGCTCTTTCTTTCTCTGCGCTCTTTCTTTCTCTCTCTGCGCTCTTTATTTCTTTCTCTGCGCTCTCTCTCTCTCTCTCTGCGCTCTCTCTCTGCGCGCTCTCTCTGCGCTCTCTCTCTGCGCTGTTTCTTTCTCTCTCTGCGCTGTTTCTTTCTCTCTCTGCGCTCTTTCTCTCTCTCTGCGCTCTTTCTCTCTCTCTGCGCTCTTTCTCTCTCTGCGCTCTTTCTCTCTCTGCGCTCTTTCTCTCTCTCTGCGCTCTTTCTCTCTCTCTGCGCTCTTTCTCTCTCTCTGCGTTCTTTCTCTCTCTCTGCGCTCTTTCTTTCTCTGTCTGCGCTCTTTCTTTCTCTGTCTGCGCTCTTTCTTCCTCTCTCTCTCTCTGCGCTCTTTTTTTCTCTACGCTCTTTCTCTCTCTCTGCGCTCTTTCTTTCTCTCTCTCTGCGCTCTCTCTCTCTGCGCTCTCTCTCTCTGCGCTCTCTCTCTGTCTGCGCTCTCTCTCTCGGCGCTCTTTCTTTCTTTCTCTCTGCGCTCTTTCTTTCTTTCTGCTCTCTTTTTTTCTCTCTTTGCGCTCTTTCTTTCTCTCTCTGCGCTCTTTCTTTCTCTCTCTCTGCGCTCTTTCTTTCTCTGCGCTCTTTCTTTCTCTCTGCGCTCTTTATTTCTCTCTCTGCGCTCTCTCTCTCTGCGCTCTCTCTGCGCTCTTTCTTTCTCTCTCTCTGCGCTCTTTCTTTCTCTCTGCGCTCTTTCTTTCTCTTTCTCTCTCTCTGCGCTCTTTCTCTCTCTCTCTCTGCGCTCTTTCTCTCTCTCTCTCTGCGCTCTTTCTCTCTCTGCGCTCTTTCTTTCTCTCTGCGCTCTTTCTTTCTCTCTGCGCACTTTCTTTCTCTCTCTCTGCGCTCTTTCTCTCTCTCTGCGCTCTTTCTTTCTCTCTGCGCTCTTTCTTTCTCTCTCTGCGCTCTTTCTCTCTCTCTCTCTGCGCTCTTTCTCTCTCTCTCTCTGCGCTCTTTCTTTCTCTTTCTCTCTCTGCGCTCTTTCTTTCTCTTTCTCTCTCTGCGCTCTTTCTCTCTGCGCTCTTTCTTTCTCTCTGCGCACTTTCTTTCTCTCTCTCTGCGCTCTTTCTTTCTCTCTGCGCTCTTTCATTCTCTCTCTGCGCTCTTTCTTTCTCTCTCTCTGCGCTCTTTCTCTCTCTCTTTCTGCGCTCTTTCTTTCTCTTTCTCTCTCTGCGCTCTCT
This sequence comes from Ascaphus truei, assembly GCF_040206685.1. Classification (NCBI taxonomy): domain Eukaryota; kingdom Metazoa; phylum Chordata; class Amphibia; order Anura; family Ascaphidae; genus Ascaphus; species Ascaphus truei. Next base: position 2,174,194 of record NW_027453856.1, read on the forward strand.
CTCTCTGCGCTCTCTCTCTCTGCGCTCTTTCTTTCTCGCTGCACTCTTTCTTTCTCTCTGCGCTCTTTCTTTCTCTCTGCGCTCTTTCTTTCTCTCTCTGCGCTCTTTCTCTCTCTCTCTCTGCGCTCTTTCTCTCTCTCTCTCTGCGCTCTTTCTCTCTCTCTCTCTGCGCTCTTTCTTTCTCTTTCTCTCTCTGCGCTCTTTCTTTCTCTTTCTCTCTCTGCGCTCTTTCTCTCTGCGCTCTTTCTTTCTCTCTGCGCACTTTCTTTCTCTCTCTTTGCGCTCTTTCTCTCTCTCTGCGCTCTTTCTTTCTCTCTGCGCACTTTCTTTCTCTCTCTCTGCGCTCTTTCTTTCTCTCTGCGCTCTCTCTCTCTGCGCTCTTTCTTTCTCTCTCTGCGCTCTTTCTTTCTCTCTCTGCGCTCTTTCTCTCTCTCTGCGCTCTTTCTTTCTCTTTCTCTCTCTGCGCTCTCTCTCTCTCTGCGCTCTCTCTCTCTGCGCTCTTTCTTTCTCTCTCTGCGCTCTTTATTTCTTTCTCTGCGCTCTCTCTCTCTCTCTGCGCTCTCTCTCTGCGCTCTTTCTTTCTCTCTCTGCGCTGTTTCTTTCGATCTCTGCGCTCTTTCTCTCTCTCTGCGCTCTTTCTCTCTCTCTGCGCTCTTTCTCTCTCTCTGCGCTCTTTCTCTCTCTGCGCTCTTTCTCTCTCTGCGCTCTTTCTCTCTCTCTGCGCTCTTTCTCTCTCTCTGCGCTCTTTCTCTCTCTCTGCGTTCTTTCTCTCTCTCTGCGCTCTTTCTTTCTCTGTCTGCGCTCTTTCTTTCTCTGTCTGCGCTCTTTCTTCCTCTCTCTCTCTCTGCGCTCTTTTTTTCTCTACGCTCTTTCTCTCTCTCTGCGCTCTTTCTTTCTCTCTCTCTGCGCTCTCTCTCTCTGTGCTCTCTCTCTGTCTGCGCTCTCTCTCTCTGCGCTCTTTCTCTCTCTCTCTGCACTCTTTCTCTCTCTATGTGCTCTTTCTTTCTCTCTGCGCTCTTTCTTTCTCTCTCTCTGCGCTCTTTCTTTCTCTCTCTGCGCTCTTTCTTTCTCTCTCTCTCTGCGCTCTTTCTTTCTCTCTGCGCTCTTTCTCTCTCTCTGCGCTCTTTCTCTCTCTCTGCGCTCTTTCTCTCTCTCTGCGTTCTTTCTCTCTCTCTGCGCTCTTTCTTTCTCTGTCTGCGCTCTTTCTTTCTCTGTCTGCGCTCTTTCTTCCTCTCTCTCTCTCTGCGCTCTTTTTTTCTCTACGCTCTTTCTCTCTCTCTGCGCTCTTTCTTTCTCTCTCTGCGCTCTTTCTTTCTCTCTCTGCGCTCTTTATTTCTCTCTCTCTGCGCTCTTTCTTTCTCTCTGCGCTCTTTCTTTCTCTCTCTCTGCGCTCTTTCTTTCTCTCTCTCTCTGCGCTCTTTCTTTCTCTCTCTCTCTGCGCTCTTTCTTTCTCTCTGCGCTCTTTCTCTCTCACTCTCTGCGCTCTTTCTTTCTCTCTCTGCGCTCTTTCTTTCTCTCTCTGCGCTCTTTATTTCTCTCTCTCTGCGCTCTTTGTCTCTCTCTGCGCTTTTTCTTTCTCTCTCTGCACTCTTTTTTTCTCTCTCTCTGTGCTCTTTCTCTCTCTCTGCGCTCTTTCTCTCTCTCTGCGCTCTTTCTTTCTCTCTGCGCTCTTCTCTCTCTGCGCTCTTTCTTTCTCTCTGCGCTCTTTCTTTCTCTCTGCGCTCTTTCTTTCTCTCTGCGCTCTTTCTCTCTCTGCGCTCTTTCTCTCTCTGCACTCTTTCTCTCTCTGCGCTCTTTCTTTCTCTTTCTCTCTCTGCGCTCTCTCTCTCTCTCTGCGCTCTTTCTCTCTCTCTCTGCACTCTCTCTCTCTCTCTCTGCGCTCTTTCTTTCTCTTTCTCTCTCTGCGCTCTTTCTCTCTCTCGGCGCTCTTTCTTTCTTTCTCTCTGCGCTCTTTCTTTCTTTCTGCGCTCTTTTTTTCTCTCTTTGCGCTCTTTCTTTCTCTCTCTGCGCTCTTTCTCTCTCTCTCTCTCTCTGCGCTCTTTCTTTCTCTCTGCGCTCTTTCTCTCTCTGCGCACTTTCTCTCTCTGCGCTCTTTCTTTCTCTTTCTCTCTCTCTGCGCTCTTTCTCTCTCTCTCTCGGCGCTCTTTCTCTCTCTCTCTCTCTCTGCGCTCTTTCTTTTTCTTTCTCTATCTCTCTCTGCGCTCTCTCACTCTGCGCTCTTTCTTTCTCTCTGCGCTCTTTCTTTCTTTCTCTCTGCGCTCTTTTTTTCTCTCTTTGCGCTCTTTTTCTCTCTCTCTGCGCTCTTTCTTTCTCTCTCTCTGCGCTCTTTCTTTCTCTCTCTGCGCTTTTTATTTCTCTCTCTGCGCTCTTTATTTCTCTCTCTGCGCTCTTTATTTCTCTCTCTGCGCTTTTTATTTCTCTCTCTGCGCTCTATATTTCTCTCTCTGCGCTCTTTATTTCTCTCTCTGCGCTCTTTCTTTCTCTCTCTCTGCGCTCTTTCTTTCTCTCTGTGCTCTTTCTCTCTCTCTGTGCTCTTTCTCTCTCTCTGCGCTCTTTCTCTCTCTCTGTGCTCTTTCTCTCTCTCTGCGCTCTTTCTCTCTCTCTGCGCTCTTTCTTCCTCTCTCTCTCTGCGGTCTTTCTTTCTCTCTCTGCGCTCTTTCTTTCTCTCTCTCTCTGCGCTCTTTCTTTCTCTCTGCACTCTGTCTTTCTCACTCTCTGCGCTCTTTCTCTCTCTCTCTGCGCTTTTTCTTTCTCTCTCTCTGCGCTCTTTTTTTCTCTCTCTCTGCGCTCTTTTTTTCTCTCTCTCTGCGCTCTTTTTTTCTCTCTCTCTGCGCTCTCTCTCTCTCTGCGCTCTTTCTTTCTCTCTCTGCGCTCTTTCTTTCTCTCTTTCTGCGCTCTTTCTCTCTCTCTCTCTGCGCTCTTTCTCTTTCTCTCTCTGCGCTCTTTCTCTCTCTCTCTCTCTGCGCTCTTTCTTTCTCTTTCTCTCTCTGCGCTCTTTCTTTCTCTTTCTCTCTCTGCGCTCTTTCTTTCTCTTTCTCTCTCTGCGCTCTTTCTCTCTGCGCTCTTTCTTTCTCTCTGCGCACTTTCTTTCTCTCTCTCTGCGCTCTTTCTTTCTCTCTGCGCTCTCTCTCTCTGCGCTCTTTCATTCTCTCTCTGCGCTCTTTCTTTCTCTCTCTCTGCGCTCTTTCTCTCTCTCTTTCTGCGCTCTTTCTTTCTCTTTCTCTCTCTGCGCTCTCTCTCTCTGCGCTCTCTCTCTCTGCGCTCTTTCTTTCTCGCTGCACTCTTTCTTTCTCTCTGCGCTCTTTCTTTCTCTCTGCGCTCTTTCTTTCTCTCTCTGCGCTCTTTCTTTCTCTGCGCTCTTTCTTTCTCTCTCTGCGCTCTTTATTTCTTTCTCTGCGCTCTCTCTCTCTCTCTCTGCGCTCTCTCTCTGCGCGCTCTCTCTGCGCTCTCTCTCTGCGCTGTTTCTTTCTCTCTCTGCGCTGTTTCTTTCTCTCTCTGCGCTCTTTCTCTCTCTCTGCGCTCTTTCTCTCTCTCTGCGCTCTTTCTCTCTCTTCGCTCTTTCTCTCTCTGCGCTCTTTCTCTCTCTCTGCGCTCTTTCTCTCTCTCTGCGCTCTTTCTCTCTCTCTGCGTTCTTTCTCTCTCTCTGCGCTCTTTCTTTCTCTGTCTGCGCTCTTTCTTTCTCTGTCTGCGCTCTTTCTTCCTCTCTCTCTCTCTGCGCTCTTTTTTTCTCTACGCTCTTTCTCTCTCTCTGCGCTCTTTCTTTCTCTCTCTCTGCGCTCTCTCTCTCTGCGCTCTCTCTCTGTCTGCGCTCTCTCTCTCGGCGCTCTTTCTTTCTTTCTCTCTGCGCTCTTTCTTTCTTTCTGCTCTCTTTTTTTCTCTCTTTGCGCTCTTTCTTTCTCTCTCTGCGCTCTTTCTTTCTCTCTCTCTGCGCTCTTTCTTTCTCTGCGCTCTTTCTTTCTCTCTGCGCTCTTTATTTCTCTCTCTGCGCTCTCTCTCTCTGCGCTCTCTCTGCGCTCTTTCTTTCTCTCTCTCTGCGCTCTTTCTTTCTCTCTGCGCTCTTTCTTTCTCTTTCTCTCTCTCTGCGCTCTTTCTCTCTCTCTCTCTGCGCTCTTTCTCTCTCTCTCTCTGCGCTCTTTCTCTCTCTGCGCTCTTTCTTTCTCTCTGCGCTCTTTCTTTCTCTCTGCGCACTTTCTTTCTCTCTCTCTGCGCTCTTTCTCTCTCTCTGCGCTCTTTCTCTCTCTCTGCGCTCTTTCTCTCTCTGCGCTCTTTCTTTCTCTCTGCGCTCTTTCTTTCTCTGTCTGCGCTCTTTCTTTCTCTGTCTGCGCTCTTTCTTCCTCTCTCTCTCTCTGCGCTCTTTTTTTCTCTACGCTCTTTCTCTCTCTCTGCGCTCTTTCTTTCTCTCTCTCTGCGCTCTCTCTCTCTGCGCTCTCTCTCTGTCTGCGCTCTCTCTCTCGGCGCTCTTTCTTTCTTTCTCTCTGCGCTCTTTCTTTCTTTCTGCTCTCTTTTTTTCTCTCTTTGCGCTCTTTCTTTCTCTCTCTGCGCTCTTTCTTTCTCTCTCTCTGCGCTCTTTCTTTCTCTGCGCTCTTTCTTTCTCTCTGCGCTCTTTATTTCTCTCTCTGCGCTCTCTCTCTCTGCGCTCTCTCTGCGCTCTTTCTTTCTCTCTCTCTGCGCTCTTTCTTTCTCTCTGCGCTCTTTCTTTCTCTTTCTCTCTCTCTGCGCTCTTTCTCTCTCTCTCTCTGCGCTCTTTCTCTCTCTCTGCGCTCTTTCTCTCTCTGCGCTCTTTCTTTCTCTCTGCGCTCTTTCTTTCTCTCTGCGCACTTTCTTTCTCTCTCTCTGCGCTCTTTCTCTCTCTCTGCGCTCTTTCTTTCTCTCTGCGCTCTTTCTTTCTCTCTCTGCGCTCTTTCTTTCTCTCTTTCTGCGCTCTTTCTCTCTCTCTCTCTGCGCTCTTTCTCTCTCTCTCTCTGCGCTCTTTCTCTCTCTCTCTCTGCGCTCTTTCTTTCTCTTTCTCTCTCTGCGCTCTTTCTTTCTCTTTCTCTCTCTGCGTTCTTTCTCTCTGCGCTCTTTCTTTCTCTCTGCGCACTTTCTTTCTCTCTCTTTGCGCTCTTTCTCTCTCTCTGCGCTCTTTCTTTCTCTCTCTGCGCACTTTCTTTCTCTCTCTCTGCGCTCTTTCTTTCTCTCTGCGCTCTCTCTCTCTGCGCTCTTTCTTTCTCTCTCTGCGCTCTTTCTTTCTCTCTCTGCGCTCTTTCTCTCTCTCTTTCTGCGCTCTTTCTTTCTCTTTCTCTCTCTGCGCTCTCTCTCTCTCTGCGCTCTCTCTCTCTGCGCTCTTTCTTTCTCTCTCTGCGCTCTTTATTTCTTTCTCTGCGCTCTCTCTCTCTCTCTGCGCTCTCTCTCTGCGCTCTTTCTTTCTCTCTCTGCGCTGTTTCTTTCGATCTCTGCGCTCTTTCTCTCTCTCTGCGCTCTTTCTCTCTCTCTGCGCTCTTTCTCTCTCTCTGCGCTCTTTCTCTCTCTCTGCGCTCTTTCTCTCTCTCTGCGCTCTTTCTCTCTCTGCGCTCTTTCTCTCTCTGCGCTCTTTCTCTCTCTCTGCGTTCTTTCTCTCTCTCTGCGCTCTTTCTTTCTCTGTCTGCGCTCTTTCTTTCTCTGTCTGCGCTCTTTCTTCCTCTCTCTCTCTCTGCGCTCTTTTTTTCTCTACGCTCTTTCTCTCTCTCTGCGCTCTTTCTTTCTCTCTCTCTGCGCTCTCTCTCTCTGCGCTCTCTCTCTGTCTGCGCTCTCTCTCTCTGCGCTCTTTCTCTCTCTCTCTGCACTCTTTCTCTCTCTATGTGCTCTTTCTTTCTCTCTGCGCTCTTTCTTTCTCTCTCTCTGCGCTCTTTCTTTCTCTCTCTGCGCTCTTTCTTTCTCTCTCTCTGCGCTCTTTCTTTCTCTCTCTGCGCTCTTTCTTTCTCTCTCTCTCTGCGCTCTTTCTTTCTCTCTGCGCTCTTTCTCTCTCTCTGCGCTCTTTCTCTCTCTCTGCGCTTTTTCTCTCTCTATGCGTTCTTTCTCTCTCTCTGCGCTCTTTCTTTCTCTGTCTGCGCTCTTTCTTTCTCTGTCTGCGCTCTTTCTTCCTCTCTCTCTCTCTGCGCTCTTTTTTTCTCTACGCTCTTTCTCTCTCTCTGCGCTCTTTCTTTCTCTCTCTGCGCTCTTTCTTTCTCTCTCTGCGCTCTTTATTTCTCTCTCTCTGCGCTCTTTCTTTCTCTCTGCGCTCTTTCTTTCTCTCTCTCTGCGCTCTTTCTTTCTCTCTCTCTCTGCGCTCTTTCTTTCTCTCTCTCTCTGCGCTCTTTCTTTCTCTCTGCGCTCTTTCTCTCTCACTCTCTGCGCTCTTTCTTTCTCTCTCTGCGCTCTTTCTTTCTCTCTCTGCGCTCTTTATTTCTCTCTCTCTGCGCTCTTTGTCTCTCTCTGCGCTTTTTCTTTCTCTCTCTGCACTCTTTTTTTCTCTCTCTCTGTGCTCTTTCTCTCTCTCTGCGCTCTTTCTCTCTCTCTGCGCTCTTTCTTTCTCTCTGCGCTCTTCTCTCTCTGCGCTCTTTCTTTCTCTCTGCGCTCTTTCTTTCTCTCTGCGCTCTTTCTTTCTCTCTGCGCTCTTTCTCTCTCTGCGCTCTTTCTCTCTCTGCACTCTTTCTCTCTCTGCGCTCTTTCTTTCTCTTTCTCTCTCTGCGCTCTATCTCTCTCTCTGCGCTCTTTCTCTCTCTCTCTGCACTCTCTCTCTCTCTCTCTGCGCTCTTTCTTTCTCTTTCTCTCTCTGCGCTCTTTCTCTCTCTCGGCGCTCTTTCTTTCTTTCTCTCTGCGCTCTTTCTTTCTTTCTGCGCTCTTTTTTTCTCTCTTTGCGCTCTTTCTTTCTCTCTCTGCGCTCTTTCTCTCTCTCTCTCTCTCTGCGCTCTTTCTTTCTCTCTGCGCTCTTTCTCTCTCTGCGCACTTTCTCTCTCTGCGCTCTTTCTTTCTCTTTCTCTCTCTCTGCGCTCTTTCTCTCTCTCTCTCGGCGCTCTTTCTCTCTCTCTCTCTCTCTCTGCGCTCTTTCTTTTTCTTTCTCTATCTCTCTCTGCGCTCTCTCACTCTGCGCTCTTTCTTTCTCTCTGCGCTCTTTCTTTCTTTCTCTCTGCGCTCTTTTTTTCTCTCTTTGCGCTCTTTTTCTCTCTCTCTGCGCTCTTTCTTTCTCTCTCTCTGCGCTCTTTCTTTCTCTCTCTGCGCTTTTTATTTCTCTCTCTGCGCTCTTTATTTCTCTCTCTGCGCTCTTTATTTCTCTCTCTGCGCTTTTTATTTCTCTCTCTGCGCTCTATATTTCTCTCTCTGCGCTCTTTATTTCTCTCTCTGCGCTCTTTCTTTCTCTCTCTCTGCGCTCTTTCTTTCTCTCTGTGCTCTTTCTCTCTCTCTGTGCTCTTTCTCTCTCTCTGCGCTCTTTCTCTCTCTCTGTGCTCTTTCTCTCTCTCTGCGCTCTTTCTCTCTCTCTGCGCTCTTTCTTCCTCTCTCTCTCTGCGGTCTTTCTTTCTCTCTCTGCGCTCTTTCTTTCTCTCTCTCTCTGCGCTCTTTCTTTCTCTCTGCACTCTGTCTTTCTCACTCTGCGCTCTTTCTCTCTCTCTCTGCGCTTTTTCTTTCTCTCTCTCTGCGCTCTTTTTTTCTCTCTCTCTGCGCTCTTTTTTTCTCTCTCTCTGCGCTCTTTTTTTCTCTCTCTCTGCGCTCTCTCTCTCTCTGCGCTCTTTCTTTCTCTCTGCGCTCTTTCTTTCTCTCTCTGCGCTCTTTCTTTCTCTCTTTCTGCGCTCTTTCTCTCTCTCTCTCTGCGCTCTTTCTCTCTCTCTCTCTGCGCTCTTTCTCTCTCTCTCTCTCTGCGCTCTTTCTTTCTCTTTCTCTCTCTGCGCTCTTTCTTTCTCTTTCTCTCTCTGCGCTCTTTCTTTCTCTTTCTCTCTCTGCGCTCTTTCTCTCTGCGCTCTTTCTTTCTCTCTGCGCACTTTCTTTCTCTCTCTCTGCGCTCTTTCTTTCTCTCTGCGCTCTCTCTCTCTGCGCTCTTTCATTCTCTCTCTGCGCTCTTTCTTTCTCTCTCTCTGCGCTCTTTCTCTCTCTCTTTCTGCGCTCTTTCTTTCTCTTTCTCTCTCTGCGCTCTCTCTCTCTGCGCTCTCTCTCTCTGCGCTCTTTCTTTCTCGCTGCACTCTTTCTTTCTCTCTGCGCTCTTTCTTTCTCTCTGCGCTCTTTCTTTCTCTCTCTGCGCTCTTTCTTTCTCTGCGCTCTTTCTTTCTCTCTCTGCGCTCTTTATTTCTTTCTCTGCGCTCTCTCTCTCTCTCTCTGCGCTCTCTCTCTGCGCGCTCTCTCTGCGCTCTCTCTCTGCGCTCTTTCTTTCTCTCTCTGCGCTGTTTCTTTCTCTCTCTGCGCTCTTTCTCTCTCTCTGCGCTCTTTCTCTCTCTCTGCGCTCTTTCTCTCTCTCTGCGCTCTTTCTCTCTCTGCGCTCTTTCTCTCTCTCTGCGCTCTTTCTCTCTCTCTGCGCTCTTTCTCTCTCTCTGCGTTCTTTCTCTCTCTCTGTGCTCTTTCTTTCTCTGTCTGCGCTCTTTCTTTCTCTGTCTGCGCTCTTTCTTCCTCTCTCTCTGCGCTCTTTTTTTCTCTACGCTCTTTCTCTCTCTCTGCGCTCTTTCTTTCTCTCTCTCTGCGCTCTCTCTCTCTGCGCTCTCTCTCTCTGCGCTCTCTGTCTGCGCTCTCTCTCTCGGCGCTCTTTCTTTCTTTCTCTCTGCGCTCTTTCTTTCTTTCTGCGCTCTTTTTTTCTCTCTTTGCGCTCTTTCTTTCTCTCTCTGCGCTCTTTCTCTCTCTCTCTCTCTCTGCGCTCTTTCTTTCTCTCTGCGCTCTTTCTCTCTCTGCGCACTTTCTCTCTCTGCGCTCTTTCTTTCTCTTTCTCTCTCTCTGCGCTCTTTCTCTCTCTCTCTCGGCGCTCTTTCTCTCTCTCTCTCTCTCTGCGCTCTTTCTTTTTCTTTCTCTATCTCTCTCTGCGCTCTCTCTCTCTGCGCTCTTTCTTTCTCTCTGCGCTCTTTCTTTCTTTCTCTCTGCGCTCTTTTTTTCTCACTTTGCGCTCTTTTTCTCTCTCTCTGCGCTCTTTCTTTCTCTCTCTCTGCGCTCTTTCTTTCTCTGCGCTCTTTATTTCTCTCTCTGCGCTTTTTATTTCTCTCTCTGCGCTCTTTATTTCTCTCTCTGCGCTCTTTATTTCTCTCTCTCTGCGCTCTTTCTTTCTCTCTGTGCTCTTTCTCTCTCTCTGTGCTCTTTCTCTCTCTCTGTGCTCTTTCTCTCTCTCTGTGCTCTTTCTTTCTCTCTGCGCACTTTCTTTCTCTCTCTCTGCGCTCTTTCTCTCTCTCTGCGCTCTTTCTCTCTCTCTGCGCTCTTTCTTCCTCTCTCTCTCTGCGGTCTTTCTTTCTCTCTCTGCGCTCTTTCTTTCTCTCTCTCTCTGCGCTCTTTCTTTCTCTCTGCACTCTGTCTTTCTCACTCTCTGCGCTCTTTCTCTCTCTCTCTGCGCTTTATCTTTCTCTCTCTCTGCGCTCTTTTTTTCTCTCTCTCTGCGCTCTTTTTTTCTCTCTCTCTGCGCTCTTTTTTTCTCTCTCTCTGCGCTCTTTTTTTCTCTCTCTCTGCGCTCTCTCTCTCTCTGCGCTCTTTCTTTCTCTCTGCGCTCTTTCTTTCTCTCTCTGCGCTCTTTCTTTCTCTCTTTCTGCACTCTTTCTCTCTCTCTCTCTGCGCTCTTTCTCTCTCTCTCTCTGCGCTCTTTCTCTCTCTCTCTCTCTGCGCTCTTTCTTTCTCTTTCTCTCTCTGCGCTCTTTCTTTCTCTTTCTCTCTCTGCGCTCTTTCTTTCTCTTTCTCTCTCTGCGCTCTTTCTCTCTGCGCTCTTTCTTTCTCTCTGCGCACTTTCTTTCTCTCTCTCTGCGCTCTTTCTTTCTCTCTGCGCTCTCTCTCTCTGCGCTCTTTCATTCTCTCTCTGCGCTCTTTCTTTCTCTCTCTCTGCGCTCTTTCTCTCTCTCTTTCTGCGCTCTTTCTTTCTCTTTCTCTCTCTGCGCTCTCTCTCTCTGCGCTCTCTCTCTCTGCGCTCTTTCTTTCTCGCTGCACTCTTTCTTTCTCTCTGCGCTCTTTCTTTCTCTCTGCGCTCTTTCTTTCTCTCTCTGCGCTCTTTCTTTCTCTGCGCTCTTTCTTTCTCTCTCTGCGCTCTTTATTTCTTTCTCTGCGCTCTCTCTCTCTCTCTGCGCTCTCTCTCTGCGCGCTCTCTCTGCGCTCTCTCTCTGCGCTCTTTCTTTCTCTCTCTGCGCTGTTTCTTTCTCTCTCTGCGCTCTTTCTCTCTCTCTGCGCTCTTTCTCTCTCTCTGCGCTCTTTCTCTCTCTCTGCGCTCTTTCTCTCTCTGCGCTCTTTCTCTCTCTGCGCTCTTTCTCTCTCTCTGCGCTCTTTCTCTCTCTCTGCGCTCTTTCTCTCTCTCTGCGTTCTTTCTCTCTCTCTGCGCTCTTTCTTTCTCTGTCTGCGCTCTTTCTTTCTCTGTCTGCGCTCTTTCTTCCTCTCTCTCTCTCTCTGCGCTCTTTTTTTCTCTACGCTCTTTCTCTCTCTCTGCGCTCTTTCTTTCTCTCTCTCTCTGCGCTCTCTCTCTCTGCGCTCTCTCTCTCTGCGCTCTCTGTCTGCGCTCTCTCTCTCGGCGCTCTTTCTTTCTTTCTCTCTGCGCTCTTTCTTTCTTTCTGCGCTCTTTTTTTCTCTCTTTGCGCTCTTTCTTTCTCTCTCTGCGCTCTTTCTCTCTCTCTCTCTCTCTGCGCTCTTTCTTTCTCTCTGCGCTCTTTCTCTCTCTGCGCACTTTCTCTCTCTGCGCTCTTTCTTTCTCTTTCTCTCTCTCTGCGCTCTTTCTCTCTCTCTCTCGGTGCTCTTTCTCTCTCTCTCTCTCTCTGCGCTCTTTCTTTTTCTTTCTCTATCACTCTCTGCGCTCTCTCTCTCTGCGCTCTTTCTTTCTCTCTGCGCTCTTTCTTTCTATATCTCTGCGCTCTTTTTTTCTCTCTTTGCGCTCTTTTTCTCTCTCTCTGCGCTCTTTCTTTCTCTCTCTCTGCGCTCTTTCTTTCTCTGCGCTCTTTATTTCTCTCTCTGCGCTTTTTATTTCTCTCTCTGCGCTCTTTATTTCTCTCTCTGCGCTCTTTATTTCTCTCTCTGCGCTTTTTATTTCTCTCTCTGCGCTCTATATTTCTCTCTCTGCGCTCTTTATTTCTCTCTCTGCGCTCTTTCTTTCTCTCTCTCTGCGCTCTTTCTTTCTCTCTGTGCTCTTTCTCTCTCTCTGTGCTCTTTCTCTCTCTCTGTGCTCTTTCTCTCTCTCTGCGCTCTTTCTCTCTCTCTGCGCTCTTTCTCTCTCTCTGCGCTCTTTCTCTCTCTCTGCGCTCTTTCTTCCTCTCTCTCTCTGCGGTCTTTCTTTCTCTCTCTGCGCTCTTTCTTTCTCTCTCTCTCTGCGCTCTTTCTTTCTCTCTGCACTCTTTCTTTCTCACTCTCTGCGCTCTTTCTCTCTCTCTCTGCGCTTTTTCTTTCTCTCTCTCTGCGCTCTTTTTTTCTCTCTCTCTGCGCTCTTTTTTTCTCTCTCTCTGCGCTCTTTTTTTCTCTCTCTCTGCGCTCTCTCTCTCTCTGCGCTCTTTCTTTCTCTCTGCGCTCTTTCTTTCTCTCTCTGCGCTCTTTCTTTCTCTCTTTCTGCGCTCTTTCTCTCTCTCTCTCTGCGCTCTTTCTCTCTCTCTCTCTGCGCTCTTTCTCTCTCTCTCTCTCTGCGCTCTTTCTTTCTCTTTCTCTCTCTGCGCTCTTTCTTTCTCTTTCTCTCTCTGCGCTCTTTCTTTCTCTTTCTCTCTCTGCGCTCTTTCTCTCTGCGCTCTTTCTTTCTCTCTGCGCACTTTCTTTCTCTCTCTCTGCGCTCTTTCTTTCTCTCTGCGCTCTCTCTCTCTGCGCTCTTTCATTCTCTCTCTGCGCTCTTTCTTTCTCTCTCTCTGCGCTCTTTCTCTCTCTCTTTCTGCGCTCTTTCTTTCTCTTTCTCTCTCTGCGCTCTCTCTCTCTGCGCTCTCTCTCTCTGCGCTCTTTCTCTCTCTCTCTCTGCGCTCTTTCTCTCTCTCTCTCTGCGCTCTTTCTTTCTCTTTCTCTCTCTGCGCTCTTTCTTTCTCTTTCTCTCTCTGCGCTCTTTCTTTCTCTTTCTCTCTCTGCGTTCTTTCTCTCTGCGCTCTTTCTTTCTCTCTGCGCACTTTCTTTCTCTCTCTCTGCGCTCTTTCTTTCTCTCTGCGCTCTTTCATTCTCTCTCTGCGCTCTTTCTTTCTCTCTCTCTGCGCTCTTTCTCTCTCTCTTTCTGCGCTCTTTCTTTCTCTTTCTCTCTCTGCGCTCTCTCTCTCTGCGCTCTCTCTCTCTGCGCTCTTTCTTTCTCGCTGCACTCTTTCTTTCTCTCTGCGCTCTTTCTTTCTCTCTGCGCTCTTTCTTTCTCTCTCTGCGCTCTTTCTTTCTCTGCGCTCTTTCTCTCTCTCTGCGCTTTTTCTCTCTCTCTGCGCTCTTTCTTCCTCTCTCTCTCTGCGGTCTTTCTTTCTCTCTCTGCGCTCTTTCTTTCTCTCTCTCTCTCTGCGCTCTTTCTTTCTCTCTGCACTCTTTCTTTCTCACTCTCTGCGCTCTTTCTCTCTCTCTCTGCGCTTTTTCTTTCTCTCTCTCTGCGCTCTTTTTTTCTCTCTCTCTGCGCTCTTTTTTTCTCTCTCTCTGCGCTCTTTTTTTCTCTCTCTCTGCGCTCTCTCTCTCTCTGCGCTCTTTCTTTCTCTCTGCGCTCTTTCTTTCTCTCTCTGCGCTCTTTCTTTCTCTCTTTCTGCGCTCTTTCTCTCTCTCTCTGCGCTCTTTCTCTCTCTCTCTCTGCGCTCTTTCTCTCTCTCTCTCTGCGCTCTTTCTTTCTCTTTCTCTCTCTGCGCTCTTTCTTTCTCTTTCTCTCTCTGCGCTCTTTCTCTCTGCGCTCTTTCTTTCTCTCTGCGCACTTTCTTTCTCTCTCTCTGCGCTCTTTCTTTCTCTCTGCGCTCTCTCTCTCTGCGCTCTTTCATTCTCTCTCTGCGCTCTTTCTTTCTCTCTCTCTGCGCTCTTTCTCTCTCTCTTTCTGCGCTCTTTCTTTCTCTTTCTCTCTCTGCGCTCTCTCTCTCTCTGCGCTCTCTCTCTGCGCTCTTTCTTTCTCGCTGCACTCTTTCTTTCTCTCTGCGCTCTTTCTTTCTCTCTGCGCTCTTTCTTTCTCTCTCTGCGCTCTTTCTTTCTCTGCGCTCTTTCTTTCTCTCTCTGCGCTCTTTATTTCTTTCTCTGCGCTCTCTCTCTCTCTCTCTGCGCTCTCTCTCTGCGCGCTCTCTCTGCGCTCTCTCTCTGCGCTGTTTCTTTCTCTCTCTGCGCTGTTTCTTTCTCTCTCTGCGCTCTTTCTCTCTCTCTGCGCTCTTTCTCTCTCTCTGCGCTCTTTCTCTCTCTGCGCTCTTTCTCTCTCTGCGCTCTTTCTCTCTCTCTGCGCTCTTTCTCTCTCTCTGCGCTCTTTCTCTCTCTCTGCGTTCTTTCTCTCTCTCTGCGCTCTTTCTTTCTCTGTCTGCGCTCTTTCTTTCTCTGTCTGCGCTCTTTCTTCCTCTCTCTCTCTCTGCGCTCTTTTTTTCTCTACGCTCTTTCTCTCTCTCTGCGCTCTTTCTTTCTCTCTCTCTGCGCTCTCTCTCTCTGCGCTCTCTCTCTCTGCGCTCTCTCTCTGTCTGCGCTCTCTCTCTCGGCGCTCTTTCTTTCTTTCTCTCTGCGCTCTTTCTTTCTTTCTGCTCTCTTTTTTTCTCTCTTTGCGCTCTTTCTTTCTCTCTCTGCGCTCTTTCTTTCTCTCTCTCTGCGCTCTTTCTTTCTCTGCGCTCTTTCTTTCTCTCTGCGCTCTTTATTTCTCTCTCTGCGCTCTCTCTCTCTGCGCTCTCTCTGCGCTCTTTCTTTCTCTCTCTCTGCGCTCTTTCTTTCTCTCTGCGCTCTTTCTTTCTCTTTCTCTCTCTCTGCGCTCTTTCTCTCTCTCTCTCTGCGCTCTTTCTCTCTCTCTCTCTGCGCTCTTTCTCTCTCTGCGCTCTTTCTTTCTCTCTGCGCTCTTTCTTTCTCTCTGCGCACTTTCTTTCTCTCTCTCTGCGCTCTTTCTCTCTCTCTGCGCTCTTTCTTTCTCTCTGCGCTCTTTCTTTCTCTCTCTGCGCTCTTTCTTTCTCTCTTTCTGCGCTCTTTCTCTCTCTCTCTCTGCGCTCTTTCTCTCTCTCTCTCTGCGCTCTTTCTCTCTCTCTCTCTGCGCTCTTTCTTTCTCTTTCTCTCTCTGCGCTCTTTCTTTCTCTTTCTCTCTCTGCGCTCTTTCTCTCTGCGCTCTTTCTTTCTCTCTGCGCACTTTCTTTCTCTCTCTTTGCGCTCTTTCTCTCTCTCTGCGCTCTTTCTTTCTCTCTGCGCACTTTCTTTCTCTCTCTCTGCGCTCTTTCTTTCTCTCTGCGCTCTCTCTCTCTGCGCTCTTTCTTTCTCTCTCTGCGCTCTTTCTTTCTCTCTCTGCGCTCTTTCTCTCTCTCTGCGCTCTTTCTTTCTCTTTCTCTCTCTGCGCTCTCTCTCTCTCTGCGCTCTCTCTCTCTGCGCTCTTTCTTTCTCTCTCTGCGCTCTTTATTTCTTTCTCTGCGCTCTCTCTCTCTCTCTGCGCTCTCTCTCTGCGCTCTTTCTTTCTCTCTCTGCGCTGTTTCTTTCGATCTCTGCGCTCTTTCTCTCTCTCTGCGCTCTTTCTCTCTCTCTGCGCTCTTTCTCTCTCTCTGCGCTCTTTCTCTCTCTGCGCTCTTTCTCTCTCTGCGCTCTTTCTCTCTCTCTGCGCTCTTTCTCTCTCTCTGCGCTCTTTCTCTCTCTCTGCGTTCTTTCTCTCTCTCTGCGCTCTTTCTTTCTCTGTCTGCGCTCTTTCTTTCTCTGTCTGCGCTCTTTCTTCCTCTCTCTCTCTCTGCGCTCTTTTTTTCTCTACGCTCTTTCTCTCTCTCTGCGCTCTTTCTTTCTCTCTCTCTGCGCTCTCTCTCTCTGTGCTCTCTCTCTGTCTGCGCTCTCTCTCTCTGCGCTCTTTCTCTCTCTCTCTGCACTCTTTCTCTCTCTATGTGCTCTTTCTTTCTCTCTGCGCTCTTTCTTTCTCTCTCTCTGCGCTCTTTCTTTCTCTCTCTGCGCTCTTTCTTTCTCTCTCTCTCTGCGCTCTTTCTTTCTCTCTGCGCTCTTTCTCTCTCTCTGCGCTCTTTCTCTCTCTCTGCGCTCTTTCTCTCTCTCTGCGTTCTTTCTCTCTCTCTGCGCTCTTTCTTTCTCTGTCTGCGCTCTTTCTTTCTCTGTCTGCGCTCTTTCTTCCTCTCTCTCTCTCTGCGCTCTTTTTTTCTCTACGCTCTTTCTCTCTCTCTGCGCTCTTTCTTTCTCTCTCTGCGCTCTTTCTTTCTCTCTCTGCGCTCTTTATTTCTCTCTCTCTGCGCTCTTTCTTTCTCTCTGCGCTCTTTCTTTCTCTCTCTCTGCGCTCTTTCTTTCTCTCTCTCTCTGCGCTCTTTCTTTCTCTCTCTCTCTGCGCTCTTTCTTTCTCTCTGCGCTCTTTCTCTCTCACTCTCTGCGCTCTTTCTTTCTCTCTCTGCGCTCTTTCTTTCTCTCTCTGCGCTCTTTATTTCTCTCTCTCTGCGCTCTTTGTCTCTCTCTGCGCTTTTTCTTTCTCTCTCTGCACTCTTTTTTTCTCTCTCTCTGTGCTCTTTCTCTCTCTCTGCGCTCTTTCTCTCTCTCTGCGCTCTTTCTTTCTCTCTGCGCTCTTCTCTCTCTGCGCTCTTTCTTTCTCTCTGCGCTCTTTCTTTCTCTCTGCGCTCTTTCTTTCTCTCTGCGCTCTTTCTCTCTCTGCGCTCTTTCTCTCTCTGCACTCTTTCTCTCTCTGCGCTCTTTCTTTCTCTTTCTCTCTCTGCGCTCTCTCTCTCTCTCTGCGCTCTTTCTCTCTCTCTCTGCACTCTCTCTCTCTCTCTCTGCGCTCTTTCTTTCTCTTTCTCTCTCTGCGCTCTTTCTCTCTCTCGGCGCTCTTTCTTTCTTTCTCTCTGCGCTCTTTCTTTCTTTCTGCGCTCTTTTTTTCTCTCTTTGCGCTCTTTCTTTCTCTCTCTGCGCTCTTTCTCTCTCTCTCTCTCTCTGCGCTCTTTCTTTCTCTCTGCGCTCTTTCTCTCTCTGCGCACTTTCTCTCTCTGCGCTCTTTCTTTCTCTTTCTCTCTCTCTGCGCTCTTTCTCTCTCTCTCTCGGCGCTCTTTCTCTCTCTCTCTCTCTCTGCGCTCTTTCTTTTTCTTTCTCTATCTCTCTCTGCGCTCTCTCACTCTGCGCTCTTTCTTTCTCTCTGCGCTCTTTCTTTCTTTCTCTCTGCGCTCTTTTTTTCTCTCTTTGCGCTCTTTTTCTCTCTCTCTGCGCTCTTTCTTTCTCTCTCTCTGCGCTCTTTCTTTCTCTCTCTGCGCTTTTTATTTCTCTCTCTGCGCTCTTTATTTCTCTCTCTGCGCTCTTTATTTCTCTCTCTGCGCTTTTTATTTCTCTCTCTGCGCTCTATATTTCTCTCTCTGCGCTCTTTATTTCTCTCTCTGCGCTCTTTCTTTCTCTCTCTCTGCGCTCTTTCTTTCTCTCTGTGCTCTTTCTCTCTCTCTGTGCTCTTTCTCTCTCTCTGCGCTCTTTCTCTCTCTCTGTGCTCTTTCTCTCTCTCTGCGCTCTTTCTCTCTCTCTGCGCTCTTTCTTCCTCTCTCTCTCTGCGGTCTTTCTTTCTCTCTCTGCGCTCTTTCTTTCTCTCTCTCTCTGCGCTCTTTCTTTCTCTCTGCACTCTGTCTTTCTCACTCTCTGCGCTCTTTCTCTCTCTCTCTGCGCTTTTTCTTTCTCTCTCTCTGCGCTCTTTTTTTCTCTCTCTCTGCGCTCTTTTTTTCTCTCTCTCTGCGCTCTTTTTTTCTCTCTCTCTGCGCTCTCTCTCTCTCTGCGCTCTTTCTTTCTCTCTCTGCGCTCTTTCTTTCTCTCTTTCTGCGCTCTTTCTCTCTCTCTCTCTGCGCTCTTTCTCTCTCTCTCTCTGCGCTCTTTCTCTCTCTCTCTCTCTGCGCTCTTTCTTTCTCTTTCTCTCTCTGCGCTCTTTCTTTCTCTTTCTCTCTCTGCGCTCTTTCTTTCTCTTTCTCTCTCTGCGCTCTTTCTCTCTGCGCTCTTTCTTTCTCTCTGCGCACTTTCTTTCTCTCTCTCTGCGCTCTTTCTTTCTCTCTGCGCTCTCTCTCTCTGCGCTCTTTCATTCTCTCTCTGCGCTCTTTCTTTCTCTCTCTCTGCGCTCTTTCTCTCTCTCTTTCTGCGCTCTTTCTTTCTCTTTCTCTCTCTGCGCTCTCTCTCTCTGCGCTCTCTCTCTCTGCGCTCTTTCTTTCTCGCTGCACTCTTTCTTTCTCTCTGCGCTCTTTCTTTCTCTCTGCGCTCTTTCTTTCTCTCTCTGCGCTCTTTCTTTCTCTGCGCTCTTTCTTTCTCTCTCTGCGCTCTTTATTTCTTTCTCTGCGCTCTCTCTCTCTCTCTCTGCGCTCTCTCTCTGCGCGCTCTCTCTGCGCTCTCTCTCTGCGCTGTTTCTTTCTCTCTCTGCGCTGTTTCTTTCTCTCTCTGCGCTCTTTCTCTCTCTCTGCGCTCTTTCTCTCTCTCTGCGCTCTTTCTCTCTCTTCGCTCTTTCTCTCTCTGCGCTCTTTCTCTCTCTCTGCGCTCTTTCTCTCTCTCTGCGCTCTTTCTCTCTCTCTGCGTTCTTTCTCTCTCTCTGCGCTCTTTCTTTCTCTGTCTGCGCTCTTTCTTTCTCTGTCTGCGCTCTTTCTTCCTCTCTCTCTCTCTGCGCTCTTTTTTTCTCTACGCTCTTTCTCTCTCTCTGCGCTCTTTCTTTCTCTCTCTCTGCGCTCTCTCTCTCTGCGCTCTCTCTCTGTCTGCGCTCTCTCTCTCGGCGCTCTTTCTTTCTTTCTCTCTGCGCTCTTTCTTTCTTTCTGCTCTCTTTTTTTCTCTCTTTGCGCTCTTTCTTTCTCTCTCTGCGCTCTTTCTTTCTCTCTCTCTGCGCTCTTTCTTTCTCTGCGCTCTTTCTTTCTCTCTGCGCTCTTTATTTCTCTCTCTGCGCTCTCTCTCTCTGCGCTCTCTCTGCGCTCTTTCTTTCTCTCTCTCTGCGCTCTTTCTTTCTCTCTGCGCTCTTTCTTTCTCTTTCTCTCTCTCTGCGCTCTTTCTCTCTCTCTCTCTGCGCTCTTTCTCTCTCTCTCTCTGCGCTCTTTCTTTCTCTTTCTCTCTCTGCGCTCTTTCTCTCTGCGCTCTTTCTTTCTCTCTGCGCACTTTCTTTCTCTCTCTCTGCGCTCTTTCTCTCTCTCTGCGCTCTTTCTTTCTCTCTGCGCTCTTTCTTTCTCTCTGCGCTCTCTCTCTCTGCGCTCTTTCTTTCTCTCTCTCTGCGCTCTCTCTCTCTCTGCGCTCTCTCTCTCTGCGCTCTTTCTTTCTCTCTCTGCGCTCTTTCTTTCTTTCTTTCTCTCTCTGCACTCTTTCTTCCTCTCTCTCTCTGCGCTCTTTCTCTCTCTCTGCGCTCTTTCTTCCTCTCTCTCTCTGCGCTCTTTCTTTCTCTGAGCTCTCTCTCTCTCTGCTCTCTTTCTTTCTCTCTCTCTGCACTCTTTCTTCCTCTCTCTCTCTGCGCTCTTTCTTTCTCTGCGCTCTTTCTTCCTCTCTCTCTGCGCTCTTTCTCTCTCTGCGCTCTTTCTTTCTCTCTCTGCTCTCTTTCTTTCTCTCTCTCTGCGCTCTTTCTTTCTCTCTCTCTGCGCTCTTTCTCTCTCTCTGCACTCTTTCTCTCTCTCTGCGCTCTTTCTTTCTCTCTCTGCGCTCTTTCTTTCTCTCTCTGCGCTCTTTCTTTCTCTTTCTCTCTCTGCGCTCTTTCTCTCTCTCTGCGCTCTTTCTCTCTCTCTCTCTGCGCGCTTTCTTTCTCTTTCTCTCTCTGCGCTCTTTCTTTCTCTTTCTCTCTCTGCGCTCTCTCTCTCTGCGCTCTATCTTTCTCTCTGCGCTCTTTCTTTCTTTCTCTCTGCGCTCTTTTTTTCTCTCTTTGCGCTCTTTCTTTCTCTCTCTGCTCTCTTTCTTTCTCTCTCTGTGCTCTTTCTTTCTCTCTGCGCTCTTTCTTTCTCTCTCTCTGCGCTCTTTCTTTCTCTCTCTCTCTCTGCGCTCTTTCTCTCTCTCTATCTCTGCGCTCTTTCTCTCTCTCTCTCTGCGCTCTTTCTCTCTCTGCGCTCTTTCTTTCTCTCTGCGCTCTTTCTTTCTCTCTGCGCACTTTCTTTCTCTCTCTCTGCGCTCTTTCTCTCTCTCTGCGCTCTTTCTCTCTCTCTGCGCTCTTTCTCTCTCTCTGCGTTCTTTCTCTCTCTCTGCGCTCTTTCTTTCTCTGTCTGCGCTCTTTCTTTCTCTGTCTGCGCTCTTTCTTCCTCTCTCTCTCTCTGCGCTCTTTTTTTCTCTACGCTCTTTCTCTCTCTCTGCGCTCTTTCTTTCTCTCTCTCTGCGCTCTCTCTCTCTGCGCTCTCTCTCTGTCTGCGCTCTCTCTCTCGGCGCTCTTTCTTTCTTTCTCTCTGCGCTCTTTCTTTCTTTCTGCTCTCTTTTTTTCTCTCTTTGCGCTCTTTCTTTCTCTCTCTGCGCTCTTTCTTTCTCTCTCTCTGCGCTCTTTCTTTCTCTGCGCTCTTTCTTTCTCTCTGCGCTCTTTATTTCTCTCTCTGCGCTCTCTCTCTCTGCGCTCTCTCTGCGCTCTTTCTTTCTCTCTCTCTGCGCTCTTTCTTTCTCTCTGCGCTCTTTCTTTCTCTTTCTCTCTCTCTGCGCTCTTTCTCTCTCTCTCTCTGCGCTCTTTCTCTCTCTCTGCGCTCTTTCTCTCTCTGCGCTCTTTCTTTCTCTCTGCGCTCTTTCTTTCTCTCTGCGCACTTTCTTTCTCTCTCTCTGCGCTCTTTCTCTCTCTCTGCGCTCTTTCTTTCTCTCTGCGCTCTTTCTTTCTCTCTCTGCGCTCTTTCTTTCTCTCTTTCTGCGCTCTTTCTCTCTCTCTCTCTGCGCTCTTTCTCTCTCTCTCTCTGCGCTCTTTCTCTCTCTCTCTCTGCGCTCTTTCTTTCTCTTTCTCTCTCTGCGCTCTTTCTTTCTCTTTCTCTCTCTGCGTTCTTTCTCTCTGCGCTCTTTCTTTCTCTCTGCGCACTTTCTTTCTCTCTCTTTGCGCTCTTTCTCTCTCTCTGCGCTCTTTCTTTCTCTCTGCGCACTTTCTTTCTCTCTCTCTGCGCTCTTTCTTTCTCTCTGCGCTCTCTCTCTCTGCGCTCTTTCTTTCTCTCTCTGCGCTCTTTCTTTCTCTCTCTGCGCTCTTTCTCTCTCTCTTTCTGCGCTCTTTCTTTCTCTTTCTCTCTCTGCGCTCTCTCTCTCTCTGCGCTCTCTCTCTCTGCGCTCTTTCTTTCTCTCTCTGCGCTCTTTATTTCTTTCTCTGCGCTCTCTCTCTCTCTCTGCGCTCTCTCTCTGCGCTCTTTCTTTCTCTCTCTGCGCTGTTTCTTTCGATCTCTGCGCTCTTTCTCTCTCTCTGCGCTCTTTCTCTCTCTCTGCGCTCTTTCTCTCTCTCTGCGCTCTTTCTCTCTCTGCGCTCTTTCTCTCTCTGCGCTCTTTCTCTCTCTCTGCGCTCTTTCTCTCTCTCTGCGTTCTTTCTCTCTCTCTGCGTTCTTTCTCTCTCTCTGCGCTCTTTCTTTCTCTGTCTGCGCTCTTTCTTTCTCTGTCTGCGCTCTTTCTTCCTCTCTCTCTCTCTGCGCTCTTTTTTTCTCTACGCTCTTTCTCTCTCTCTGCGCTCTTTCTTTCTCTCTCTCTGCGCTCTCTCTCTCTGCGCTCTCTCTCTGTCTGCGCTCTCTCTCTCTGCGCTCTTTCTCTCTCTCTCTGCACTCTTTCTCTCTCTATGTGCTCTTTCTTTCTCTCTGCGCTCTTTCTTTCTCTCTCTCTGCGCTCTTTCTTTCTCTCTCTGCGCTCTTTCTTTCTCTCTCTCTCTGCGCTCTTTCTTTCTCTCTGCGCTCTTTCTCTCTCTCTGCGCTCTTTCTCTCTCTCTGCGCTTTTTCTCTCTCTATGCGTTCTTTCTCTCTCTCTGCGCTCTTTCTTTCTCTGTCTGCGCTCTTTCTTTCTCTGTCTGCGCTCTTTCTTCCTCTCTCTCTCTCTGCGCTCTTTTTTTCTCTACGCTCTTTCTCTCTCTCTGCGCTCTTTCTTTCTCTCTCTGCGCTCTTTCTTTCTCTCTCTGCGCTCTTTATTTCTCTCTCTCTGCGCTCTTTCTTTCTCTCTGCGCTCTTTCTTTCTCTCTCTCTGCGCTCTTTCTTTCTCTCTCTCTCTGCGCTCTTTCTTTCTCTCTCTCTCTGCGCTCTTTCTTTCTCTCTGCGCTCTTTCTCTCTCACTCTCTGCGCTCTTTCTTTCTCTCTCTGCGCTCTTTCTTTCTCTCTCTGCGCTCTTTATTTCTCTCTCTCTGCGCTCTTTGTCTCTCTCTGCGCTTTTTCTTTCTCTCTCTGCACTCTTTTTTTCTCTCTCTCTGTGCTCTTTCTCTCTCTCTGCGCTCTTTCTCTCTCTCTGCGCTCTTTCTTTCTCTCTGCGCTCTTCTCTCTCTGCGCTCTTTCTTTCTCTCTGCGCTCTTTCTTTCTCTCTGCGCTCTTTCTTTCTCTCTGCGCTCTTTCTCTCTCTGCGCTCTTTCTCTCTCTGCACTCTTTCTCTCTCTGCGCTCTTTCTTTCTCTTTCTCTCTCTGCGCTCTATCTCTCTCTCTGCGCTCTTTCTCTCTCTCTCTGCACTCTCTCTCTCTCTCTCTGCGCTCTTTCTTTCTCTTTCTCTCTCTGCGCTCTTTCTCTCTCTCGGCGCTCTTTCTTTCTTTCTCTCTGCGCTCTTTCTTTCTTTCTGCGCTCTTTTTTTCTCTCTTTGCGCTCTTTCTTTCTCTCTCTGCGCTCTTTCTCTCTCTCTCTCTCTCTGCGCTCTTTCTTTCTCTCTGCGCTCTTTCTCTCTCTGCGCACTTTCTCTCTCTGCGCTCTTTCTTTCTCTTTCTCTCTCTCTGCGCTCTTTCTCTCTCTCTCTCGGCGCTCTTTCTCTCTCTCTCTCTCTCTGCGCTCTTTCTTTTTCTTTCTCTATCTCTCTCTGCGCTCTCTCACTCTGCGCTCTTTCTTTCTCTCTGCGCTCTTTCTTTCTTTCTCTCTGCGCTCTTTTTTTCTCTCTTTGCGCTCTTTTTCTCTCTCTCTGCGCTCTTTCTTTCTCTCTCTCTGCGCTCTTTCTTTCTCTCTCTGCGCTTTTTATTTCTCTCTCTGCGCTCTTTATTTCTCTCTCTGCGCTCTTTATTTCTCTCTCTGCGCTTTTTATTTCTCTCTCTGCGCTCTATATTTCTCTCTCTGCGCTCTTTATTTCTCTCTCTGCGCTCTTTCTTTCTCTCTCTCTGCGCTCTTTCTTTCTCTCTGTGCTCTTTCTCTCTCTCTGTGCTCTTTCTCTCTCTCTGCGCTCTTTCTCTCTCTCTGTGCTCTTTCTCTCTCTCTGCGCTCTTTCTCTCTCTCTGCGCTCTTTCTTCCTCTCTCTCTCTGCGGTCTTTCTTTCTCTCTCTGCGCTCTTTCTTTCTCTCTCTCTCTGCGCTCTTTCTTTCTCTCTGCACTCTGTCTTTCTCACTCTGCGCTCTTTCTCTCTCTCTCTGCGCTTTTTCTTTCTCTCTCTCTGCGCTCTTTTTTTCTCTCTCTCTGCGCTCTTTTTTTCTCTCTCTCTGCGCTCTTTTTTTCTCTCTCTCTGCGCTCTCTCTCTCTCTGCGCTCTTTCTTTCTCTCTGCGCTCTTTCTTTCTCTCTCTGCGCTCTTTCTTTCTCTCTTTCTGCGCTCTTTCTCTCTCTCTCTCTGCGCTCTTTCTCTCTCTCTCTCTGCGCTCTTTCTCTCTCTCTCTCTCTCTCTCTCTCTGCGCTCTTTCTTTCTCTTTCTCTCTCTGCGCTCTTTCTTTCTCTTTCTCTCTCTGCGCTCTTTCTTTCTCTTTCTCTCTCTGCGCTCTTTCTCTCTGCGCTCTTTCTTTCTCTCTGCGCACTTTCTTTCTCTCTCTCTGCGCTCTTTCTTTCTCTCTGCGCTCTCTCTCTCTGCGCTCTTTCATTCTCTCTCTGCGCTCTTTCTTTCTCTCTCTCTGCGCTCTTTCTCTCTCTCTTTCTGCGCTCTTTCTTTCTCTTTCTCTCTCTGCGCTCTCTCTCTCTGCGCTCTCTCTCTCTGCGCTCTTTCTTTCTCGCTGCACTCTTTCTTTCTCTCTGCGCTCTTTCTTTCTCTCTGCGCTCTTTCTTTCTCTCTCTGCGCTCTTTCTTTCTCTGCGCTCTTTCTTTCTCTCTCTGCGCTCTTTATTTCTTTCTCTGCGCTCTCTCTCTCTCTCTCTGCGCTCTCTCTCTGCGCGCTCTCTCTGCGCTCTTTCTTTCTCTCTCTGCGCTGTTTCTTTCTCTCTCTGCGCTCTTTCTCTCTCTCTGCGCTCTTTCTCTCTCTCTGCGCTCTTTCTCTCTCTCTGCGCTCTTTCTCTCTCTGCGCTCTTTCTCTCTCTCTGCGCTCTTTCTCTCTCTCTGCGCTCTTTCTCTCTCTCTGCGTTCTTTCTCTCTCTCTGCGCTCTTTCTTTCTCTGTCTGCGCTCTTTCTTTCTCTGTCTGCGCTCTTTCTTCCTCTCTCTCTGCGCTCTTTTTTTCTCTACGCTCTTTCTCTCTCTCTGCGCTCTTTCTTTCTCTCTCTCTGCGCTCTCTCTCTCTGCGCTCTCTCTCTCTGCGCTCTCTGTCTGCGCTCTCTCTCTCGGCGCTCTTTCTTTCTTTCTCTCTGCGCTCTTTCTTTCTTTCTGCGCTCTTTTTTTCTCTCTTTGCGCTCTTTCTTTCTCTCTCTGCGCTCTTTCTCTCTCTCTCTCTCTCTGCGCTCTTTCTTTCTCTCTGCGCTCTTTCTCTCTCTGCGCACTTTCTCTCTCTGCGCTCTTTCTTTCTCTTTCTCTCTCTCTGCGCTCTTTCTCTCTCTCTCTCGGCGCTCTTTCTCTCTCTCTCTCTCTCTGCGCTCTTTCTTTTTCTTTCTCTATCTCTCTCTGCGCTCTCTCTCTCTGCGCTCTTTCTTTCTCTCTGCGCTCTTTCTTTCTTTCTCTCTGCGCTCTTTTTTTCTCACTTTGCGCTCTTTTTCTCTCTCTCTGCGCTCTTTCTTTCTCTCTCTCTGCGCTCTTTCTTTCTCTGCGCTCTTTATTTCTCTCTCTGCGCTCTTTATTTCTCTCTCTGCGCTCTTTATTTCTCTCTCTGCGCTTTTTATTTCTCTCTCTGCGCTCTATATTTCTCTCTCTGCGCTCTTTATTTCTCTCTCTGCGCTCTTTCTTTCTCTCTCTCTGCGCTCTTTCTTTCTCTCTGTGCTCTTTCTCTCTCTCTGTGCTCTTTCTCTCTCTCTGTGCTCTTTCTCTCTCTCTGTGCTCTTTCTTTCTCTCTGCGCACTTTCTTTCTCTCTCTCTGCGCTCTTTCTCTCTCTCTGCGCTCTTTCTCTCTCTCTGCGCTCTTTCTTCCTCTCTCTCTCTGCGGTCTTTCTTTCTCTCTCTGCGCTCTTTCTTTCTCTCTCTCTCTGCGCTCTTTCTTTCTCTCTGCACTCTGTCTTTCTCACTCTCTGCGCTCTTTCTCTCTCTCTCTGCGCTTTTTCTTTCTCTCTCTCTGCGCTCTTTTTTTCTCTCTCTCTGCGCTCTTTTTTTCTCTCTCTCTGCGCTCTTTTTTTCTCTCTCTCTGCGCTCTTTTTTTCTCTCTCTCTGCGCTCTCTCTCTCTCTGCGCTCTTTCTTTCTCTCTGCGCTCTTTCTTTCTCTCTCTGCGCTCTTTCTTTCTCTCTTTCTGCGCTCTTTCTCTCTCTCTCTCTGCGCTCTTTCTCTCTCTCTCTCTGCGCTCTTTCTCTCTCTCTCTCTGCGCTCTTTCTCTCTCTCTCTCTCTGCGCTCTTTCTTTCTCTTTCTCTCTCTGCGCTCTTTCTTTCTCTTTCTCTCTCTGCGCTCTTTCTTTCTCTTTCTCTCTCTGCGCGCTTTCTCTCTGCGCTCTTTCTTTCTCTCTGCGCACTTTCTTTCTCTCTCTCTGCGCTCTTTCTTTCTCTCTGCGCTCTCTCTCTCTGCGCTCTTTCATTCTCTCTCTGCGCTCTTTCTTTCTCTCTCTCTGCGCTCTTTCTCTCTCTCTTTCTGCGCTCTTTCTTTCTCTTTCTCTCTCTGCGCTCTCTCTCTCTGCGCTCTCTCTCTCTGCGCTCTTTCTTTCTCGCTGCACTCTTTCTTTCTCTCTGCGCTCTTTCTTTCTCTCTGCGCTCTTTCTTTCTCTCTCTGCGCTCTTTCTTTCTCTGCGCTCTTTCTTTCTCTCTCTGCGCTCTTTATTTCTTTCTCTGCGCTCTCTCTCTCTCTCTGCGCTCTCTCTCTGCGCGCTCTCTCTGCGCTCTCTCTCTGCGCTCTTTCTTTCTCTCTCTGCGCTGTTTCTTTCTCTCTCTGCGCTCTTTCTCTCTCTCTGCGCTCTTTCTCTCTCTCTGCGCTCTTTCTCTCTCTCTGCGCTCTTTCTCTCTCTGCGCTCTTTCTCTCTCTGCGCTCTTTCTCTCTCTCTGCGCTCTTTCTCTCTCTCTGCGCTCTTTCTCTCTCTCTGCGTTCTTTCTCTCTCTCTGCGCTCTTTCTTTCTCTGTCTGCGCTCTTTCTTTCTCTGTCTGCGCTCTTTCTTCCTCTCTCTCTCTCTGCGCTCTTTTTTTCTCTACGCTCTTTCTCTCTCTCTGCGCTCTTTCTTTCTCTCTCTCTCTGCGCTCTCTCTCTCTACGCTCTCTCTCTCTGCGCTCTCTGTCTGCGCTCTCTCTCTCGGCGCTCTTTCTTTCTTTCTCTCTGCGCTCTTTCTTTCTTTCTGCGCTCTTTTTTTCTCTCTTTGCGCTCTTTCTTTCTCTCTCTGCGCTCTTTCTCTCTCTCTCTCTCTCTGCGCTCTTTCTTTCTCTCTGCGCTCTTTCTCTCTCTGCGCACTTTCTCTCTCTGCGCTCTTTCTTTCTCTTTCTCTCTCTCTGCGCTCTTTCTCTCTCTCTCTCGGTGCTCTTTCTCTCTCTCTCTCTCTCTGCGCTCTTTCTTTTTCTTTCTCTATCTCTCTCTGCGCTCTCTCTCTCTGCGCTCTTTCTTTCTCTCTGCGCTCTTTCTTTCTATATCTCTGCGCTCTTTTTTTCTCTCTTTGCGCTCTTTTTCTCTCTCTCTGCGCTCTTTCTTTCTCTCTCTCTGCGCTCTTTCTTTCTCTGCGCTCTTTATTTCTCTCTCTGCGCTTTTTATTTCTCTCTCTGCGCTCTTTATTTCTCTCTCTGCGCTCTTTATTTCTCTCTCTGCGCTTTTTATTTCTCTCTCTGCGCTCTATATTTCTCTCTCTGCGCTCTTTATTTCTCTCTCTGCGCTCTTTCTTTATCTCTCTCTGCGCTCTTTCTTTCTCTCTGTGCTCTTTCTCTCTCTCTGTGCTCTTTCTCTCTCTCTGTGCTCTTTCTCTCTCTCTGTGCTCTTTCTCTCTCTCTGCGCTCTTTCTCTCTCTCTGCGCTCTTTCTCTCTCTCTGCGCTCTTTCTCTCTCTCTGCGCTCTTTCTTCCTCTCTCTCTCTGCGGTCTTTCTTTCTCTCTCTGCGCTCTTTCTTTCTCTCTCTCTCTGCGCTCTTTCTTTCTCTCTGCACTCTTTCTTTCTCACTCTCTGCGCTCTTTCTCTCTCTCTCTGCGCTTTTTCTTTCTCTCTCTCTGCGCTCTTTTTTTCTCTCTCTCTGCGCTCTTTTTTTCTCTCTCTCTGCGCTCTTTTTTTCTCTCTCTCTGCGCTCTCTCTCTCTCTGCGCTCTTTCTTTCTCTCTGCGCTCTTTCTTTCTCTCTCTGCGCTCTTTCTTTCTCTCTTTCTGCGCTCTTTCTCTCTCTCTCTCTGCGCTCTTTCTCTCTCTCTCTCTGCGCTCTTTCTCTCTCTCTCTCTCTGCGCTCTTTCTTTCTCTTTCTCTCTCTGCGCTCTTTCTTTCTCTTTCTCTCTCTGCGCTCTTTCTTTCTCTTTCTCTCTCTCTGCGCTCTTTCTCTCTGCGCTCTTTTTTTCTCTCTCTCTGCGCTCTCTCTCTCTCTGCGCTCTTTCTTTCTCTCTGCGCTCTTTCTTTCTCTCTCTGCGCTCTTTCTTTCTCTCTTTCTGCGCTCTTTCTCTCTCTCTCTCTGCGCTCTTTCTCTCTCTCTCTCTCTGCGCTCTTTCTCTCTATCTCTCTCTGCGCTCTTTCTTTCTCTTTCTCTCTCTGCGCTCTTTCTTTCTCTTTCTCTCTCTGCGCTCTTTCTTTCTCTATCTCTCTCTGCGCTCTCTCTCTCTGCGCTCTTTCTTTCTCTCTGCGCTCTTTCTTTCTTTCTCTCTGCGCTCTTTTTTTCTCTCTTTGCGCTCTTTTTCTCTCTCTCTGCGCTCTTTCTTTCTCTCTCTCTGCGCTCTTTCTTTCTCTGCGCTCTTTATTTCTCTCTCTGCGCTTTTTATTTCTCTCTCTGCGCTCTTTATTTCTCTCTCTGCGCTCTTTATTTCTCTCTCTGCGCTTTTTATTTCTCTCTCTGCGCTCTATATTTCTCTCTCTGCGCTCTTTATTTCTCTCTCTGCGCTCTTTCTTTCTCTCTCTCTGCGCTCTTTCTTTCTCTCTGTGCTCTTTCTCTCTCTCTGTGCTCTTTCTCTCTCTCTGTGCTCTTTCTCTCTCTCTGCGCTCTTTCTCTCTCTCTGCGCTCTTTCTCTCTCTCTGCGCTCTTTCTCTCTCTCTGCGCTCTTTCTCTCTCTCTGCGCTCTTTCTTCCTCTCTCTCTCTGCGGTCTTTCTTTCTCTCTCTGCGCTCTTTCTTTCTCTCTCTCTCTGCGCTCTTTCTTTCTCTCTGCACTCTTTCTTTCTCACTCTCTGCGCTCTTTCTCTCTCTCTCTGCGCTTTTTCTTTCTCTCTCTCTGCGCTCTTTTTTTCTCTCTCTCTGCGCTCTTTTTTTCTCTCTCTCTGCGCTCTTTTTTTCTCTCTCTCTGCGCTCTCTCTCTCTCTCTGCGCTCTTTCTTTCTCTCTGCGCTCTTTCTTTCTCTCTCTGCGCTCTTTCTTTCTCTCTTTCTGCGCTCTTTCTCTCTCTCTCTCTGCGCTCTTTCTCTCTCTCTCTCTGCGCTCTTTCTCTCTCTCTCTCTCTGCGCTCTTTCTTTCTCTTTCTCTATCTGCGCTCTTTCTTTCTCTTTCTCTCTCTGCGCTCTTTCTTTCTCTTTCTCTCTCTGCGCTCTTTCTCTCTGCGCTCTTTCTTTCTCTCTGCGCACTTTCTTTCTCTCTCTCTGCGCTCTTTCTTTCTCTCTGCGCTCTCTCTCTCTGCGCTCTTTCATTCTCTCTCTGCGCTCTTTCTTTCTCTCTCTCTGCGCTCTTTCTCTCTCTCTTTCTGCGCTCTTTCTTTCTCTTTCTCTCTCTGCGCTCTCTCTCTCTGCGCTCTCTCTCTCTGCGCTCTTTCTTTCTCGCTGCACTCTTTCTTTCTCTCTGCGCTCTTTCTTTCTCTCTGCGCTCTTTCTTTCTCTCTCTGCGCTCTTTCTTTCTCTGCGCTCTTTCTTTCTCTCTCTGCGCTCTTTATTTCTTTCTCTGCGCGCTCTCTCTGCGCTCTCTCTCTGCGCTCTTTCTTTCTCTCTCTGCGCTGTTTCTTTCTCTCTCTGCGCTCTTTCTCTCTCTCTGCGCTCTTTCTCTCTCTCTGCGCTCTTTCTCTCTCTCTGCGCTCTTTCTCTCTCTGCGCTCTTTCTCTCTCTGCGCTCTTTCTCTCTCTGCGCTCTTTCTCTCTCTCTGCGCTCTTTCTCTCTCTCTGCGCTCTTTCTCTCTCTCTGCGTTCTATCTCTCTCTCTGCGCTCTTTCTTTCTCTGTCTGCGCTCTTTCTTTCTCTGTCTGCGCTCTTTCTTCCTCTCTCTCTCTCTGCGCTCTTTTTTTCTCTACGCTCTTTCTCTCTCTCTGCGCTCTTTCTTTCTCTCTCTCTGCGCTCTCTCTCTCTGCGCTCTCTCACTCTGCGCTCTCTCTCTGTCTGCGCTCTCTCTCTCTGCGCTCTTTCTCTCTCTCTCTGCACTCTTTCTCTCTCTATCTGCTCTTTCTTTCTCTCTGCGCTCTTTCTTTCTCTCTCTCTGCGCTCTTTCTTTCTCTCTCTCTCTGCGCTCTTTCTTTCTCTCTCTCTCTGCGCTCTTTCTTTCTCTCTGTGCTCTTTCTCTCTCACTCTCTGCGCTCTTTCTTTCTCTCTCTGCGCTCTTTCTTTCTCTCTCTGCGCTCTTTATTTCTCTCTCTCTGCGCTCTTTCTTTCTCTCTGCGCTCTTTCTTTCTCTCTCTCTGCGCTCTTTCTTTCTCTCTCTCTCTCTGCGCTCTTTCTTTCTCTCTCTCTCTGCGCTCTTTCTTTCTCTCTGCGCTCTTTCTCTCTCACTCTCTGCGCTCTTTCTTTCTCTCTCTGCGCTCTTTCTTTCTCTCTCTGCGCTCTTTTTTTCTCTCTCTCTGTGCTCTTTCTCTCTCTCTGCGCTCTTTCTCTCTCTCTGCGCTCTTTCTTTCTCTCTGCGCTCTTCTCTCTCTGCGCTCTTTCTTTCTCTCTGCGCTCTTTCTTTCTCTCTGCGCTCTTTCTTTCTCTCTGCGCTCTTTCTCTCTCTGCGCTCTTTCTCTCTCTGCGCTCTTTCTCTCTCTGCGCTCCTTCTCTCTCTGCGCTCTTTCTCTCTCTGCGCTCTTTCTCTCTCTGCGCTCTTTCTTTCTCTTTCTCTCTCTGCGCTCTCTCTCTCTCTCTGCGCTCTTTCTCTCTCTCTCTGCACGCTCTCTCTCTCTCTCTGCGCTCTTTCTTTCTCTTTCTCTCTCTGCGCTCTTTCTCTCTCTCGGCGCTCTTTCTTTCTTTCTCTCTGCGCTCTTTCTTTCTTTCTGCGCTCTTTTTTTCTCTCTTTGCGCTCTTTCTTTCTCTCTCTGCGCTCTTTCTTTCTCTCTCTCTGCGCTCTCTCACTCTGCGCTCTCTCACTCTGCGCTCTCTCTCTGTCTGCGCTCTCTCTCTCTGCGCTCTTTCTCTCTCTCTCTGCACTCTTTCTCTCTCTATCTGCTCTTTCTTTCTCTCTGCGCTCTTTCTTTCTCTCTCTCTGCGCTCTTTCTTTCTCTCTCTCTCTGCGCTCTTTCTTTCTCTCTCTCTCTGCGCTCTTTCTTTCTCTCTGTGCTCTTTCTCTCTCACTCTCTGCGCTCTTTCTTTCTCTCTCTGCGCTCTTTCTTTCTCTCTCTGCGCTCTTTATTTCTCTCTCTCTGCGCTCTTTCTTTCTCTCTGCGCTCTTTCTTTCTCTCTCTCTGCGCTCTTTCTTTCTCTCTCTCTCTCTGCGCTCTTTCTTTCTCTCTCTCTCTGCGCTCTTTCTTTCTCTCTGCGCTCTTTCTCTCTCACTCTCTGCGCTCTTTCTTTCTCTCTCTGCGCTCTTTCTTTCTCTCTCTGCGCTCTTTTTTTCTCTCTCTCTGTGCTCTTTCTCTCTCTCTGCGCTCTTTCTCTCTCTCTGCGCTCTTTCTTTCTCTCTGCGCTCTTCTCTCTCTGCGCTCTTTCTTTCTCTCTGCGCTCTTTCTTTCTCTCTGCGCTCTTTCTTTCTCTCTGCGCTCTTTCTCTCTCTGCGCTCTTTCTCTCTCTGCGCTCTTTCTCTCTCTGCGCTCCTTCTCTCTCTGCGCTCTTTCTCTCTCTGCGCTCTTTCTCTCTCTGCGCTCTTTCTTTCTCTTTCTCTCTCTGCGCTCTCTCTCTCTCTCTGCGCTCTTTCTCTCTCTCTCTGCACGCTCTCTCTCTCTCTCTGCGCTCTTTCTTTCTCTTTCTCTCTCTGCGCTCTTTCTCTCTCTCGGCGCTCTTTCTTTCTTTCTCTCTGCGCTCTTTCTTTCTTTCTGCGCTCTTTTTTTCTCTCTTTGCGCTCTTTCTTTCTCTCTCTGCGCTCTTTCTTTCTCTCTCTCTGCGCTCTTTCTTTCTCTGCGCTCTTTCTTTCTCTCTGCGCTCTTTATTTCTCTCTCTGCGCTCTTTATTTCTCTCTCTGCGCTCTCTCTCTCTGCGCTCTCTCTGCGCTCTTTCTTTCTCTCTCTCTGCGCTCTTTCTTTCTCTCTGCGCTCTTTCTTTCTCTTTCTCTCTCTCTGCGCTCTTTCTCTCTCTCTCTCTGCGCTCTTTCTCTCTCTCTCTCTGCGCTCTTTCTTTCTCTTTCTCTCTCTGCGCTCTTTCTCTCTGCGCTCTTTCTTTCTCTCTGCGCACTTTCTTTCTCTCTCTCTGCGCTCTTTCTCTCTCTCTGCGCTCTTTCTTTCTCTCTGCGCTCTTTCTTTCTCTCTTTCTGCGCTCTTTCTCTCTCTCTCTCTGCGCTCTTTCTCTCTCTCTCTCTGTGCTCTTTCTCTCTCTCTCTCTGCGCTCTTTCTTTCTCTTTCTCTCTCTGCGCTCTTTCTTTCTCTTTCTCTCTCTGCGCTCTTTCTCTCTGCGCTCTTTCTTTCTCTCTGCGCACTTTCTTTCTCTCTCTTTGCGCTCTTTCTCTCTCTCTGCGCTCTTTCTTTCTCTCTGCGCACTTTCTTTCTCTCTCTCTGCGCTCTTTCTTTCTCTCTGCGCTCTCTCTCTCTGCGCTCTTTCTTTCTCTCTCTGCGCTCTTTCTTTCTCTCTCTCTGCGCTCTTTCTCTCTCTCTTTCTGCGCTCTTTCTTTCTCTTTCTCTCTCTGCGCTCTCTCTCTCTCTGCGCTCTCTCTCTCTGCGCTCTTTATTTCTCGCTGCACTCTTTATTTCTCTCTGCGCTCTTTCTTTCTCTCTCTGCGCTCTTTCTTTCTCTGCGCTCTTTCTTTCTCTCTCTGCGCTCTTTATTTCTTTCTCTACGCTCTCTCTCTCTCTCTGCGCTCTCTCTCTGCGCTCTTTCTTTCTCTCTCTGCGCTGTTTCTTTCGATCTCTGCGCTCTTTCTCTCTCTCTGCGCTCTTTCTCTCTCTCTGCGCTCTTTCTCTCTCTCTGCGCTCTTTCTCTCTCTCTGCGCTCTTTCTCTCTCTGCGCTCTTTCTCTCTCTCTGCGCATTTCTCTCTCTCTGCGCTCTTTCTCTCTCTCTGCGTTCTTTCTCTCTCTCTGCGCTCTTTCTTTCTCTGTCTGCGCTCTTTCTTTCTCTGTCTGCGCTCTTTCTTCCTCTCTCTCTCTCTGCGCTCTTTTTTTCTCTACGCTCTTTCTCTCTCTCTGCGCTCTTTCTTTCTCTCTCTCTGCGCTCTCTCTCTCTGCGCTCTCTCTCTGTCTGCGCTCTCTCTCTCTGCGCTCTTTCTCTCTCTCTCTGCACTCTTTCTCTCTCTATGTGCTCTTTCTTTCTCTCTGCGCTCTTTCTTTCTCTCTCTCTGCGCTCTTTCTTTCTCTCTCTCTCTGCGCTCTTTCTTTCTCTCTCTCTCTGCGCTCTTTCTTTCTCTCTGCGCTTTTTCTCTCTCACTCTCTGCGCTCTTTCTTTCTCTCTCTGCGCTCTTTCTTTCTCTCTCTGCGCTCTTTATTTCTCTCTCTCTGCGCTCTTTCTTTCTCTCTGCGCTCTTTCTTTCTCTCTCTCTGCGCTCTTTCTTTCTCTCTCTCTCTGCGCTCTTTCTTTCTCTCTCTCTGCGCTCTTTCTTTCTCTCTGCGCTCTTTCTCTCTCACTCTCTGCGCTCTTTCTTTCTCTCTCTGCGCTCTTTCTTTCTCTCTCTGCGCTCTTTATTTCTCTCTCTCTGCGCTCTTTGTCTCTCTCTGCGCTTTTTCTTTCTCTCTCTGCACTCTTTTTTTCTCTCTCTCTGTGCTCTTTCTCTCTCTCTGCGCTCTTTCTCTCTCTCTGCGCTCTTTCTTTCTCTCTGCGCTCTTCTCTCTCTGCGCTCTTTCTTTCTCTCTGCGCTCTTTCTTTCTCTCTGCGCTCTTTCTTTCTCTCTGTGCTCTTTCTTTCTCTCTGCGCTCTTTCTCTCTCTGCGCTCTTTCTCTCTCTGCACTCTTTCTCTCTCTGCGCTCTTTCTTTCTCTTTTTCTCTCTGCGCTCTCTCTCTCTCTCTGCGCTCTTTCTCTCTCTCTCTGCACTCTCTCTCTCTCTCTCTGCGCTCTTTCTTTCTCTTTCTCTCTCTGCGCTCTTTCTCTCTCTCGGCGCTCTTTCTTTCTTTCTCTCTGCGCTCTTTCTTTCTTTCTGCGCTCTTTTTTTCTCTCTTTGCGCTCTTTCTTTCTCTCTCTGCGCTCTTTCTCTCTCTCTCTCTCTCTGCGCTCTTTCTTTCTCTCTGCGCTCTTTCTCTCTCTGCGCACTTTCTCTCTCTGCGCTCTTTCTTTCTCTTTCTCTCTCTCTGCGCTCTTTCTCTCTCTCTGTGCTCTTTCTCTCTCTCTGCGCTCTTTCTCTCTCTGCGCTCTTTCTCTCTCTCTGCGCTCTTTCTCTCTCTCTGCGCTCTTTCTCTCTCTCTGCGTTCTTTCTCTCTCTCTGCGCTCTTTCTTTCTCTGTCTGCGCTCTTTCTTTCTCTGTCTGCGCTCTTTCTTCCTCTCTCTCTCTCTGCGCTCTTTTTTTCTCTACGCTCTTTCTCTCTCTCTGCGCTCTTTCTTTCTCTCTCTCTGCGCTCTCTCTCTCTGCGCTCTCTCTCTGTCTGCGCTCTCTCTCTCTCTGCGCTCTTTCTCTCTCTCTGCACTCTTTCTCTCTCTATGTGCTCTTTCTTTCTCTCTGCGCTCTTTCTTTCTCTCTCTCTGCGCTCTTTCTTTCTCTCTCTCTCTGCGCTCTTTCTTTCTCTCTCTCTCTGCGCTCTTTCTTTCTCTCTGCGCTCTTTCTCTCTCTCTGCGCTCTTTCTCTCTCTCTGCGCTCTTTCTCTCTCTCTGCGTTCTTTCTCTCTCTCTGCGCTCTTTCTTTCTCTGTCTGCGCTCTTTCTTTCTCTGTCTGCGCTCTTTCTTCCTCTGTCTGCGCTCTTTCTTTCTCTGTCTGCGCTCTTTCTTTCTCTCTCTGCGCTCTTTCTTTCTCTCTCTGCGCTCTTTATTTCTCTCTCTCTGCGCTCTTTCTTTCTCTCTGCGCTCTTTCTTTCTCTCTCTCTGCGCTCTTTCTTTCTCTCTCTCTCTGCGCTCTTTCTTTCTCTCTCTCTGCGCTCTTTCTTTCTCTCTGCGCTCTTTCTCTCTCACTCTCTGCGCTCTTTCTTTCTCTCTCTGCGCTCTTTCTTTCTCTCTCTGCGCTCTTTATTTCTCTCTCTCTGCGCTCTTTGTCTCTCTCTGCGCTTTTTCTTTCTCTCTCTGCACTCTTTTTTTCTCTCTCTCTGTGCTCTTTCTCTCTCTCTGCGCTCTTTCTCTCTCTCTGCGCTCTTTCTTTCTCTCTGCGCTCTTCTCTCTCTGCGCTCTTTCTTTCTCTCTGCGCTCTTTCTTTCTCTCTGCGCTCTTTCTTTCTCTCTGTGCTCTTTCTTTCTCTCTGCGCTCTTTCTCTCTCTGCGCTCTTTCTCTCTCTGCACTCTTTCTCTCTCTGCGCTCTTTCTTTCTCTTTTTCTCTCTGCGCTCTCTCTCTCTCTCTGCGCTCTTTCTCTCTCTCTCTGCACTCTCTCTCTCTCTCTCTGCGCTCTTTCTTTCTCTTTCTCTCTCTGCGCTCTTTCTCTCTCTCGGCGCTCTTTCTTTCTTTCTCTCTGCGCTCTTTCTTTCTTTCTGCGCTCTTTTTTTCTCTCTTTGCGCTCTTTCTTTCTCTCTCTGCGCTCTTTCTCTCTCTCTCTCTCTCTGCGCTCTTTCTTTCTCTCTGCGCTCTTTCTCTCTCTGCGCACTTTCTCTCTCTGCGCTCTTTCTTTCTCTTTCTCTCTCTCTGCGCTCTTTCTCTCTCTCTGTGCTCTTTCTCTCTCTCTGCGCTCTTTCTCTCTCTGCGCTCTTTCTCTCTCTCTGCGCTCTTTCTCTCTCTCTGCGCTCTTTCTCTCTCTCTGCGTTCTTTCTCTCTCTCTGCGCTCTTTCTTTCTCTGTCTGCGCTCTTTCTTTCTCTGTCTGCGCTCTTTCTTCCTCTCTCTCTCTCTGCGCTCTTTTTTTCTCTACGCTCTTTCTCTCTCTCTGCGCTCTTTCTTTCTCTCTCTCTGCGCTCTCTCTCTCTGCGCTCTCTCTCTGTCTGCGCTCTCTCTCTCTCTGCGCTCTTTCTCTCTCTCTGCACTCTTTCTCTCTCTATGTGCTCTTTCTTTCTCTCTGCGCTCTTTCTTTCTCTCTCTCTGCGCTCTTTCTTTCTCTCTCTCTCTGCGCTCTTTCTTTCTCTCTCTCTCTGCGCTCTTTCTTTCTCTCTGCGCTCTTTCTCTCTCTCTGCGCTCTTTCTCTCTCTCTGCGCTCTTTCTCTCTCTCTGCGTTCTTTCTCTCTCTCTGCGCTCTTTCTTTCTCTGTCTGCGCTCTTTCTTTCTCTGTCTGCGCTCTTTCTTCCTCTCTCTCTCTCTGCGCTCTTTTTTTCTCTACGCTCTTTCTCTCTCTCTGCGCTCTTTCTTTCTCTCTCTGCGCTCTTTCTTTCTCTCTCTGCGCTCTTTCTTTCTCTCTGCGCTCTTTCTTTCTCTCTCTCTGCGCTCTTTCTTTCTCTCTCTCTCTGCGCTCTTTCTTTCTCTCTCTCTCTGCGCTCTTTCTTTCTCTCTGCGCTCTTTCTCTCTCACTCTCTGCGCTCTTTCTTTCTCTCTCTGCGCTCTTTCTTTCTCTCTCTGCGCTCTTTATTTCTCTCTCTCTGTGCTCTTTCTCTCTCTCTGCGCTCTTTCTCTCTCTCTGCGCTCTTTCTTTCTCTCTGCGCTCTTCTCTCTCTGCGCTCTTTCTTTCTCTCTGCGCTCTTTCTTTCTCTCTGCGCTCTTTCTCTCTATGCGCTCTTTCTCTCTCTGCGCTCTTTCTCTCTCTGCACTCTTTCTCTCTCTGCGCTCTTTCTTTCTCTTTCTCTCTCTGCGCTCTCTCTCTCTCTCTGCGCACTTTCTCTCTCTCTCTGCACTCTCTCTCTCTCTCTCTGCGCTCTTTCTTTCTCTTTCTCTCTCTGCGCTCTTTCTCTCTCTCGGCGCTCTTTCTTTCTTTCTCTCTGCGCTCTTTCTTTCTTTCTGCGCTCTTTTTTTCTCTCTTTGCGCTCTTTCTTTCTCTCTCTGCGCTCTTTCTCTCTCTCTCTCTCTCTGCGCTCTTTCTTTCTCTCTGCGCTCTTTCTCTCTCTGCGCACTTTCTCTCTCTGCGCTCTTTCTTTCTCTTTCTCTCTCTCTGCGCTCTTTCTCTCTCTCTCTCGGCGCTCTTTCTCTCTCTCTCTCTCTCTGCGCTCTTTCTTTTTCTTTCTCTATCTCTCTCTGCGCTCTCTCTCTCTGCGCTCTTTCTTTCTCTCTGCGCTCTTTCTTTCTTTCTCTCTGCGCTCTTTTTTTCTCTCTTTGCGCTCTTTCTTTCTCTCTCTGCTCTCTTTCTTTCTCTCTCTGTGCTCTTTCTTTCTCTCTCTCTGCGCTCTTTCTTTCTCTCTGCGCTCTTTCTCTCTCTGCGCACTTTCTCTCTCTGCGCTCTTTCTCTCTCTCTCTCTCTCTGCGCTCTTTCTTTTTCTTTCTCTATCTCTCTCTGCGCTCTCTCTCTCTGCGCTCTTTCTTTCTCTCTGCGCTCTTTCTTTCTTTCTCTCTGCGCTCTTTTTTTCTCTCTTTGCGCTCTTTTTCTCTCTCTCTGCGCTCTTTCTTTCTCTCTCTCTGCGCTCTTTCTTTCTCTGCGCTCTTTATTTCTCTCTCTGCGCTTTTTATTTCTCTCTCTGCGCTCTTTATTTCTCTCTCTGCGCTCTTTATTTCTCTCTCTGCGCTTTTTATTTCTCTCTCTGCGCTCTATATTTCTCTCTCTGCGCTCTTTATTTCTCTCTCTGCGCTCTTTCTTTCTCTCTCTCTGCGCTCTTTCTTTCTCTCTCTCTGCGCTCTTTCTCTCTCTCTGTGCTCTTTCTCTCTCTCTGCGCTCTTTCTCTCTCTCTGCGCTCTTTCTCTCTCTCTGCGCTCTTTCTCTCTCTCTGCGCTCTTTCTTCCTCTCTCTCTCTGCGGTCTTTCTTTCTCTCTCTGCGCTCTTTCTTTCTCTCTCTCTCTGCGCTCTTTCTTTCTCTCTGCACTCTTTCTTTCTCACTCTCTGCGCTCTTTCTCTCTCTCTCTGCGCTTTTTCTTTCTCTCTCTCTGCGCTCTTTTTTTCTCTCTCTCTGCGCTCTTTTTTTCTCTCTCTCTGCGCTCTTTTTTTCTCTCTCTCTGCGCTCTCTCTCTCTCTGCGCTCTTTCTTTCTCTCTGCGCTCTTTCTTTCTCTCTCTGCGCTCTTTCTTTCTCTCTTTCTGCGCTCTTTCTCTCTCTCTCTCTGCGCTCTTTCTCTCTCTCTCTCTGCGCTCTTTCTCTCTCTCTCTCTCTGCGCTCTTTCTTTCTCTTTCTCTCTCTGCGCTCTCTTTCTCTTTCTCTCTCTGCGCTCTTTCTTTCTCTTTCTCTCTCTGCGCACTTTCTCTCTGCGCTCTTTCTTTCTCTCTGCGCACTTTCTTTCTCTCTCTCTGCGCTCTTTCTTTCTCTCTGCGCTCTCTCTCTCTGCGCTCTTTCATTCTCTTTCTGCGCTCTTTCTTTCTCTCTCTCTGCGCTCTTTCTCTCTCTCTTTCTGCGCTCTTTCTTTCTCTTTCTCTCTCTGCGCTCTCTCTCTCTGCGCTCTCTCTCTCTGCGCTCTTTCTTTCTCGCTGCACTCTTTCTTTCTCTCTGCGCTCTTTCTTTCTCTCTGCGCTCTTTCTTTCTCTCTCTGCGCTCTTTCTTTCTCTGCGCTCTTTCTTTCTCTCTCTGCGCTCTTTATTTATTTCTCTGCGCTCTCTCTCTCTCTCTCTGCGCTCTCTCTCTGCGCGCTCTCTCTGCGCTCTCTCTCTGCGCTCTTTCTTTCTCTCTCTGCGCTGTTTCTTTCTCTCTCTGCGCTCTTTCTCTCTCTCTGCTCTCTTTCTCTCTCTCTGCGCTCTTTCTCTCTCTCTGCGCTCTTTCTCTCTCTGCGCTCTTTCTCTCTCTGCTCTCTTTCTCTCTCTCTGCGCTCTTTCTCTCTCTCTGCGTTCTTTCTCTCTCTCTGCGCTCTTTCTTTCTCTGTCTGCGCTCTTTCTTTCTCTGTCTGCGCTCTTTCTTCCTCTCTCTCTCTCTGCGCTCTTTTTTTCTCTACGCTCTTTCTCTCTCTCTGCGCTCTCTCTCTCTGCGCTCTCTCTCTCTGCGCTCTCTGTCTGCGCTCTCTCTCTCGGCGCTCTCTGTCTGCGCTCTCTCTCTCTGCGCTCTTTCTTTCTTTCTCTCTGCGCTCTTTCTTTCTTTCTGCGCTCTTTTTTTCTCTCTTTGCGCTCTTTCTTTCTCTCTCTGTGCTCTTTCTCTCTCTGCGCTCTTTCTTTCTCTCTGCGCTCTTTCTCTCTCTGCGCACTTTCTCTCTCTGCGCTCTTTCTTTCTCTTTCTCTCTCTCTGCGCTCTTTCTCTCTCTCTCTCGGCGCTCTTTCTCTCTCTCTCTCTCTCTGCGCTCTTTCTTTTTCTTTCTCTATCTCTCTCTGCGCTCTCTCTCTCTGCGCTCTTTCTTTCTCTCTGCGCTCTTTCTTTCTTTCTCTCTGCGCTCTTTTTTTCACTCTTTGCGCTCTTTTTCTCTCTCTCTGCGCTCTTTCTTTCTCTCTCTCTGCGCTCTTTCTTTCTCTGCGCTCTTTATTTCTCTCTCTGCGCTTTTTATTTCTCTCTCTGCGCTCTTTATTTCTCTCTCTGCGCTCTTTATTTCTCTCTCTGCGCTTTTTATTTCTCTCTCTGCGCTCTATATTTCTCTCTCTGCGCTCTTTATTTCTCTCTCTGCGCTCTTTCTTTCTCTCTCTCTGCGCTCTTTCTTTCTCTCTCTCTGCGCTCTTTCTCTCTCTCTGTGCTCTTTCTCTCTCTCTGTGCTCTTTCTCTCTCTCTGCGCTCTTTCTCTCTCTCTGCGCTCTTTCTCTCTCTCTGCGCTCTTTCTCTCTCTAGGCGCTCTTTCTCTCTCTCTGCGCTCTTTCTTCCTCTCTCTCTCTGCGGTCTTTCTTTCTCTCTCTGCGCTCTTTCTTTCTCTCTCTCTCTGCGCTCTTTCTTTCTCTCTGCACTCTTTCTTTCTCACTCTCTGCGCTCTTTCTCTCTCTCTCTGCGCTTTTTCTTTCTC
Source organism: Ascaphus truei (assembly GCF_040206685.1). Taxonomy (NCBI): domain Eukaryota; kingdom Metazoa; phylum Chordata; class Amphibia; order Anura; family Ascaphidae; genus Ascaphus; species Ascaphus truei. The sequence continues at coordinate 2,213,121 of NW_027453856.1, forward strand.
TCTCTCTGCGCTCTTTTTTTCTCTCTCTCTGCGCTCTTTTTTTCTCTCTCTCTGCGCTCTTTTTTTCTCTCTCTCTGCGCTCTCTCTCTCTCTGCGCTCTTTCTTTCTCTCTGCGCTCTTTCTTTCTCTCTCTGCGCTCTTTCTTTCTCTCTTTCTGCGCTCTTTCTCTCTCTCTCTCTGCGCTCTTTCTCTCTCTCTCTCTGCGCTCTTTCTCTCTCTCTCTCTCTGCGCTCTTTCTTTCTCTTTCTCTCTCTGCGCTCTTTCTTTCTCTCTTTCTGCGCTCTTTCTCTCTCTCTCTCTGCGCTCTTTCTCTCTCTCTCTCTGCGCTCTTTCTCTCTCTCTCTCTCTGCGCTCTTTCTTTCTCTCTCTCTCTCTGCGCTCTTTCTTTCTCTCTGCGCTCTTTCTTTCTCTCTCTGCGCTCTTTCTTTCTCTCTTTCTGCGCTCTTTCTCTCTCTCTCTCTGTGCTCTTTCTCTCTCTCTCTCTGCGCTCTTTCTCTCTCTCTCTCTCTGCGCTCTTTCTTTCTCTTTCTCTCTCTGCGCTCTTTCTTTCTCTTTCTCTCTCTGCGCTCTTTCTTTCTCTTTCTCTCTCTGCGCTCTTTCTCTCTGCGCTCTTTCTTTCTCTCTGCGCACTTTCTTTCTCTCTCTCTGCGCTCTTTCTTTCTCTCTGCGCTCTCTCTCTCTGCGCTCTTTCTTTCTCTCTCTCTGCGCTCTTTCTCTCTCTCTTTCTGCGCTCTTTCTTTCTCTTTCTCTCTCTGCGCTCTCTCTCTCTGCGCTCTCTCTCTCTGCGCTCTTTCTTTCTCGCTGCACTCTTTCTTTCTCTCTGCGCTCTTTCTTTCTCTCTGCGCTCTTTCTTTCTCTCTCTGCGCTCTTTCTTTCTCTGCGCTCTTTCTTTCTCTCTCTGCGCTCTTTATTTCTTTCTCTGCGCTCTCTCTCTCTCTCTCTGCGCTCTCTCTCTGCGCGCTCTCTCTGCGCTCTCTCTCTTCGCTCTTTCTTTCTCTCTCTGCGCTGTTTCTTTCTCTCTCTGCGCTCTTTCTCTCTCTCTGTGCTCTTTCTCTCTCTCTGCGCTCTTTCTCTCTCTGCGCTCTTTCTCTCTCTGCGCTCTTTCTCTCTCTGCGCTCTTTCTCTCTCTCTGCGCTCTTTCTCTCTCTCTGCGCTCTTTCTCTCTCTCTGCGTTCTTTCTCTCTCTCTGCGCTCTTTCTTTCTCTGTCTGCGCTCTTTCTTCCTCTCTCTCTCTCTGCGCTCTTTTTTTCTCTACGCTCTTTCTCTCTCTCTGCGCTCTCTCTCTCTGCGCTCTCTCTCTCTGCGCTCTCTCTCTGTCTGCGCTCTCTCTCTCTGCGCTCTTTCTCTCTCTCTCTGCACTCTTTCTCTCTCTATCTGCTCTTTCTTTCTCTCTGCGCTCTTTCTTTCTCTCTCTCTGCGCTCTTTCTTTCTCTCTCTCTCTGCGCTCTTTCTTTCTCTCTCTCTCTGCGCTCTTTCTTTCTCTCTGTGCTCTTTCTCTCTCACTCTCTGCGCTCTTTCTTTCTCTCTCTGCGCTCTTTCTTTCTCTCTCTGCGCTCTTTATTTCTCTCTCTCTGCGCTCTTTCTTTCTCTCTGCGCTCTTTCTTTCTCTCTCTCTGCGCTCTTTCTTTCTCTCTCTCTCTCTGCGCTCTTTCTTTCTCTCTCTCTCTGCGCTCTTTCTTTCTCTCTGCGCTCTTTCTCTCTCACTCTCTGCGCTCTTTCTTTCTCTCTCTGCGCTCTTTCTTTCTCTCTCTGCGCTCTTTATTTCTCTCTCTCTGCGCTCTTTGTCTCTCTCTGCGCTTTTTCTTTCTCTCTCTGCACTCTTTTTTTCTCTCTGTGCTCTTTCTCTCTCTCTGCGCTCTTTCTCTCTCTCTGCGCTCTTTCTTTCTCTCTGCGCTCTTCTCTCTCTGCGCTCTTTCTTTCTCTCTGCGCTCTTTCTTTCTCTCTGCGCTCTTTCTCTCTCTGTGCTCTTTCTCTCTCTGCGCTCTTTCTCTCTCTGCGCTCCTTCTCTCTCTGCGCTCTTTCTCTCTCTGCGCTCTTTCTCTCTCTGCGCTCTTTCTTTCTCTTTCTCTCTCTGCGCTCTTTCTTTCTCTCTCTCTGCGCTCTTTCTTTCTCTCTCTCTCTGCGCTCTTTCTTTCTCTCTCTCTGCGCTCTTTCTTTCTCTCTGCGCTCTTTCTCTCTCACTCTCTGCGCTCTTTCTTTCTCTCTCTGCGCTCTTTCTTTCTCTCTCTGCGCTCTTTATTTCTCTCTCTCTGCGCTCTTTGTCTCTCTCTGCGCTTTTTCTTTCTCTCTCTGCACTCTTTTTTTCTCTCTCTCTGTGCTCTTTCTCTCTCTCTGCGCTCTTTCTCTCTCTCTGCGCTCTTTCTTTCTCTCTGCGCTCTTCTCTCTCTGCGCTCTTTCTTTCTCTCTGCGCTCTTTCTTTCTCTCTGCGCTCTTTCTTTCTCTCTGTGCTCTTTCTTTCTCTCTGCGCTCTTTCTCTCTCTGCGCTCTTTCTCTCTCTGCACTCTTTCTCTCTCTGCGCTCTTTCTTTCTCTTTTTCTCTCTGCGCTCTCTCTCTCTCTCTGCGCTCTTTCTCTCTCTCTCTGCACTCTCTCTCTCTCTCTCTGCGCTCTTTCTTTCTCTTTCTCTCTCTGCGCTCTTTCTCTCTCTCGGCGCTCTTTCTTTCTTTCTCTCTGCGCTCTTTCTTTCTTTCTGCGCTCTTTTTTTCTCTCTTTGCGCTCTTTCTTTCTCTCTCTGCGCTCTTTCTCTCTCTCTCTCTCTCTGCGCTCTTTCTTTCTCTCTGCGCTCTTTCTCTCTCTGCGCACTTTCTCTCTCTGCGCTCTTTCTTTCTCTTTCTCTCTCTCTGCGCTCTTTCTCTCTCTCTGTGCTCTTTCTCTCTCTCTGCGCTCTTTCTCTCTCTGCGCTCTTTCTCTCTCTCTGCGCTCTTTCTCTCTCTCTGCGCTCTTTCTCTCTCTCTGCGTTCTTTCTCTCTCTCTGCGCTCTTTCTTTCTCTGTCTGCGCTCTTTCTTTCTCTGTCTGCGCTCTTTCTTCCTCTCTCTCTCTCTGCGCTCTTTTTTTCTCTACGCTCTTTCTCTCTCTCTGCGCTCTTTCTTTCTCTCTCTCTGCGCTCTCTCTCTCTGCGCTCTCTCTCTGTCTGCGCTCTCTCTCTCTCTGCGCTCTTTCTCTCTCTCTGCACTCTTTCTCTCTCTATGTGCTCTTTCTTTCTCTCTGCGCTCTTTCTTTCTCTCTCTCTGCGCTCTTTCTTTCTCTCTCTCTCTGCGCTCTTTCTTTCTCTCTCTCTCTGCGCTCTTTCTTTCTCTCTGCGCTCTTTCTCTCTCTCTGCGCTCTTTCTCTCTCTCTGCGCTCTTTCTCTCTCTCTGCGTTCTTTCTCTCTCTCTGCGCTCTTTCTTTCTCTGTCTGCGCTCTTTCTTTCTCTGTCTGCGCTCTTTCTTCCTCTCTCTCTCTCTGCGCTCTTTTTTTCTCTACGCTCTTTCTCTCTCTCTGCGCTCTTTCTTTCTCTCTCTGCGCTCTTTCTTTCTCTCTCTGCGCTCTTTCTTTCTCTCTGCGCTCTTTCTTTCTCTCTCTCTGCGCTCTTTCTTTCTCTCTCTCTCTGCGCTCTTTCTTTCTCTCTCTCTCTGCGCTCTTTCTTTCTCTCTGCGCTCTTTCTCTCTCACTCTCTGCGCTCTTTCTTTCTCTCTCTGCGCTCTTTCTTTCTCTCTCTGCGCTCTTTATTTCTCTCTCTCTGTGCTCTTTCTCTCTCTCTGCGCTCTTTCTCTCTCTCTGCGCTCTTTCTTTCTCTCTGCGCTCTTCTCTCTCTGCGCTCTTTCTTTCTCTCTGCGCTCTTTCTTTCTCTCTGCGCTCTTTCTCTCTATGCGCTCTTTCTCTCTCTGCGCTCTTTCTCTCTCTGCACTCTTTCTCTCTCTGCGCTCTTTCTTTCTCTTTCTCTCTCTGCGCTCTCTCTCTCTCTCTGCGCACTTTCTCTCTCTCTCTGCACTCTCTCTCTCTCTCTCTGCGCTCTTTCTTTCTCTTTCTCTCTCTGCGCTCTTTCTCTCTCTCGGCGCTCTTTCTTTCTTTCTCTCTGCGCTCTTTCTTTCTTTCTGCGCTCTTTTTTTCTCTCTTTGCGCTCTTTCTTTCTCTCTCTGCGCTCTTTCTCTCTCTCTCTCTCTCTGCGCTCTTTCTTTCTCTCTGCGCTCTTTCTCTCTCTGCGCACTTTCTCTCTCTGCGCTCTTTCTTTCTCTTTCTCTCTCTCTGCGCTCTTTCTCTCTCTCTCTCGGCGCTCTTTCTCTCTCTCTCTCTCTCTGCGCTCTTTCTTTTTCTTTCTCTATCTCTCTCTGCGCTCTCTCTCTCTGCGCTCTTTCTTTCTCTCTGCGCTCTTTCTTTCTTTCTCTCTGCGCTCTTTTTTTCTCTCTTTGCGCTCTTTCTTTCTCTCTCTGCTCTCTTTCTTTCTCTCTCTGTGCTCTTTCTTTCTCTCTCTCTGCGCTCTTTCTTTCTCTCTGCGCTCTTTCTCTCTCTGCGCACTTTCTCTCTCTGCGCTCTTTCTCTCTCTCTCTCTCTCTGCGCTCTTTCTTTTTCTTTCTCTATCTCTCTCTGCGCTCTCTCTCTCTGCGCTCTTTCTTTCTCTCTGCGCTCTTTCTTTCTTTCTCTCTGCGCTCTTTTTTTCTCTCTTTGCGCTCTTTTTCTCTCTCTCTGCGCTCTTTCTTTCTCTCTCTCTGCGCTCTTTCTTTCTCTGCGCTCTTTATTTCTCTCTCTGCGCTTTTTATTTCTCTCTCTGCGCTCTTTATTTCTCTCTCTGCGCTCTTTATTTCTCTCTCTGCGCTTTTTATTTCTCTCTCTGCGCTCTATATTTCTCTCTCTGCGCTCTTTATTTCTCTCTCTGCGCTCTTTCTTTCTCTCTCTCTGCGCTCTTTCTTTCTCTCTCTCTGCGCTCTTTCTCTCTCTCTGTGCTCTTTCTCTCTCTCTGCGCTCTTTCTCTCTCTCTGCGCTCTTTCTCTCTCTCTGCGCTCTTTCTCTCTCTCTGCGCTCTTTCTTCCTCTCTCTCTCTGCGGTCTTTCTTTCTCTCTCTGCGCTCTTTCTTTCTCTCTCTCTCTGCGCTCTTTCTTTCTCTCTGCACTCTTTCTTTCTCACTCTCTGCGCTCTTTCTCTCTCTCTCTGCGCTTTTTCTTTCTCTCTCTCTGCGCTCTTTTTTTCTCTCTCTCTGCGCTCTTTTTTTCTCTCTCTCTGCGCTCTTTTTTTCTCTCTCTCTGCGCTCTCTCTCTCTCTGCGCTCTTTCTTTCTCTCTGCGCTCTTTCTTTCTCTCTCTGCGCTCTTTCTTTCTCTCTTTCTGCGCTCTTTCTCTCTCTCTCTCTGCGCTCTTTCTCTCTCTCTCTCTGCGCTCTTTCTCTCTCTCTCTCTCTGCGCTCTTTCTTTCTCTTTCTCTCTCTGCGCTCTCTTTCTCTTTCTCTCTCTGCGCTCTTTCTTTCTCTTTCTCTCTCTGCGCACTTTCTCTCTGCGCTCTTTCTTTCTCTCTGCGCACTTTCTTTCTCTCTCTCTGCGCTCTTTCTTTCTCTCTGCGCTCTCTCTCTCTGCGCTCTTTCATTCTCTTTCTGCGCTCTTTCTTTCTCTCTCTCTGCGCTCTTTCTCTCTCTCTTTCTGCGCTCTTTCTTTCTCTTTCTCTCTCTGCGCTCTCTCTCTCTGCGCTCTCTCTCTCTGCGCTCTTTCTTTCTCGCTGCACTCTTTCTTTCTCTCTGCGCTCTTTCTTTCTCTCTGCGCTCTTTCTTTCTCTCTCTGCGCTCTTTCTTTCTCTGCGCTCTTTCTTTCTCTCTCTGCGCTCTTTATTTATTTCTCTGCGCTCTCTCTCTCTCTCTCTGCGCTCTCTCTCTGCGCGCTCTCTCTGCGCTCTCTCTCTGCGCTCTTTCTTTCTCTCTCTGCGCTGTTTCTTTCTCTCTCTGCGCTCTTTCTCTCTCTCTGCTCTCTTTCTCTCTCTCTGCGCTCTTTCTCTCTCTCTGCGCTCTTTCTCTCTCTGCGCTCTTTCTCTCTCTGCTCTCTTTCTCTCTCTCTGCGCTCTTTCTCTCTCTCTGCGTTCTTTCTCTCTCTCTGCGCTCTTTCTTTCTCTGTCTGCGCTCTTTCTTTCTCTGTCTGCGCTCTTTCTTCCTCTCTCTCTCTCTGCGCTCTTTTTTTCTCTACGCTCTTTCTCTCTCTCTGCGCTCTCTCTCTCTGCGCTCTCTCTCTCTGCGCTCTCTGTCTGCGCTCTCTCTCTCGGCGCTCTCTGTCTGCGCTCTCTCTCTCTGCGCTCTTTCTTTCTTTCTCTCTGCGCTCTTTCTTTCTTTCTGCGCTCTTTTTTTCTCTCTTTGCGCTCTTTCTTTCTCTCTCTGTGCTCTTTCTCTCTCTGCGCTCTTTCTTTCTCTCTGCGCTCTTTCTCTCTCTGCGCACTTTCTCTCTCTGCGCTCTTTCTTTCTCTTTCTCTCTCTCTGCGCTCTTTCTCTCTCTCTCTCGGCGCTCTTTCTCTCTCTCTCTCTCTCTGCGCTCTTTCTTTTTCTTTCTCTATCTCTCTCTGCGCTCTCTCTCTCTGCGCTCTTTCTTTCTCTCTGCGCTCTTTCTTTCTTTCTCTCTGCGCTCTTTTTTTCACTCTTTGCGCTCTTTTTCTCTCTCTCTGCGCTCTTTCTTTCTCTCTCTCTGCGCTCTTTCTTTCTCTGCGCTCTTTATTTCTCTCTCTGCGCTTTTTATTTCTCTCTCTGCGCTCTTTATTTCTCTCTCTGCGCTCTTTATTTCTCTCTCTGCGCTTTTTATTTCTCTCTCTGCGCTCTATATTTCTCTCTCTGCGCTCTTTATTTCTCTCTCTGCGCTCTTTCTTTCTCTCTCTCTGCGCTCTTTCTTTCTCTCTCTCTGCGCTCTTTCTCTCTCTCTGTGCTCTTTCTCTCTCTCTGTGCTCTTTCTCTCTCTCTGCGCTCTTTCTCTCTCTCTGCGCTCTTTCTCTCTCTCTGCGCTCTTTCTCTCTCTAGGCGCTCTTTCTCTCTCTCTGCGCTCTTTCTTCCTCTCTCTCTCTGCGGTCTTTCTTTCTCTCTCTGCGCTCTTTCTTTCTCTCTCTCTCTGCGCTCTTTCTTTCTCTCTGCACTCTTTCTTTCTCACTCTCTGCGCTCTTTCTCTCTCTCTCTGCGCTTTTTCTTTCTCTCTCTCTGCGCTCTTTTTTTCTCTCTCTCTGCGCTCTTTTTTTCTCTCTCTCTGCGCTCTTTTTTTCTCTCTCTCTGCGCTCTCTCTCTCTCTGCGCTCTTTCTTTCTCTCTGCGCTCTTTCTTTCTCTCTCTGCGCTCTTTCTTTCTCTCTTTCTGCGCTCTTTCTCTCTCTCTCTCTGCGCTCTTTCTCTCTCTCTCTCTGCGCTCTTTCTCTCTCTCTCTCTCTGCGCTCTTTCTTTCTCTTTCTCTCTCTGCGCTCTTTCTTTCTCTCTTTCTGCGCTCTTTCTCTCTCTCTCTCTGCGCTCTTTCTCTCTCTCTCTCTGCGCTCTTTCTCTCTCTCTCTCTCTGCGCTCTTTCTTTCTCTCTCTCTCTCTGCGCTCTTTCTTTCTCTCTGCGCTCTTTCTTTCTCTCTCTGCGCTCTTTCTTTCTCTCTTTCTGCGCTCTTTCTCTCTCTCTCTCTGTGCTCTTTCTCTCTCTCTCTCTGCGCTCTTTCTCTCTCTCTCTCTCTGCGCTCTTTCTTTCTCTTTCTCTCTCTGCGCTCTTTCTTTCTCTTTCTCTCTCTGCGCTCTTTCTTTCTCTTTCTCTCTCTGCGCTCTTTCTCTCTGCGCTCTTTCTTTCTCTCTGCGCACTTTCTTTCTCTCTCTCTGCGCTCTTTCTTTCTCTCTGCGCTCTCTCTCTCTGCGCTCTTTCTTTCTCTCTCTCTGCGCTCTTTCTCTCTCTCTTTCTGCGCTCTTTCTTTCTCTTTCTCTCTCTGCGCTCTCTCTCTCTGCGCTCTCTCTCTCTGCGCTCTTTCTTTCTCGCTGCACTCTTTCTTTCTCTCTGCGCTCTTTCTTTCTCTCTGCGCTCTTTCTTTCTCTCTCTGCGCTCTTTCTTTCTCTGCGCTCTTTCTTTCTCTCTCTGCGCTCTTTATTTCTTTCTCTGCGCTCTCTCTCTCTCTCTCTGCGCTCTCTCTCTGCGCGCTCTCTCTGCGCTCTCTCTCTTCGCTCTTTCTTTCTCTCTCTGCGCTGTTTCTTTCTCTCTCTGCGCTCTTTCTCTCTCTCTGTGCTCTTTCTCTCTCTCTGCGCTCTTTCTCTCTCTGCGCTCTTTCTCTCTCTGCGCTCTTTCTCTCTCTGCGCTCTTTCTCTCTCTCTGCGCTCTTTCTCTCTCTCTGCGCTCTTTCTCTCTCTCTGCGTTCTTTCTCTCTCTCTGCGCTCTTTCTTTCTCTGTCTGCGCTCTTTCTTCCTCTCTCTCTCTCTGCGCTCTTTTTTTCTCTACGCTCTTTCTCTCTCTCTGCGCTCTCTCTCTCTGCGCTCTCTCTCTCTGCGCTCTCTCTCTGTCTGCGCTCTCTCTCTCTGCGCTCTTTCTCTCTCTCTCTGCACTCTTTCTCTCTCTATCTGCTCTTTCTTTCTCTCTGCGCTCTTTCTTTCTCTCTCTCTGCGCTCTTTCTTTCTCTCTCTCTCTGCGCTCTTTCTTTCTCTCTCTCTCTGCGCTCTTTCTTTCTCTCTGTGCTCTTTCTCTCTCACTCTCTGCGCTCTTTCTTTCTCTCTCTGCGCTCTTTCTTTCTCTCTCTGCGCTCTTTATTTCTCTCTCTCTGCGCTCTTTCTTTCTCTCTGCGCTCTTTCTTTCTCTCTCTCTGCGCTCTTTCTTTCTCTCTCTCTCTCTGCGCTCTTTCTTTCTCTCTCTCTCTGCGCTCTTTCTTTCTCTCTGCGCTCTTTCTCTCTCACTCTCTGCGCTCTTTCTTTCTCTCTCTGCGCTCTTTCTTTCTCTCTCTGCGCTCTTTATTTCTCTCTCTCTGCGCTCTTTGTCTCTCTCTGCGCTTTTTCTTTCTCTCTCTGCACTCTTTTTTTCTCTCTGTGCTCTTTCTCTCTCTCTGCGCTCTTTCTCTCTCTCTGCGCTCTTTCTTTCTCTCTGCGCTCTTCTCTCTCTGCGCTCTTTCTTTCTCTCTGCGCTCTTTCTTTCTCTCTGCGCTCTTTCTCTCTCTGTGCTCTTTCTCTCTCTGCGCTCTTTCTCTCTCTGCGCTCCTTCTCTCTCTGCGCTCTTTCTCTCTCTGCGCTCTTTCTCTCTCTGCGCTCTTTCTTTCTCTTTCTCTCTCTGCGCTCTCTCTCTCTCTCTGCGCTCTTTCTCTCTCTCTCTGCACTCTCTCTCTCTCTCTCTGCGCTCTTTCTTTCTCTTTCTCTCTCTGCGCTCTTTCTCTCTCTCGGCGCTCTTTCTTTCTTTCTCTCTGCGCTCTTTCTTTCTTTCTGCGCTCTTTTTTTCTCTCTTTGCGCTCTTTCTTTCTCTCTCTCTGCGCTCTTTCTTTCTCTGCGCTCTTTCTTTCTCTCTGCGCTCTTTATTTCTCTCTCTGCGCCCTTTATTTCTCTCTCTGCGCTCTCTCTCTCTGCGCTCTCTCTGCGCTCTTTCTTTCTCTCTCTCTGCGCTCTTTCTTTCTCTCTGCGCTCTTTCTTTCTCTTTCTCTCTCTCTGCGCTCTTTCTCTCTCTCTCTCTGCGCTCTTTCTCTCTCTCTCTCTGCGCTCTTTCTTTCTCTTTCTCTCTCTGCGCTCTTTCTCTCTGCGCTCTTTCTTTCTCTCTGCGCACTTTCTTTCTCTCTCTCTGCGCTCTTTCTCTCTCTCTGCGCTCTTTCTTTCTCTCTGCGCTCTTTCTTTCTCTCTCTGCGCTCTTTCTTTCTCTCTTTCTGCGCTCTTTCTCTCTCTCTCTCTGCGCTCTTTCTCTCTCTCTCTCTGCGCTCTTTCTCTCTCTCTCTCTGCGCTCTTTCTTTCTCTTTCTCTCTCTGCGCTCTTTCTTTCTCTTTCTCTCTCTGCGCTCTTTCTCTCTGCGCTCTTTCTTTCTCTCTGCGCACTTTCTTTCTCTCTCTTTGCGCTCTTTCTCTCTCTCTGCGCTCTTTCTTTCTCTCTGCGCACTTTCTTTCTCTCTCTCTGCGCTCTTTCTTTCTCTCTGCGCTCTCTCTCTCTGCGCTCTTTCTTTCTCTCTCTGCGCTCTTTCTTTCTCTCTCTCTGCGCTCTTTCTTTCTCTCTCTCTGCGCTCTTTCTCTCTCTCTGTGCTCTTTCTCTCTCTCTGTGCTCTTTCTCTCTCTCTGCGCTCTTTCTCTCTCTCTGCGCTCTTTCTCTCTCTCTGCGCTCTTTCTCTCTCTAGGCGCTCTTTCTCTCTCTCTGCGCTCTTTCTTCCTCTCTCTCTCTGCGGTCTTTCTTTCTCTCTCTGCGCTCTTTCTTTCTCTCTCTCTCTGCGCTCTTTCTTTCTCTCTGCACTCTTTCTTTCTCACTCTCTGCGCTCTTTCTCTCTCTCTCTGCGCTTTTTCTTTCTCTCTCTCTGCGCTCTTTTTTTCTCTCTCTCTGCGCTCTTTTTTTCTCTCTCTCTGCGCTCTTTTTTTCTCTCTCTCTGCGCTCTCTCTCTCTCTGCGCTCTTTCTTTCTCTCTGCGCTCTTTCTTTCTCTCTCTGCGCTCTTTCTTTCTCTCTTTCTGCGCTCTTTCTCTCTCTCTCTCTGCGCTCTTTCTCTCTCTCTCTCTGCGCTCTTTCTCTCTCTCTCTCTCTGCGCTCTTTCTTTCTCTTTCTCTCTCTGCGCTCTTTCTTTCTCTTTCTCTCTCTGCGCTCTTTCTTTCTCTTTCTCTCTCTCTGCGCTCTTTCTCTCTGCGCTCTTTTTTTCTCTCTCTCTGCGCTCTCTCTCTCTCTGCGCTCTTTCTTTCTCTCTGCGCTCTTTCTTTCTCTCTCTGCGCTCTTTCTTTCTCTCTTTCTGCGCTCTTTCTCTCTCTCTCTCTGCGCTCTTTCTCTCTCTCTCTCTCTGCGCTCTTTCTCTCTATCTCTCTCTGCGCTCTTTCTTTCTCTTTCTCTCTCTGCGCTCTTTCTTTCTCTTTCTCTCTCTGCGCTCTTTCTTTCTCTATCTCTCTCTGCGCTCTCTCTCTCTGCGCTCTTTCTTTCTCTCTGCGCTCTTTCTTTCTTTCTCTCTGCGCTCTTTTTTTCTCTCTTTGCGCTCTTTTTCTCTCTCTCTGCGCTCTTTCTTTCTCTCTCTCTGCGCTCTTTCTTTCTCTGCGCTCTTTATTTCTCTCTCTGCGCTTTTTATTTCTCTCTCTGCGCTCTTTATTTCTCTCTCTGCGCTCTTTATTTCTCTCTCTGCGCTTTTTATTTCTCTCTCTGCGCTCTATATTTCTCTCTCTGCGCTCTTTATTTCTCTCTCTGCGCTCTTTCTTTCTCTCTCTCTGCGCTCTTTCTTTCTCTCTGTGCTCTTTCTCTCTCTCTGTGCTCTTTCTCTCTCTCTGTGCTCTTTCTCTCTCTCTGCGCTCTTTCTCTCTCTCTGCGCTCTTTCTCTCTCTCTGCGCTCTTTCTCTCTCTCTGCGCTCTTTCTCTCTCTCTGCGCTCTTTCTTCCTCTCTCTCTCTGCGGTCTTTCTTTCTCTCTCTGCGCTCTTTCTTTCTCTCTCTCTCTGCGCTCTTTCTTTCTCTCTGCACTCTTTCTTTCTCACTCTCTGCGCTCTTTCTCTCTCTCTCTGCGCTTTTTCTTTCTCTCTCTCTGCGCTCTTTTTTTCTCTCTCTCTGCGCTCTTTTTTTCTCTCTCTCTGCGCTCTTTTTTTCTCTCTCTCTGCGCTCTCTCTCTCTCTCTGCGCTCTTTCTTTCTCTCTGCGCTCTTTCTTTCTCTCTCTGCGCTCTTTCTTTCTCTCTTTCTGCGCTCTTTCTCTCTCTCTCTCTGCGCTCTTTCTCTCTCTCTCTCTGCGCTCTTTCTCTCTCTCTCTCTCTGCGCTCTTTCTTTCTCTTTCTCTATCTGCGCTCTTTCTTTCTCTTTCTCTCTCTGCGCTCTTTCTTTCTCTTTCTCTCTCTGCGCTCTTTCTCTCTGCGCTCTTTCTTTCTCTCTGCGCACTTTCTTTCTCTCTCTCTGCGCTCTTTCTTTCTCTCTGCGCTCTCTCTCTCTGCGCTCTTTCATTCTCTCTCTGCGCTCTTTCTTTCTCTCTCTCTGCGCTCTTTCTCTCTCTCTTTCTGCGCTCTTTCTTTCTCTTTCTCTCTCTGCGCTCTCTCTCTCTGCGCTCTCTCTCTCTGCGCTCTTTCTTTCTCGCTGCACTCTTTCTTTCTCTCTGCGCTCTTTCTTTCTCTCTGCGCTCTTTCTTTCTCTCTCTGCGCTCTTTCTTTCTCTGCGCTCTTTCTTTCTCTCTCTGCGCTCTTTATTTCTTTCTCTGCGCGCTCTCTCTGCGCTCTCTCTCTGCGCTCTTTCTTTCTCTCTCTGCGCTGTTTCTTTCTCTCTCTGCGCTCTTTCTCTCTCTCTGCGCTCTTTCTCTCTCTCTGCGCTCTTTCTCTCTCTCTGCGCTCTTTCTCTCTCTCTGCGCTCTTTCTCTCTCTGCGCTCTTTCTCTCTCTGCGCTCTTTCTCTCTCTGCGCTCTTTCTCTCTCTCTGCGCTCTTTCTCTCTCTCTGCGCTCTTTCTCTCTCTCTGCGTTCTATCTCTCTCTCTGCGCTCTTTCTTTCTCTGTCTGCGCTCTTTCTTTCTCTGTCTGCGCTCTTTCTTCCTCTCTCTCTCTCTGCGCTCTTTTTTTCTCTACGCTCTTTCTCTCTCTCTGCGCTCTTTCTTTCTCTCTCTCTGCGCTCTCTCTCTCTGCGCTCTCTCACTCTGCGCTCTCTCTCTGTCTGCGCTCTCTCTCTCTGCGCTCTTTCTCTCTCTCTCTGCACTCTTTCTCTCTCTATCTGCTCTTTCTTTCTCTCTGCGCTCTTTCTTTCTCTCTCTCTGCGCTCTTGCTTTCTCTCTCTCTCTGCGCTCTTTCTTTCTCTCTCTCTCTGCGCTCTTTCTTTCTCTCTGTGCTCTTTCTCTCTCACTCTCTGCGCTCTTTCTTTCTCTCTCTGCGCTCTTTCTTTCTCTCTCTGCGCTCTTTATTTCTCTCTCTCTGCGCTCTTTCTTTCTCTCTGCGCTCTTTCTTTCTCTCTCTCTGCGCTCTTTCTTTCTCTCTCTCTCTCTGCGCTCTTTCTTTCTCTCTCTCTCTGCGCTCTTTCTTTCTCTCTGCGCTCTTTCTCTCTCACTCTCTGCGCTCTTTCTTTCTCTCTCTGCGCTCTTTCTTTCTCTCTCTGCGCTCTTTTTTTCTCTCTCTCTGTGCTCTTTCTCTCTCTCTGCGCTCTTTCTCTCTCTCTGCGCTCTTTCTTTCTCTCTGCGCTCTTCTCTCTCTGCGCTCTTTCTTTCTCTCTGCGCTCTTTCTTTCTCTCTGCGCTCTTTCTTTCTCTCTGCGCTCTTTCTCTCTCTGCGCTCTTTCTCTCTCTGCGCTCTTTCTCTCTCTGCGCTCCTTCTCTCTCTGCGCTCTTTCTCTCTCTGCGCTCTTTCTCTCTCTGCGCTCTTTCTTTCTCTTTCTCTCTCTGCGCTCTCTCTCTCTCTGCGCTCTTTCTCTCTCTCTCTGCACGCTCTCTCTCTCTCTCTGCGCTCTTTCTTTCTCTTTCTCTCTCTGCGCTCTTTCTCTCTCTCGGCGCTCTTTCTTTCTTTCTCTCTGCGCTCTTTCTTTCTTTCTGCGCTCTTTTTTTCTCTCTTTGCGCTCTTTCTTTCTCTCTCTGCGCTCTTTCTTTCTCTCTCTCTGCGCTCTTTCTTTCTCTGCGCTCTTTCTTTCTCTCTGCGCTCTTTATTTCTCTCTCTGCGCTCTTTATTTCTCTCTCTGCGCTCTCTCTCTCTGCGCTCTCTCTGCGCTCTTTCTTTCTCTCTCTCTGCGCTCTTTCTTTCTCTCTGCGCTCTTTCTTTCTCTTTCTCTCTCTCTGCGCTCTTTCTCTCTCTCTCTCTGCGCTCTTTCTCTCTCTCTCTCTGCGCTCTTTCTTTCTCTTTCTCTCTCTGCGCTCTTTCTCTCTGCGCTCTTTCTTTCTCTCTGCGCACTTTCTTTCTCTCTCTCTGCGCTCTTTCTCTCTCTCTGCGCTCTTTCTTTCTCTCTGCGCTCTTTCTTTCTCTCTTTCTGCGCTCTTTCTCTCTCTCTCTCTGCGCTCTTTCTCTCTCTCTCTCTGTGCTCTTTCTCTCTCTCTCTCTGCGCTCTTTCTTTCTCTTTCTCTCTCTGCGCTCTTTCTTTCTCTTTCTCTCTCTGCGCTCTTTCTCTCTGCGCTCTTTCTTTCTCTCTGCGCACTTTCTTTCTCTCTCTTTGCGCTCTTTCTCTCTCTCTGCGCTCTTTCTTTCTCTCTGCGCACTTTCTTTCTCTCTCTCTGCGCTCTTTCTTTCTCTCTGCGCTCTCTCTCTCTGCGCTCTTTCTTTCTCTCTCTGCGCTCTTTCTTTCTCTCTCTCTGCGCTCTTTCTCTCTCTCTTTCTGCGCTCTTTCTTTCTCTTTCTCTCTCTGCGCTCTCTCTCTCTCTGCGCTCTCTCTCTCTGCGCTCTTTATTTCTCGCTGCACTCTTTCTTTCTCTCTGCGCTCTTTCTTTCTCTCTCTGCGCTCTTTCTTTCTCTGCGCTCTTTCTTTCTCTCTCTCTGCGCTCTTTATTTCTTTCTCTGCGCTCTCTCTCTCTCTCTGCGCTCTCTCTCTGCGCTCTCTCTCTGCGCTCTTTCTTTCTCTCTCTGCGCTGTTTCTTTCGATCTCTGCGCTCTTTCTCTCTCTCTGCGCTCTTTCTCTCTCTCTGCGCTCTTTCTCTCTCTCTGCGCTCTTTCTCTCTCTCTGCGCTCTTTCTCTCTCTGCGCTCTTTCTCTCTCTCTGCGCATTTCTCTCTCTCTGCGCTCTTTCTCTCTCTCTGCGTTCTTTCTCTCTCTCTGCGCTCTTTCTTTCTCTGTCTGCGCTCTTTCTTTCTCTGTCTGCGCTCTTTCTTCCTCTCTCTCTCTCTGCGCTCTTTTTTTCTCTACGCTCTTTCTCTCTCTCTGCGCTCTTTCTTTCTCTCTCTCTGCGCTCTCTCTCTCTGCGCTCTCTCTCTGTCTGCGCTCTCTCTCTCTGCGCTCTTTCTCTCTCTCTCTGCACTCTTTCTCTCTCTATGTGCTCTTTCTTTCTCTCTGCGCTCTTTCTTTCTCTCTCTCTGCGCTCTTTCTTTCTCTCTCTCTCTCTGCGCTCTTTCTTTCTCTCTCTCTCTGCGCTCTTTCTTTCTCTCTGCGCTCTTTCTCTCTCACTCTCTGCGCTCTTTCTTTCTCTCTCTGCGCTCTTTCTTTCTCTCTCTGCGCTCTTTATTTCTCTCTCTCTGCGCTCTTTCTTTCTCTCTGCGCTCTTTCTTTCTCTCTCTCTGCGCTCTTTCTTTCTCTCTCTCTCTGCGCTCTTTCTTTCTCTCTCTCTGCGCTCTTTCTTTCTCTCTGCGCTCTTTCTCTCTCACTCTCTGCGCTCTTTCTTTCTCTCTCTGCGCTCTTTCTTTCTCTCTCTGCGCTCTTTATTTCTCTCTCTCTGCGCTCTTTGTCTCTCTCTGCGCTTTTTCTTTCTCTCTCTGCACTCTTTTTTTCTCTCTCTCTGTGCTCTTTCTCTCTCTCTGCGCTCTTTCTCTCTCTCTGCGCTCTTTCTTTCTCTCTGCGCTCTTCTCTCTCTGCGCTCTTTCTTTCTCTCTGCGCTCTTTCTTTCTCTCTGCGCTCTTTCTTTCTCTCTGTGCTCTTTCTTTCTCTCTGCGCTCTTTCTCTCTCTGCGCTCTTTCTCTCTCTGCACTCTTTCTCTCTCTGCGCTCTTTCTTTCTCTTTTTCTCTCTGCGCTCTCTCTCTCTCTCTGCGCTCTTTCTCTCTCTCTCTGCACTCTCTCTCTCTCTCTCTGCGCTCTTTCTTTCTCTTTCTCTCTCTGCGCTCTTTCTCTCTCTCGGCGCTCTTTCTTTCTTTCTCTCTGCGCTCTTTCTTTCTTTCTGCGCTCTTTTTTTCTCTCTTTGCGCTCTTTCTTTCTCTCTCTGCGCTCTTTCTCTCTCTCTCTCTCTCTGCGCTCTTTCTTTCTCTCTGCGCTCTTTCTCTCTCTGCGCACTTTCTCTCTCTGCGCTCTTTCTTTCTCTTTCTCTCTCTCTGCGCTCTTTCTCTCTCTCTGTGCTCTTTCTCTCTCTCTGCGCTCTTTCTCTCTCTGCGCTCTTTCTCTCTCTCTGCGCTCTTTCTCTCTCTCTGCGCTCTTTCTCTCTCTCTGCGTTCTTTCTCTCTCTCTGCGCTCTTTCTTTCTCTGTCTGCGCTCTTTCTTTCTCTGTCTGCGCTCTTTCTTCCTCTCTCTCTCTCTGCGCTCTTTTTTTCTCTACGCTCTTTCTCTCTCTCTGCGCTCTTTCTTTCTCTCTCTCTGCGCTCTCTCTCTCTGCGCTCTCTCTCTGTCTGCGCTCTCTCTCTCTCTGCGCTCTTTCTCTCTCTCTGCACTCTTTCTCTCTCTATGTGCTCTTTCTTTCTCTCTGCGCTCTTTCTTTCTCTCTCTCTGCGCTCTTTCTTTCTCTCTCTCTCTGCGCTCTTTCTTTCTCTCTCTCTCTGCGCTCTTTCTTTCTCTCTGCGCTCTTTCTCTCTCTCTGCGCTCTTTCTCTCTCTCTGCGCTCTTTCTCTCTCTCTGCGTTCTTTCTCTCTCTCTGCGCTCTTTCTTTCTCTGTCTGCGCTCTTTCTTTCTCTGTCTGCGCTCTTTCTTCCTCTCTCTCTCTCTGCGCTCTTTTTTTCTCTACGCTCTTTCTCTCTCTCTGCGCTCTTTCTTTCTCTCTCTGCGCTCTTTCTTTCTCTCTCTGCGCTCTTTCTTTCTCTCTGCGCTCTTTCTTTCTCTCTCTCTGCGCTCTTTCTTTCTCTCTCTCTCTGCGCTCTTTCTTTCTCTCTCTCTCTGCGCTCTTTCTTTCTCTCTGCGCTCTTTCTCTCTCACTCTCTGCGCTCTTTCTTTCTCTCTCTGCGCTCTTTCTTTCTCTCTCTGCGCTCTTTATTTCTCTCTCTCTGTGCTCTTTCTCTCTCTCTGCGCTCTTTCTCTCTCTCTGCGCTCTTTCTTTCTCTCTGCGCTCTTCTCTCTCTGCGCTCTTTCTTTCTCTCTGCGCTCTTTCTTTCTCTCTGCGCTCTTTCTCTCTATGCGCTCTTTCTCTCTCTGCGCTCTTTCTCTCTCTGCACTCTTTCTCTCTCTGCGCTCTTTCTTTCTCTTTCTCTCTCTGCGCTCTCTCTCTCTCTCTGCGCTCTTTCTCTCTCTCTCTGCACTCTCTCTCTCTCTCTCTGCGCTCTTTCTTTCTCTTTCTCTCTCTGCGCTCTTTCTCTCTCTCGGCGCTCTTTCTTTCTTTCTCTCTGCGCTCTTTCTTTCTTTCTGCGCTCTTTTTTTCTCTCTTTGCGCTCTTTCTTTCTCTCTCTGCGCTCTTTCTCTCTCTCTCTCTCTCTGCGCTCTTTCTTTCTCTCTGCGCTCTTTCTCTCTCTGCGCACTTTCTCTCTCTGCGCTCTTTCTTTCTCTTTCTCTCTCTCTGCGCTCTTTCTCTCTCTCTCTCGGCGCTCTTTCTCTCTCTCTCTCTCTCTGCGCTCTTTCTTTTTCTTTCTCTATCTCTCTCTGCGCTCTCTCTCTCTGCGCTCTTTCTTTCTCTCTGCGCTCTTTCTTTCTTTCTCTCTGCGCTCTTTTTTTCTCTCTTTGCGCTCTTTCTTTCTCTCTCTGCTCTCTTTCTTTCTCTCTCTGTGCTCTTTCTTTCTCTCTCTCTGCGCTCTTTCTTTCTCTCTGCGCTCTTTCTCTCTCTGCGCACTTTCTCTCTCTGCGCTCTTTCTCTCTCTCTCTCTCTCTGCGCTCTTTCTTTTTCTTTCTCTATCTCTCTCTGCGCTCTCTCTCTCTGCGCTCTTTCTTTCTCTCTGCGCTCTTTCTTTCTTTCTCTCTGCGCTCTTTTTTTCTCTCTTTGCGCTCTTTTTCTCTCTCTCTGCGCTCTTTCTTTCTCTCTCTCTGCGCTCTTTCTTTCTCTGCGCTCTTTATTTCTCTCTCTGCGCTTTTTATTTCTCTCTCTGCGCTCTTTATTTCTCTCTCTGCGCTCTTTATTTCTCTCTCTGCGCTTTTTATTTCTCTCTCTGCGCTCTATATTTCTCTCTCTGCGCTCTTTATTTCTCTCTCTGCGCTCTTTCTTTCTCTCTCTCTGCGCTCTTTCTTTCTCTCTCTCTGCGCTCTTTCTCTCTCTCTGTGCTCTTTCTCTCTCTCTGCGCTCTTTCTCTCTCTCTGCGCTCTTTCTCTCTCTCTGCGCTCTTTCTCTCTCTCTGCGCTCTTTCTTCCTCTCTCTCTCTGCGGTCTTTCTTTCTCTCTCTGCGCTCTTTCTTTCTCTCTCTCTCTGCGCTCTTTCTTTCTCTCTGCACTCTTTCTTTCTCACTCTCTGCGCTCTTTCTCTCTCTCTCTGCGCTTTTTCTTTCTCTCTCTGCGCTCTTTTTTTCTCTCTCTCTGCGCTCTTTTTTTCTCTCTCTCTGCGCTCTTTTTTTCTCTCTCTCTGCGCTCTCTCTCTCTCTGCGCTCTTTCTTTCTCTCTGCGCTCTTTCTTTCTCTCTCTGCGCTCTTTCTTTCTCTCTTTCTGCGCTCTTTCTCTCTCTCTCTCTGCGCTCTTTCTCTCTCTCTCTCTGCGCTCTTTCTCTCTCTCTCTCTCTGCGCTCTTTCTTTCTCTTTCTCTCTCTGCGCTCTCTTTCTCTTTCTCTCTCTGCGCTCTTTCTTTCTCTTTCTCTCTCTGCGCACTTTCTCTCTGCGCTCTTTCTTTCTCTCTGCGCACTTTCTTTCTCTCTCTCTGCGCTCTTTCTTTCTCTCTGCGCTCTCTCTCTCTGCGCTCTTTCATTCTCTTTCTGCGCTCTTTCTTTCTCTCTCTCTGCGCTCTTTCTCTCTCTCTTTCTGCGCTCTTTCTTTCTCTTTCTCTCTCTGCGCTCTCTCTCTCTGCGCTCTCTCTCTCTGCGCTCTTTCTTTCTCGCTGCACTCTTTCTTTCTCTCTGCGCTCTTTCTTTCTCTCTGCGCTCTTTCTTTCTCTCTCTGTGCTCTTTCTTTCTCTGCGCTCTTTCTTTCTCTCTCTGCGCTCTTTATTTATTTCTCTGCGCTCTCTCTCTCTCTCTCTGCGCTCTCTCTCTGCGCGCTCTCTCTGCGCTCTCTCTCTGCGCTCTTTCTTTCTCTCTCTGCGCTGTTTCTTTCTCTCTCTGCGCTCTTTCTCTCTCTCTGCTCTCTTTCTCTCTCTCTGCGCTCTTTCTCTCTCTCTGCGCTCTTTCTCTCTCTGCGCTCTTTCTCTCTCTGCTCTCTTTCTCTCTCTCTGCGCTCTTTCTCTCTCTCTGCGTTCTTTCTCTCTCTCTGCGCTCTTTCTTTCTCTGTCTGCGCTCTTTCTTTCTCTGTCTGCGCTCTTTCTTCCTCTCTCTCTCTCTGCGCTCTTTTTTTCTCTACGCTCTTTCTCTCTCTCTGCGCTCTCTCTCTCTGCGCTCTCTCTCTCTGCGCTCTCTGTCTGCGCTCTCTCTCTCGGCGCTCTCTGTCTGCGCTCTCTCTCTCTGCGCTCTTTCTTTCTTTCTCTCTGCGCTCTTTCTTTCTTTCTGCGCTCTTTTTTTCTCTCTTTGCGCTCTTTCTTTCTCTCTCTGCGCTCTTTCTCTCTCTGCGCTCTTTCTTTCTCTCTGCGCTCTTTCTCTCTCTGCGCACTTTCTCTCTCTGCGCTCTTTCTTTCTCTTTCTCTCTCTCTGCGCTCTTTCTCTCTCTCTCTCGGCGCTCTTTCTCTCTCTCTCTCTCTCTGCGCTCTTTCTTTTTCTTTCTCTATCTCTCTCTGCGCTCTCTCTCTCTGCGCTCTTTCTTTCTCTCTGCGCTCTTTCTTTCTTTCTCTCTGCGCTCTTTTTTTCACACTTTGCGCTCTTTTTCTCTCTCTCTGCGCTCTTTCTTTCTCTCTCTCTGCGCTCTTTCTTTCTCTGCGCTCTTTATTTCTCTCTCTGCGCTTTTTATTTCTCTCTCTGCGCTCTTTATTTCTCTCTCTGCGCTCTTTATTTCTCTCTCTGCGCTTTTTATTTCTCTCTCTGCGCTCTATATTTCTCTCTCTGCGCTCTTTATTTCTCTCTCTGCGCTCTTTCTTTCTCTCTCTCTGCGCTCTTTCTTTCTCTCTCTCTGCGCTCTTTCTCTCTCTCTGTGCTCTTTCTCTCTCTCTGTGCTCTTTCTCTCTCTCTGCGCTCTTTCTCTCTCTCTGCGCTCTTTCTCTCTCTCTGCGCTCTTTCTCTCTCTAGGCGCTCTTTCTCTCTCTCTGCGCTCTTTCTTCCTCTCTCTCTCTGCGGTCTTTCTTTCTCTCTCTGCGCTCTTTCTTTCTCTCTCTCTCTGCGCTCTTTCTTTCTCTCTGCACTCTTTCTTTCTCACTCTCTGCGCTCTTTCTCTCTCTCTCTGCGCTTTTTCTTTCTCTCTCTCTGCGCTCTTTTTTTCTCTCTCTCTGCGCTCTTTTTTTCTCTCTCTCTGCGCTCTTTTTTTCTCTCTCTCTGCGCTCTCTCTCTCTCTGCGCTCTTTCTTTCTCTCTGCGCTCTTTCTTTCTCTCTCTGCGCTCTTTCTTTCTCTCTTTCTGCGCTCTTTCTCTCTCTCTCTCTGCGCTCTTTCTCTCTCTCTCTCTGCGCTCTTTCTCTCTCTCTCTCTCTGCGCTCTTTCTTTCTCTTTCTCTCTCTGCGCTCTTTCTTTCTCTCTTTCTGCGCTCTTTCTCTCTCTCTGCGCTCTTTCTCTCTCTCTCTCTGCGCTCTTTCTCTCTCTCTCTCTCTGCGCTCTTTCTTTCTCTCTCTCTCTCTGCGCTCTTTCTTTCTCTCTGCGCTCTTTCTTTCTCTCTCTGCGCTCTTTCTTTCTCTCTTTCTGCGCTCTTTCTCTCTCTCTCTCTGCGCTCTTTCTCTCTCTCTCTCTGCGCTCTTTCTCTCTCTCTCTCTCTGCGCTCTTTCTTTCTCTTTCTCTCTCTGCGCTCTTTCTTTCTCTTTCTCTCTCTGCGCTCTTTCTTTCTCTTTCTCTCTCTGCGCTCTTTCTCTCTGCGCTCTTTCTTTCTCTCTGCGCACTTTCTTTCTCTCTCTCTGCGCTCTTTCTTTCTCTCTGCGCTCTCTCTCTCTGCGCTCTTTCTTTCTCTCTCTCTGCGCTCTTTCTCTCTCTCTTTCTGCGCTCTTTCTTTCTCTTTCTCTCTCTGCGCTCTCTCTCTCTGCGCTCTCTCTCTCTGCGCTCTTTCTTTCTCGCTGCACTCTTTCTTTCTCTCTGTGCTCTTTCTTTCTCTCTGCGCTCTTTCTTTCTCTCTCTGCGCTCTTTCTTTCTCTGCGCTCTTTCTTTCTCTCTCTGCGCTCTTTATTTCTTTCTCTGCGCTCTCTCTCTCTCTCTCTGCGCTCTCTCTCTGCGCGCTCTCTCTGCGCTCTCTCTCTTCGCTCTTTCTTTCTCTCTCTGCGCTGTTTCTTTCTCTCTCTGCGCTCTTTCTCTCTCTCTGTGCTCTTTCTCTCTCTCTGCGCTCTTTCTCTCTCTGCGCTCTTTCTCTCTCTGCGCTCTTTCTCTCTCTGCGCTCTTTCTCTCTCTCTGCGCTCTTTCTCTCTCTCTGCGCTCTTTCTCTCTCTCTGCGTTCTTTCTCTCTCTCTGCGCTCTTTCTTTCTCTGTCTGCGCTCTTTCTTCCTCTCTCTCTCTCTGCGCTCTTTTTTTCTCTACGCTCTTTCTCTCTCTCTGCGCTCTCTCTCTCTGCGCTCTCTCTCTCTGCGCTCTCTCTCTGTCTGCGCTCTCTCTCTCTGCGCTCTTTCTCTCTCTCTCTGCACTCTTTCTCTCTCTATCTGCTCTTTCTTTCTCTCTGCGCTCTTTCTTTCTCTCTCTCTGCGCTCTTTCTTTCTCTCTCTCTGCGCTCTTTCTTTCTCTCTCTCTCTGCGCTCTTTCTTTCTCTCTGTGCTCTTTCTCTCTCACTCTCTGCGCTCTTTCTTTCTCTCTCTGCGCTCTTTCTTTCTCTCTCTGCGCTCTTTATTTCTCTCTCTCTGCGCTCTTTCTTTCTCTCTGCGCTCTTTCTTTCTCTCTCTCTGCGCTCTTTCTTTCTCTCTCTCTCTCTGCGCTCTTTCTTTCTCTCTCTCTCTGCGCTCTTTCTTTCTCTCTGCGCTCTTTCTCTCTCACTCTCTGCGCTCTTTCTTTCTCTCTCTGCGCTCTTTCTTTCTCTCTCTGCGCTCTTTATTTCTCTCTCTCTGCGCTCTTTGTCTCTCTCTGCGCTTTTTCTTTCTCTCTCTGCACTCTTTTTTTCTCTCTGTGCTCTTTCTCTCTCTCTGCGCTCTTTCTCTCTCTCTGCGCTCTTTCTTTCTCTCTGCGCTCTTCTCTCTCTGCGCTCTTTCTTTCTCTCTGCGCTCTTTCTTTCTCTCTGCGCTCTTTCTCTCTCTGTGCTCTTTCTCTCTCTGCGCTCTTTCTCTCTCTGCGCTCCTTCTCTCTCTGCGCTCTTTCTCTCTCTGCGCTCTTTCTCTCTCTGCGCTCTTTCTTTCTCTTTCTCTCTCTGCGCTCTCTCTCTCTCTCTGCGCTCTTTCTCTCTCTCTCTGCACTCTCTCTCTCTCTCTCTGCGCTCTTTCTTTCTCTTTCTCTCTCTGCGCTCTTTCTCTCTCTCGGCGCTCTTTCTTTCTTTCTCTCTGCGCTCTTTCTTTCTTTCTGCGCTCTTTTTTTCTCTCTTTGCGCTCTTTCTTTCTCTCTCTGCGCTCTTTCTTTCTCTCTCTCTGCGCTCTTTCTTTCTCTGCGCTCTTTCTTTCTCTCTGCGCTCTTTATTTCTCTCTCTGCGCCCTTTATTTCTCTCTCTGCGCTCTCTCTCTCTGCGCTCTCTCTGCGCTCTTTCTTTCTCTCTCTCTGCGCTCTTTCTTTCTCTCTGCGCTCTTTCTTTCTCTTTCTCTCTCTCTGCGCTCTTTCTCTCTCTCTCTCTGCGCTCTTTCTCTCTCTCTCTCTGCGCTCTTTCTTTCTCTTTCTCTCTCTGCGCTCTTTCTCTCTGCGCACTTTCTTTCTCTCTCTCTGCGCTCTTTCTCTCTCTCTGCGCTCTTTCTTTCTCTCTGCGCTCTTTCTTTCTCTCTCTGCGCTCTTTCTTTCTCTCTTTCTGCGCTCTTTCTCTCTCTCTCTCTGCGCTCTTTCTCTCTCTCTCTCTGCGCTCTTTCTCTCTCTCTCTCTGCGCTCTTTCTTTCTCTTTCTCTCTCTGCGCTCTTTCTTTCTCTTTCTCTCTCTGCGCTCTTTCTCTCTGCGCTCTTTCTTTCTCTCTGCGCACTTTCTTTCTCTCTCTTTGCGCTCTTTCTCTCTCTCTGCGCTCTTTCTTTCTCTCTGCGCTCTTTCTTTCTCTCTCTCTGCGCTCTTTCTCTCTCTCTTTCTGCGCTCTTTCTTTCTCTTTCTCTCTCTGCGCTCTCTCTCTCTCTGCGCTCTCTCTCTGCGCTCTTTATTTCTCGCTGCACTCTTTCTTTCTCTCTGCGCTCTTTCTTTCTCTCTCTGCGCTCTTTCTTTCTCTGCGCTCTTTCTTTCTCTCTCTGCGCTCTTTATTTCTTTCTCTGCGCTCTCTCTCTCTCTCTCTGCGCTCTCTCTCTGTGCTCTCTCTCTGCGCTCTTTCTTTCTCTCTCTGCGCTGTTTCTTTCGATCTCTGCGCTCTTTCTCTCTCTCTGCGCTCTTTCTCTCTCTCTGCGCTCTTTCTCTCTCTCTGCGCTCTTTCTCTCTCTCTGCGCTCTTTCTCTCTCTGCGCTCTTTCTCTCTCTCTGCGCTCTTTCTCTCTCTCTGCGCTCTTTCTCTCTCTCTGCGCTCTTTCTCTCTCTCTGCGTTCTTTCTCTCTCTCTGCGCTCTTTCTTTCTCTGTCTGCGCTCTTTCTTTCTCTGTCTGCGCTCTTTCTTCCTCTCTCTCTCTCTGCACTCTTTTTTTCTCTACGCTCTTTCTCTCTCTCTGCGCTCTTTCTTTCTCTCTCTCTCTGCGCTCTCTCTCTCTGCGCTCTCTCTCTGTCTGCGCTCTCTCTCTCTGCGCTCTTTCTCTCTCTCTCTGCACTCTTTCTCTCTCTATGTGCTCTTTCTTTCTCTCTGCGCTCTTTCTTTCTCTCTCTCTGCGCTCTTTCTTTCTCTCTCTCTCTGCGCTCTTTCTTTCTCTCTCTCTGTGCTCTTTCTCTCTCTCTTTCTGTGCTCTTTCTTTCTCTTTCTCTCTCTGCGATCTCTCTCTCTGTGCTCTTTCTTTCTCTCTGCACTCTTTCTTTCTCGCTGCACTCTTTCTTTCTCTCTGCGCTCTTTTTTTCTCTCTTTGCACTCTTTTTTTCTCTCTTTGCGCTCTTTCTTTCTCTCTCTCTGCGCTCTTTCTTTCTCTCTCTGCGCTCTTTCTTTCTCTCTCTGCGCTCTTTCTTTCTCTCTCTGCGCTCTTTCTCTCTCTCTGCGCTCTTTCTCTCTCTCTGCGCTCTTTCTCTTTCTCTGCGCTCTTTCTCTCTCTCTGCGCTCTTTCTCTCTCTGCGCTCTTTCTCTCTCTGCGCTCTTTCTCTCTCTGCGCTCTTTCTCTCTCTGCGCTCTTTCTCTCTCTCTGCGCTCTTTCTCTCTCTGTGCTCTCTCTCTCTCTGCGCTCTTTCTTTCTCTGTCTGCGCTCTTTCTTTCTCTGTCTGCGCTCTTTCTTCCTCTCTCTCTCTCTGCGCTCTTTTATTCTCTACGCTCTTTCTTTCTCTCTCTCTGCGCTCTCTCTCTCTTTCTCTCTGCGCTCTCTCTCTCTGCGCTCTCTCTCTGTCTGCGCTCTCTCTCTCTGCGCTCTTTCTCTCTTTCTCTGCGCTCTTTCTCTCTCTCTCTCTCTGCGCTCTTTCTCTCTCTCTCTCTGCACTCTTTCTCTCTCTCTCTGCGCTCTTTCTTTCTCTTTCTCTCTCTGCGCTCTTTCTCTCTGCGCTCTTTCTTTCTCTCTGCGCACTTTCTTTCTCTCTCTCTGCGCTCTTTCTCTCTCTCTGCGCTCTTTCTCTCTCTCTGCGCTCTTTCTTTCTCTCTGCGCTCTCTCTCTCTGCGCTCTTTCTTTCTCTCTCTGCGCTCTTTCTTTCTCTCTCTCTGCGCTCTTTCTCTCTCTCTCTCTGCGCTCTCTCTCTCTCTCTCTGCGCTCTTTCTTTCTCTTTCTCTCTCTGCGCTCTTTCTTTCTCTTTCTCTCTCTGCGCTCTTTCTCTCTGCGCTCTTTCTTTCTCTCTGCGCACTTTCTTTCTCTCTCTCTGCGCTCTTTCTCTCTCTCTGCACTCTTTCTTTCTCTCTGCGCACTTTCTTTCTCTCTCTCTGCGCTCTTTCTTTCTCTCTGCGCTCTCTCTCTCTGCGCTCTTTCTTTCTCTCTCTGCGCTCTTTCTTTCTCTCTCTCTGCGCTCTTTCTCTCTCTCTTTCTGCGCTCTTTCTTTCTCTTTCTCTCTCTGCGCTCTCTCTCTCTGCGCTCTCTCTCTGCGCTCTTTCTTTCTCGCTGCACTCTTTCTTTCTCTCTGCGCTCTTTTTTTCTCTCTTTGCACTCTTTTTTTCTCTCTTTGCGCTCTTTCTTTCTCTCTCTGCGCTCTTTCTTTCTCTGCGCTCTTTCTTTCTCTCTCTGCACTCTTTATTTCTCTCTCTGCGCTCTCTCTCTCTGCGCTCTTTCTTTCTCTCTCTGCGCTGTTTCTTTCTCTCGCTGCGCTCTTTCTCTCTCTCTGTGCTCTTTCTCTCTCTGCGCTCTTTCTCTCTCTGCGCTCTTTCTCTCTCTGCGCTCTTTCTCTCTCTGCGCTCTTTCTCTCTCTGCGCTCTTTCTTTCTCTCTCTGCGCTCTTTCTTTCTCTCTCTCTGCGCTCTTTCTCTCTCTCTTTCTCTCTCTCTCTCTCTCTGCGCTCTTTCTTTCTCTTTCTCTCTCTGCGCTCTTTCTCTCTGCGCTCTTTCTCTCTGCGCACTTTCTTTCTCTCTCTCTGCGCTCTTTCTCTCTCTCTGCGCTCTTTCTTTCTCTCTGCGCACTTTCTTTCTCTCTCTCTGCGCTCTTTCTTTCTCTCTGCGCTCTCTCTCTCTGCGCTCTTTCTTTCTCTCTCTGCGCTCTTTCTCTCTCTCTCTCTGCGCTCTTTCTCTCTCTCTTTCTGCGCTCTTTCTTTCTCTTTCTCTCTCTGCGCTCTCTCTCTCTGCGCTCTCTCTCTCTGCGCTCTTTCTTTCTCGCTGCACTCTTTCTTTCTCTCTGCGCTCTTTTTTTCTCTCTTTGCACTCTTTTTTTCTCTCTTTGCGCTCTTTCTTTCTCTCTCTGCGCTCTTTCTTTCTCTGCGCTCTTTCTTTCTCTCTTTGCGCTCTTTATTTCTCTCTCTGCGCTCTCTCTCTCTCTCTGCGCTCTCTCTCTGCGCTCTTTCTTTCTCTCTCTCTGCGCTCTTTCTCTCTCTCTTTCTGCGCTCTTTCTTTCTCTTTCTCTCTCTGCGCTCTCTCTCTCTGCGCTCTCTCTCTGCGCTCTTTCTTTCTCGCTGCACTCTTTCTTTCTCTCTGCGCTCTTTTTTTCTCTCTTTGCACTCTTTTTTTCTCTCTTTGCGCTCTTTCTCTCTCTCTCTGCGCTCTTTCTTTCTCTTTCTCTCTCTGCGCTCTTTCTCTCTGCGCTCTTTCTTTCTCTCTGCGCACTTTCTTTCTCTCTCTCTGCGCTCTTTCTCTCTCTCTGCGCTCTTTCTCTCTCTCTGCGCTCTTTCTTTCTCTCTGCGCTCTCTCTCTCTGCGCTCTTTCTTTCTCTCTCTGCGCTCTTTCTTTCTCTCTCTCTGCGCTCTTTCTCTCTCTCTCTGCGCTCTCTCTCTCTCTCTCTCTCTGCGCTCTTTCTTTCTCTTTCTCTCTCTGCGCTCTTTCTTTCTCTTTCTCTCTCTGCGCTCTTTCTCGATGCGCTCTTTCTTTCTCTCTGCGCACTTTCTTTCTCTCTCTCTGCGCTCTTTCTCTCTCTCTGCGCACTTTCTTTCTCTCTCTCTGCGCTCTTTCTTTCTCTCTGCGCTATCTCTCTCTGCGCTCTTTCTTTCTCTCTCTGCGCTCTTTCTTTCTCTCTCTCTGCGCTCTTTCTCTCTCTCTTTCTGCGCTCTTTCTTTCTCTTTCTCTCTCTGCGCTCTCTCTCTCTGCGCTCTCTCTCTCTGCGCTCTTTCTTTCTCGCTGCACTCTTTCTTTCTCTCTGCGCTCTTTTTTTCTCTCTTTGCACTCTTTTTTTCTCTCTTTGCGCTCTTTCTTTCTCTCTCTGCGCTCTTTCTTTCTCTGCGCTCTTTCTTTCTCTCTCTGCGCTCTTTATTTCTCTCTCTGCGCTCTCTCTCTCTCTCTCTGCGCTCTCTCTCTGCGCTCTTTCTTTCTCTCTCTGCGCTGTTTCTTTCTCTCGCTGCGCTCTTTCTCTCTCTCTGCGCTCTTTCTCTCTCTCTGTGCTCTTTCTCTCTCTGCGCTCTTTCTCTCTCTGCGCTCTTTCTCTCTCTGCGCTCTTTCTCTCTCTGCGCACTCTTTCTCTCTCTCTGCACTCTTTCTCTCTATCTGCGCTCTTTCTCTCTCTCTGCGCTCTTTCTTTCTCTGTCTGCGCTCTTTCTTTCTCTGTCTGCGCTCTTTCTTTCTCTGTCTGCGCTCTTTCTTTCTCTCTTTCTGCGCTCTCTCTCTCTGCGCTCTCTCTCTGTCTGCGCTCTCTCTCTGTCTGCGCTCTCTCTCTCTGCGCTCTTTCTCTCTCTCTCTGCGCTCTTTCTCTCTCTATGTGCTCTTTCTTTCTCTCTGCGCTCTTTCTTTCTCTCTCTCTGCGCTCTTTCTTTCTCTCTCTCTCTGCGCTCTTTCTTTCTCTCTCTCTCTGTGCTCTTTCTTTCTCTTTGCGCTCTTTCTCTCTCACTCTCTGCGCTCTTTCTTTCTCTCTCTGCGCTCTTTCTTTCTCTCTCTGCGCTCTTTATTTCTCTCTCTCTGCGCTCTTTGTCTCTCTCTGCGCTTTTTCTTTCTCTCTCTGCACTCTTTTTTTCTCTCTCTC
Source organism: Ascaphus truei (assembly GCF_040206685.1). Lineage (NCBI taxonomy): Eukaryota > Metazoa > Chordata > Amphibia > Anura > Ascaphidae > Ascaphus > Ascaphus truei. The sequence continues at coordinate 2,240,838 of NW_027453856.1, forward strand.
TGCGCTCTTTCTCTCTCTTTGCGTTCTTTCTCTCTCTCTGCGCTCTTTCTTTCTCTCTGCGCTCTTTCTTTCTCTCTGCGCTCTTTCTTTCTCTCTGCGCTCTATCTTTCTCTCTGCGCTCTTTCTCTCTCTGCGCTCTTTCTCTCTCTGCGCTCTTTCTCTCTCTGCGCTCCTTCTCTCTCTGCGCTCTTTCTCTCTCTGCGCTCTTTCTCTTTCTGCGCTCTTTCTTTCTCTTTCTCTTTCTCTCTCTGCGCTCTCTCTCTCTCTCTGCGCTCTTTCTCTCTCTCTCTGCACTCTCTCTCTCTCTCTCTGCGCTCTTTCTTTCTCTTTCTCTCTCTGCGCTCTTTCTCTCTCTCTGCGCTCTTTCTTTCTTTCTCTCTGCGCTCTTTTTTTCTCTCTTTGCGCTCTTTTTCTCTCTCTCTGCGCTCTTTCTTTCTCTCTCTCTGCGCTCTTTCTTTCTCTGCGCTCTTTATTTCTCTCTCTGCGCTTTTTATTTCTCTCTCTGCGCTCTTTCTTTCTCTTTCTCTCTCTGCGCTCTTTCTCCCTGCGCTCTTTCTTTCTCTCTGCGCACTTTCTTTCTCTCTCTCTGCGCTCTTTCTCTCTCTCTGCGCTCTTTCTTTCTCTCTGCGCACTTTCTTTCTATCTCTCTGCGCTCTTTCTTTCTCTCTGCGCTCTCTCTCTCTGCGCTCTTTCTTTCTCTCTCTGCGCTCTTTCTTTCTCTCTCTCTGCGCTCTTTCTCTCTCTCTTTCTGCGCTCTTTCTTTCTCTTTCTCTCTCTGCGCTCTCTCTCTCTGCGCTCTCTCTCTCTGCGCTCTTTCTTTCTCGCTGCACTCTTTCTTTCTCTCTGCGCTCTTTTTTTCTCTTTGCACTCTTTTTTTCTCTCTTTGCGCTCTTTCTTTCTCTCTCTGCGCTCTTTCTTTCTCTGCGCTCTTTCTATCTCTCTCTGCGCTCTTTATTTCTCTCTCTGCGCTCTCTCTCTCTGCGCTCTCTCTCTGCGCTCTTTCTTTCTCTCTCTGCGCTGTTTCTTTCTCTCGCTGCGCTCTTTCTCTCTCTCTGCGCTCTTTCTCTCTCTCTGTGCTCTTTCTCTCTCTGCGCTCTTTCTCTCTCTGCGCTCTTTCTCTCTCTGCGCTCTTTCTCTCTCTGCGCTCTTTCTCTCTCTCTCTGCGCTCTTTCTTTCTCTCTCTCTGCGCTCTTTCTCTCTCTCTCTCTGCGCTCTCTCTCTCTCTGCGCTCTTTCTTTCTCTTTCTCTCTCTGCGCTCTTTCTTTCTCTTTCTCTCTCTGCGCTCTTTCTCTCTGCGCTCTTTCTTTCTCTCTGCGCACTTTCTTTCTCTCTCTATGCGCTCTTTCTCTCTCTCTGCGCTCTTTCTTTCTCTCTGCGGACTTTCTTTCTCTCTCTCTGCGCTCTTTCTTTCTCTCTGCGCTCTCTCTCTCTGCGCTCTTTCTTTCTCTCTCTGCGCTCTTTCTCTCTCTCTCTCTGCGCTCTTTCTCTCTCTCTTTCTGCGCTCTTTCTTTCTCTTTCTCTCTCTGCGCTCTCTCTCTCTGCGCTCTCTCTCTCTCTGCGCTCTTTCTTTCTCGCTGCACTCTTTCTTTCTCTCTGCGCTCTTTTTTTCTCTCTTTGCACTCTTTTTTTCTCTCTTTGCGCTCTTTCTTTCTCTCTCTGCGCTCTTTCTTTCTCTGCGCTCTTTCTTTCTCTCTTTGCGCTCTTTATTTCTCTCTCTGCGCTCTCTCTCTCTCTCTGCGTTCTCTCTCTGCGCTCTTTCTTTCTCTCTCTCTGCGCTCTTTCTCTCTCTCTTTCTGCGCTCTTTCTTTCTCTTTCTCTCTCTGCGCTCTCTCTCTCTCTGCGCTCTCTCTCTCTGCGCTCTTTCTTTCTCGCTGCACTCTTTCTTTCTCTCTGCGCTCTTTTTTTTCTCTCTTTGCACTCTTTTTTTCTCTCTTTGCGCTCTTTCTCTCTCTCTCTGCGCTCTTTCTTTCTCTTTCTCTCTCTGCGCTCTTTCTCTCTGCGCTCTTTCTTTCTCTCTGCGCACTTTCTTTCTCTCTCTCTGCGCTCTTTCTCTCTCTCTGCGCTCTTTCTCTCTCTCTGCGCTCTTTCTTTCTCTCTGCGCTCTCTCTCTCTGCGCTCTTTCTTTCTCTCTCTGCGCTCTTTCTTTCTCTCTCTCTGCGCTCTTTCTCTCTCTCTCTCTGCGCTCTCTCTCTCTCTCTCTGCGCTCTTTCTTTCTCTTTCTCTCTCTGCGCTCTTTCTTTCTCTTTCTCTCTCTGCGCTCTTTCTCTCTGCGCTCTTTCTTTCTCTCTGCGCACTTTCTTTCTCTCTCTCTGCGCTCTTTCTCTCTCTCTGCGCACTTTCTTTCTCTCTCTCTGCGCTCTTTCTTTCTCTCTGCGCTCTCTCTCTCTGCGCTCTTTCTTTCTCTCTCTGCGCTCTTTCTTTCTCTCTCTCTGCGCTCTTTCTCTCTCTCTTTCTGCGCTCTTTCTTTCTCTTTCTCTCTCTGCGCTCTCTCTCTCTGCGCTCTCTCTCTCTGCGCTCTTTCTTTCTCGCTGCACTCTTTCTTTCTCTGCGCTCTTTCTTTCTCTCTCTGCGCTCTTTATTTCTCTCTCTGCGCTCTCTCTCTCTCTCTGCGCTTTCTCTCTGCGCTCTTTCTTTCTCTCTCTGCGCTGTTTCTTTCTCTCGCTGCGCTCTTTCTCTCTCTCTGCGCTCTTTCTCTCTCTCTGTGCTCTTTCTCTCTCTGCGCTCTTTCTCTCTCTGCGCTCTTTCTCTCTATCTGCGCTCTTTCTCTCTCTCTGCGCTCTTTCTTTCTCTGTCTGCGCTCTTTCTTTCTCTGTCTGCGCTCTTTCTTCCTCTCTCTCTGCGCTCTTTTTTTCTCTACGCTCTTTCTCTCTCTCTGCGCTCTTTCTTTCTCTCTCTCTGCGCTCTCTCTCTCTGCGCTCTCTCTCTGTCTGCGCTCTCTCTCTGTCTGCGCTCTCTCTCTGTCTGCGCTCTTTCTCTCTCTCTCTGCGCTCTTTCTCTCTCTATGTGCTCTTTCTTTCTCTCTGCGCTCTTTCTTTCTCTCTCTCTGCGCTCTGTCTTTCTCTCTCTCTCTGCGCTCTTTCTTTCTCTCTCTCTCTGCGCTCTTTCTTTCTCTTTGCGCTCTTTCTCTCTCACTCTCTGCGCTCTTTCTTTCTCTCTCTGCGCTCTTTCTTTCTCTCTCTGCGCTCTTTATTTCTCTCTCTCTGTGCTCTTTGTCTCTCTCTGCGCTTTTTCTTTCTCTCTCTGCACTCTTTTTTTCTCTCTCTCTGCGCTCTTTCTCTCTCTCTGCGCTCTTTCTCTCTCTCTGCGCTCTTTCTTTCTCTCTGCGCTCTTTCTTTCTCTCTGCGCTCTTTCTTTCTCTCTGCGCTCTTTCTTTCTCTCTGCGCTCTATCTTTCTCTCTGCGCTCTTTCTCTCTCTGCGCTCTTTCTCTCTCTGCGCTCTTTCTCTCTCTGCGCTCTTTCTCTCTCTGCGCTCTTTCTTTCTCTTTCTCTCTCTGCGCTCTCTCTCTCTCTCTGCGCTCTTTCTCTCTCTCTCTGCACTCTCTCTCTCTCTCTGCGCTCTTTCTTTCTCTTTCTCTCTCTGCGCTCTTTCTCTCTCTCTGCGCTCTTTCTTTCTTTCTCTCTGCGCTCTTTCTTTCTTTCTGCGCTCTTTTTTCCTCTCTTTGCGCTCTTTCTTACTCTCTCTGCGCTCTTTCTCTCTCTCTCTCTCTGCGCTCTTTCTTTCTCTCTGCGCTCTTTCTCTCTCTGCACACTTTCTCTCTCTGCGCTCTTTCTCTCTCTCTCTCTCTCTGCGCTCTTTCTTTTTCTTTCTCTATCTCTCTCTGCGCTCTCTCTCTCTGCGCTCTTTCTCTCTCTCTACGCTCTTTCTCTCTCGGCGCTCTTTCTCTCTCTCTCTCTCTCTCTGCGCTCTTTCTTTTTCTTTCTCTATCTCTCTCTGCGCTCTCTCTCTCTGCGCTCTTTCTTTCTCTCTGCGCTCTTTCTTTCTGCGCTCTTTTTTTCTCTCTTTGCGCTCTTTTTCTCTCTCTCTGCGCTCTTTCTTTCTCTCTCTCTGCGCTCTTTCTTTCTCTGCGCTCTTTATTTCTCTCTCTGCGCTTTTTATTTCTCTCTCTGCGCTCTTTATTTCTCTCTCTGCGCTCTTTATTTCTCTCTCTGCGCTCTTTATTTCTCTCTCTGCGCTTTTTATTTCTCTCTCTGCGCTCTTTCTTTCTCTCTCTCTGCGCTCTTTCTCTCTCTCTCTCTGCGCTCTCTCTCTCTCTCTCTGCGCTCTTTCTTTCTCTTTCTCTCTCTGCGCTCTTTCTTTCTCTTTCTCTCTCTGCGCTCTTTCTCTCTGCGCTCTTTCTTTCTCTCTGCGCACTTTCTTTCTCTCTCTCTGCGCTCTTTCTCTCTCTCTGCGCACTTTCTTTCTCTCTCTCTGCGCTCTTTCTTTCTCTCTGCACTCTTTATTTCTCTCTCTGCGCTCTCTCTCTCTCTCTGCGCTCTCTCTCTGCGCTCTTTCTTTCTCTCTCTGCGCTGTTTCTTTCTCTCGCTGCGCTCTTTCTCTCTCTCTGCGCTCTTTCTCTCTCGCTGCGCTCTTTCTCTCTCTCTGCGCTCTTTCTCTCTCTCTGTGCTCTTTCTCTCTCTGCGCTCTTTCTCTCTCTGCGCTCTTTTTCTCTCTGCGCGCTCTTTCTCTCTCTCTGCGCTCTTTCTCTCTCTCTGCGCTCTTTCTCTCTCTCTGCGCTCTTTCTCTCTCTCTGCGCTTTTTCTTTCTCTGTCTGCGCTCTTTCTTTCTCTGTCTGCGCTCTTTCTTCCTCTCTCTCTGCGCTCTTTTTTTCTCTACGCTCTTTCTCTCTCTCTGCGCTCTTTCTTTCTCTCTCTCTGCGCTCTCTCTCTCTGCGCTCTCTCTCTGTCTGCGCTCTCTCTCTGTCTGCGCTCTCTCTCTCTGCGCTCTTTCTCTCTCTCTCTGCGCTCTTTCTCTCTCTATGTGCTCTTTCTTTCTCTCTGCGCTCTTTCTTTCTCTCTCTCTGCGCTCTTTCTTTCTCTCTCTCTCTGCGCTCTTTCTTTCTCTCTCTCTCTGCGCTCTTTCTTTCTCTTTGCGCTCTTTCTCTCTCACTCTCTGCGCTCTTTCTCTCTCTCTGCGCTCTTTCTCTCTCTCTGCGCTCTTTCTTTCTCTCTGCGCTCTTTCTTTCTCTCTGCGCTCTTTCTCTCTCGGCGCTCTTTCTCTCTCTCTCTCTCTGCGCTCTTTCTTTTTCTTTCTCTATCTCTCTCTGCGCTCTCTCTCTCTGCGCTCTTTCTTTCTCTCTGCGCTCTTTCTTTCTGCGCTCTTTTTTTCTCTCTTTGCGCTCTTTTTCTCTCTCTCTGCGCTCTTTCTTTCTCTCTCTCTGCGCTCTTTATTTCTCTCTCTGCGCTTTTTATTTCTCTCTCTGCGCTCTTTATTTCTCTCTCTGCGCTCTTTATTTCTCTCTCTGCGCTTTTTATTTCTCTCTCTGCGCTCTTTCTTTCTCTCTCTCTGCGCTCTTTCTCTCTCTCTCTCTGCGCTCTCTCTCTCTCTCTCTGCGCTCTTTCTTTCTCTTTCTCTCTCTGCGCTCTTTCTTTCTCTTTCTCTCTCTGCGCTCTTTCTCTCTGCGCTCTTTCTTTCTCTCTGCGCACTTTCTTTCTCTCTCTCTGCGCTCTTTCTCTCTCTCTGCGCTCTTTCTTTCTCTCTGCGCTCTCTCTCTCTGCGCTCTTTCTTTCTCTCTCTGCGCTCTTTCTTTCTCTCTCTCTGCGCTCTTTCTCTCTCTCTCTCTGCGCTCTCTCTCTCTCTCTCTGCGCTCTTTCTTTCTCTTTCTCTCTCTGCGCTCTTTCTTTCTCTTTCTCTCTCTGCGCTCTTTCTCTCTGCGCTCTTTCTTTCTCTCTGCGCACTTTCTTTCTCTCTCTCTGCGCTCTTTCTCTCTCTCTGCGCACTTTCTTTCTCTCTCTCTGCGCTCTTTCTTTCTCTCTGCGCTCTCTCTCTCTGCGCTCTTTCTTTCTCTCTCTGCGCTCTTTCTTTCTCTCTCTCTGCGCTCTTTCTCTCTCTCTTTCTGCGCTCTTTCTTTCTCTTTCTCTCTCTGCGCTCTCTCTCTCTGCGCTCTCTCTCTCTGCGCTCTTTCTTTCTCGCTGCACTCTTTCTTTCTCTGCGCTCTTTCTTTCTCTCTCTGCGCTCTTTATTTCTCTCTCTGCGCTCTCTCTCTCTCTCTGCGCTTTCTCTCTGCGCTCTTTCTTTCTCTCTCTGCGCTGTTTCTTTCTCTCGCTGCGCTCTTTCTCTCTCTCTGCGCTCTTTCTCTCTCTCTGTGCTCTTTCTCTCTCTGCGCTCTTTCTCTCTCTGCGCTCTTTCTCTCTATCTGCGCTCTTTCTCTCTCTCTGCGCTCTTTCTTTCTCTGTCTGCGCTCTTTCTTTCTCTGTCTGCGCTCTTTCTTCCTCTCTCTCTGCGCTCTTTTTTTCTCTACGCTCTTTCTCTCTCTCTGCGCTCTTTCTTTCTCTCTCTCTGCGCTCTCTCTCTCTGCGCTCTCTCTCTGTCTGCGCTCTCTCTCTGTCTGCGCTCTCTCTCTGTCTGCGCTCTTTCTCTCTCTCTCTGCGCTCTTTCTCTCTCTATGTGCTCTTTCTTTCTCTCTGCGCTCTTTCTTTCTCTCTCTCTGCGCTCTGTCTTTCTCTCTCTCTCTGCGCTCTTTCTTTCTCTCTCTCTCTGCGCTCTTTCTTTCTCTTTGCGCTCTTTCTCTCTCACTCTCTGCGCTCTTTCTTTCTCTCTCTGCGCTCTTTCTTTCTCTCTCTGCGCTCTTTATTTCTCTCTCTCTGTGCTCTTTGTCTCTCTCTGCGCTTTTTCTTTCTCTCTCTGCACTCTTTTTTTCTCTCTCTCTGCGCTCTTTCTCTCTCTCTGCGCTCTTTCTCTCTCTCTGCGCTCTTTCTTTCTCTCTGCGCTCTTTCTTTCTCTCTGCGCTCTTTCTTTCTCTCTGCGCTCTTTCTTTCTCTCTGCGCTCTATCTTTCTCTCTGCGCTCTTTCTCTCTCTGCGCTCTTTCTCTCTCTGCGCTCCTTCTCTCTCTGCGCTCTTTCTCTCTCTGCGCTCTTTCTCTCTCTGCGCTCTTTCTTTCTCTTTCTCTCTCTGCGCTCTCTCTCTCTCTCTGCGCTCTTTCTCTCTCTCTCTGCACTCTCTCTCTCTCTCTGCGCTCTTTCTTTCTCTTTCTCTCTCTGCGCTCTTTCTCTCTCTCTGCGCTCTTTCTTTCTTTCTCTCTGCGCTCTTTCTTTCTTTCTGCGCTCTTTTTTCCTCTCTTTGCGCTCTTTCTTACTCTCTCTGCGCTCTTTCTCTCTCTCTCTCTCTGCGCTCTTTCTTTCTCTCTGCGCTCTTTCTCTCTCTGCACACTTTCTCTCTCTGCGCTCTTTCTCTCTCTCTCTCTCTCTGCGCTCTTTCTTTTTCTTTCTCTATCTCTCTCTGCGCTCTCTCTCTCTGCGCTCTTTCTCTCTCTCTACGCTCTTTCTCTCTCGGCGCTCTTTCTCTCTCTCTCTCTCTCTCTGCGCTCTTTCTTTTTCTTTCTCTATCTCTCTCTGCGCTCTCTCTCTCTGCGCTCTTTCTTTCTCTCTGCGCTCTTTCTTTCTGCGCTCTTTTTTTCTCTCTTTGCGCTCTTTTTCTCTCTCTCTGCGCTCTTTCTTTCTCTCTCTCTGCGCTCTTTCTTTCTCTGCGCTCTTTATTTCTCTCTCTGCGCTTTTTATTTCTCTCTCTGCGCTCTTTATTTCTCTCTCTGCGCTCTTTATTTCTCTCTCTGCGCTCTTTATTTCTCTCTCTGCGCTTTTTATTTCTCTCTCTGCGCTCTTTCTTTCTCTCTCTCTGCGCTCTTTCTCTCTCTCTCTCTGCGCTCTCTCTCTCTCTCTCTGCGCTCTTTCTTTCTCTTTCTCTCTCTGCGCTCTTTCTTTCTCTTTCTCTCTCTGCGCTCTTTCTCTCTGCGCTCTTTCTTTCTCTCTGCGCACTTTCTTTCTCTCTCTCTGCGCTCTTTCTCTCTCTCTGCGCACTTTCTTTCTCTCTCTCTGCGCTCTTTCTTTCTCTCTGCACTCTTTATTTCTCTCTCTGCGCTCTCTCTCTCTCTCTGCGCTCTCTCTCTGCGCTCTTTCTTTCTCTCTCTGCGCTGTTTCTTTCTCTCGCTGCGCTCTTTCTCTCTCTCTGCGCTCTTTCTCTCTCGCTGCGCTCTTTCTCTCTCTCTGCGCTCTTTCTCTCTCTCTGTGCTCTTTCTCTCTCTGCGCTCTTTCTCTCTCTGCGCTCTTTCTCTCTCTGCGCGCTCTTTCTCTCTCTCTGCGCTCTTTCTCTCTCTCTGCGCTCTTTCTCTCTCTCTGCGCTTTTTCTTTCTCTGTCTGCGCTCTTTCTTTCTCTGTCTGCGCTCTTTCTTCCTCTCTCTCTGCGCTCTTTTTTTCTCTACGCTCTTTCTCTCTCTCTGCGCTCTTTCTTTCTCTCTCTCTGCGCTCTCTCTCTCTGCGCTCTCTCTCTGTCTGCGCTCTCTCTCTGTCTGCGCTCTCTCTCTCTGCGCTCTTTCTCTCTCTCTCTGCGCTCTTTCTCTCTCTATGTGATCTTTCTTTCTCTCTGCGCTCTTTCTTTCTCTCTCTCTGCGCTCTTTCTTTCTCTCTCTCTCTGCGCTCTTTCTTTCTCTCTCTCTCTGCGCTCTTTCTTTCTCTTTGCGCTCTTTCTCTCTCACTCTCTGCGCTCTTTCTCTCTCTCTGCGCTCTTTCTCTCTCTCTGCGCTCTTTCTTTCTCTCTGCGCTCTTTCTTTCTCTCTGCGCTCTTTCTCTCTCGGCGCTCTTTCTCTCTCTCTCTCTCTGCGCTCTTTCTTTTTCTTTCTCTATCTCTCTCTGCGCTCTCTCTCTCTGCGCTCTTTCTTTCTCTCTGCGCTCTTTCTTTCTGCGCTCTTTTTTTCTCTCTTTGCGCTCTTTTTCTCTCTCTCTGCGCTCTTTCTTTCTCTCTCTCTGCGCTCTTTATTTCTCTCTCTGCGCTTTTTATTTCTCTCTCTGCGCTCTTTATTTCTCTCTCTGCGCTCTTTATTTCTCTCTCTGCGCTTTTTATTTCTCTCTCTGCGCTCTTTCTTTCTCTCTCTCTGCGCTCTTTCTCTCTCTCTCTCTGCGCTCTCTCTCTCTCTCTCTGCGCTCTTTCTTTCTCTTTCTCTCTCTGCGCTCTTTCTTTCTCTTTCTCTCTCTGCGCTCTTTCTCTCTGCGCTCTTTCTCTCTGCGCTCTTTCTTTCTCTCTGCGCACTTTCTTTCTCTCTCTCTGCGCTCTTTCTCTCTCTCTGCGCACTTTCTTTCTCTCTCTCTGCGCTCTTTCTTTCTCTCTGCACTCTTTATTTCTCTCTCTGCGCTCTCTCTCTCTCTCTGCGCTCTCTCTCTGCGCTCTTTCTTTCTCTCTCTGCGCTGTTTCTTTCTCTCGCTGCGCTCTTTCTCTCTCTCTGCGCTCTTTCTCTCTCTCTGTGCTCTTTCTCTCTCTGCGCTCTTTCTCTCTCTGCGCTCTTTCTCTCTCTGCGCGCTCTTTCTCTCTCTCTGCGCTCTTTCTCTCTCTCTGCGCTCTTTCTCTCTCTCTGCGCTCTTTCTCTCTCTCTGCGCTTTTTCTTTCTCTGTCTGCGCTCTTTCTTTCTCTGTCTGCGCTCTTTCTTCCTCTCTCTCTGCGCTCTTTTTTTCTCTACGCTCTTTCTCTCTCTCTGCGCTCTTTCTTTCTCTCTCTCTGCGCTCTCTCTCTCTGCGCTCTCTCTCTGTCTGCGCTCTCTCTCTGTCTGCGCTCTCTCTCTCTGCGCTCTTTCTCTCTCTCTCTGCGCTCTTTCTCTCTCTATGTGCTCTTTCTTTCTCTCTGCGCTCTTTCTTTCTCTCTCTCTGCGCTCTTTCTTTCTCTCTCTCTCTGCGCTCTTTCTTTCTCTCTCTCTCTGCGCTCTTTCTTTCTCTCTCTCTCTGCGCTCTTTCTTTCTCTTTGCGCTCTTTCTCTCTCACTCTCTGCGCTCTTTCTCTCTCTCTGCGCTCTTTCTCTCTCTCTGCGCTCTTTCTTTCTCTCTGCGCTCTTTCTTTCTCTCTGCGCTCTTTCTTTCTCTCTGCGCTCTTTCTTTCTCTCTGCGCTCTATCTTTCTCTCTGCGCTCTTTCTCTCTCTGCGCTCTTTCTCTCTCTGCGCTCCTTCTCTCTCTGCGCTCTTTCTCTCTCTGCGCTCTTTCTCTCTCTGCGCTCTTTCTTTCTCTTTCTCTCTCTACGCTCTCTCTCTCTCTCTGCGCTCTTTCTCTCTCTCTCTGCACTCTCTCTCTCTCTCTCTGCGCTCTTTCTTTCTCTTTCTCTCTCTGCGCTCTTTCTCTCTCTCTGCGCTCTTTCTTTCTTTCTCTCTGCGCTCTTTCTTTCTGCGCTCTTTTTTTCTCTCTTTGCGCTCTTTCTTTCTCTCTCTGCGCTCTTTCTCTCTCTCTCTCTCTGCGCTCTTTCTTTCTCTCTGCGCTCTTTCTCTCTCTGCGCACTCTCTCTCTGCGCTCTTTCTCTCTCTCTCTCTCTCTGCGCTCTTTCTTTTTCTTTCTCTATCTCTCTCTGCGCTCTCTCTCTCTGCGCTCTTTCTCTCTCTCTGCGCTCTTTCTCTCTCGGCGCTCTTTCTCTCTCTCTCTCTATCTGCGCTCTTTCTTTTTCTTTCTCTATCTCTCTCTGCGCTCTCTCTCTCTGCGCTCTTTCTTTCTCTCTGCGCTCTTTCTTTCTTTCTGCGCTCTTTTTTTCTCACTTTGCACTCTTTTTCTCACTCTCTGCGCTCTTTCTTTCTCTCTCTCTGCGCTCTTTCTCTCTCTCTGCGCTCTTTCTCTCTCTCTGCGCTCTTTCTTTCTCTCTGCGCTCTCTCTCTCTGCGCTCTTTCTTTCTCTCTCTGCGCTCTTTCTTTCTCTCTCTCTGCGCTCTTTCTCTCTCTCTCTGCGCTCTTTCTTTCTCTCTCTCTCTGCGCTCTTTCTTTCTCTTTGCGCTCTTTCTCTCTCACTCTCTGCGCTCTTTCTTTCTCTCTCTGCGCTCTTTCTTTCTCTCTCTGCGCTCTTTATTTCTCTCTCTCTGTGCTCTTTGTCTCTCTCTGCGCTTTTTCTTTCTCTCTCTGCACTCTTTTTTTCTCTCTCTCTGCGCTCTTTCTCTCTCTCTGCGCTCTTTCTCTCTCTCTGCGCTCTTTCTTTCTCTCTGCGCTCTTTCTTTCTCTCTGCGCTCTTTCTTTCTCTCTGCGCTCTATCTTTCTCTCTGCGCTCTTTCTCTCTCTGCGCTCTTTCTCTCTCTGCGCTCCTTCTCTCTCTGCGCTCTTTCTCTCTCTGCGCTCTTTCTCTCTCTGCGCTCTTTCTTTCTCTTTCTCTCTCTGCGCTCTCTCTCTCTCTCTGCGCTCTTTCTCTCTCTCTCTGCACTCTCTCTCTCTCTCTGCGCTCTTTCTTTCTCTTTCTCTCTCTGCGCTCTTTCTCTCTCTCTGCGCTCTTTCTTTCTTTCTCTCTGCGCTCTTTCTTTCTTTCTGCGCTCTTTTTTCCTCTCTTTGCGCTCTTTCTTACTCTCTCTGCGCTCTTTCTCTCTCTCTCTCTCTGCGCTCTTTCTTTCTCTCTGCGCTCTTTCTCTCTCTGCACACTTTCTCTCTCTGCGCTCTTTCTCTCTCTCTCTCTCTCTGCGCTCTTTCTTTTTCTTTCTCTATCTCTCTCTGCGCTCTCTCTCTCTGCGCTCTTTCTCTCTCTCTACGCTCTTTCTCTCTCGGCGCTCTTTCTCTCTCTCTCTCTCTCTCTGCGCTCTTTCTTTTTCTTTCTCTATCTCTCTCTGCGCTCTCTCTCTCTGCGCTCTTTCTTTCTCTCTGTGCTCTTTCTTTCTGCGCTCTTTTTTTCTCTCTTTGCGCTCTTTTTCTCTCTCTCTGCGCTCTTTCTTTCTCTCTCTCTGCGCTCTTTCTTTCTCTGCGCTCTTTATTTCTCTCTCTGCGCTTTTTATTTCTCTCTCTGCGCTCTTTATTTCTCTCTCTGCGCTCTTTATTTCTCTCTCTGCGCTCTTTATTTCTCTCTCTGCGCTTTTTATTTCTCTCTCTGCGCTCTTTCTTTCTCTCTCTCTGCGCTCTTTCTCTCTCTCTCTCTGCGCTCTCTCTCTCTCTCTCTGCGCTCTTTCTTTCTCTTTCTCTCTCTGCGCTCTTTCTTTCTCTTTCTCTCTCTGCGCTCTTTCTCTCTGCGCTCTTTCTTTCTCTCTGCGCACTTTCTTTCTCTCTCTCTGCGCTCTTTCTCTCTCTCTGCGCACTTTCTTTCTCTCTCTCTGCGCTCTTTCTTTCTCTCTGCACTCTTTATTTCTCTCTCTGCGCTCTCTCTCTCTCTCTGCGCTCTCTCTCTGCGCTCTTTCTTTCTCTCTCTGCGCTGTTTCTTTCTCTCGCTGCGCTCTTTCTCTCTCTCTGCGCTCTTTCTCTCTCGCTGCGCTCTTTCTCTCTCTCTGCGCTCTTTCTCTCTCTCTGTGCTCTTTCTCTCTCTGCGCTCTTTCTCTCTCTGCGCTCTTTCTCTCTCTGCGCGCTCTTTCTCTCTCTCTGCGCTCTTTCTCTCTCTCTGCGCTCTTTCTCTCTCTCTGCGCTTTTTCTTTCTCTGTCTGCGCTCTTTCTTTCTCTGTCTGCGCTCTTTCTTCCTCTCTCTCTGCGCTCTTTTTTTCTCTACGCTCTTTCTCTCTCTCTGCGCTCTTTCTTTCTCTCTCTCTGCGCTCTCTCTCTCTGCGCTCTCTCTCTGTCTGCGCTCTCTCTCTGTCTGCGCTCTCTCTCTCTGCGCTCTTTCTCTCTCTCTCTGCGCTCTTTCTCTCTCTATGTGATCTTTCTTTCTCTCTGCGCTCTTTCTTTCTCTCTCTCTGCGCTCTTTCTTTCTCTCTCTCTCTGCGCTCTTTCTTTCTCTCTCTCTCTGCGCTCTTTCTTTCTCTTTGCGCTCTTTCTCTCTCACTCTCTGCGCTCTTTCTCTCTCTCTGCGCTCTTTCTCTCTCTCTGCGCTCTTTCTTTCTCTCTGCGCTCTTTCTTTCTCTCTGCGCTCTTTCTCTCTCGGCGCTCTTTCTCTCTCTCTCTCTCTGCGCTCTTTCTTTTTCTTTCTCTATCTCTCTCTGCGCTCTCTCTCTCTGCGCTCTTTCTTTCTCTCTGCGCTCTTTCTTTCTGCGCTCTTTTTTTCTCTCTTTGCGCTCTTTTTCTCTCTCTCTGCGCTCTTTCTTTCTCTCTCTCTGCGCTCTTTATTTCTCTCTCTGCGCTTTTTATTTCTCTCTCTGCGCTCTTTATTTCTCTCTCTGCGCTCTTTATTTCTCTCTCTGCGCTTTTTATTTCTCTCTCTGCGCTCTTTCTTTCTCTCTCTCTGCGCTCTTTCTCTCTCTCTCTCTGCGCTCTCTCTCTCTCTCTCTGCGCTCTTTCTTTCTCTTTCTCTCTCTGCGCTCTTTCTTTCTCTTTCTCTCTCTGCGCTCTTTCTCTCTGCGCTCTTTCTCTCTGCGCTCTTTCTTTCTCTCTGCGCACTTTCTTTCTCTCTCTCTGCGCTCTTTCTCTCTCTCTGCGCACTTTCTTTCTCTCTCTCTGCGCTCTTTCTTTCTCTCTGCACTCTTTATTTCTCTCTCTGCGCTCTCTCTCTCTCTCTGCGCTCTCTCTCTGCGCTCTTTCTTTCTCTCTCTGCGCTGTTTCTTTCTCTCGCTGCGCTCTTTCTCTCTCTCTGCGCTCTTTCTCTCTCTCTGTGCTCTTTCTCTCTCTGCGCTCTTTCTCTCTCTGCGCTCTTTCTCTCTCTGCGCGCTCTTTCTCTCTCTCTGCGCTCTTTCTCTCTCTCTGCGCTCTTTCTCTCTCTCTGCGCTCTTTCTCTCTCTCTGCGCTTTTTCTTTCTCTGTCTGCGCTCTTTCTTTCTCTGTCTGCGCTCTTTCTTCCTCTCTCTCTGCGCTCTTTTTTTCTCTACGCTCTTTCTCTCTCTCTGCGCTCTTTCTTTCTCTCTCTCTGCGCTCTCTCTCTCTGCGCTCTCTCTCTGTCTGCGCTCTCTCTCTGTCTGCGCTCTCTCTCTCTGCGCTCTTTCTCTCTCTCTCTGCGCTCTTTCTCTCTCTATGTGCTCTTTCTTTCTCTCTGCGCTCTTTCTTTCTCTCTCTCTGCGCTCTTTCTTTCTCTCTCTCTCTGCGCTCTTTCTTTCTCTCTCTCTCTGCGCTCTTTCTTTCTCTCTCTCTCTGCGCTCTTTCTTTCTCTTTGCGCTCTTTCTCTCTCACTCTCTGCGCTCTTTCTCTCTCTCTGCGCTCTTTCTCTCTCTCTGCGCTCTTTCTTTCTCTCTGCGCTCTTTCTTTCTCTCTGCGCTCTTTCTTTCTCTCTGCGCTCTTTCTTTCTCTCTGCGCTCTATCTTTCTCTCTGCGCTCTTTCTCTCTCTGCGCTCTTTCTCTCTCTGCGCTCCTTCTCTCTCTGCGCTCTTTCTCTCTCTGCGCTCTTTCTCTCTCTGCGCTCTTTCTTTCTCTTTCTCTCTCTACGCTCTCTCTCTCTCTCTGCGCTCTTTCTCTCTCTCTCTGCACTCTCTCTCTCTCTCTCTGCGCTCTTTCTTTCTCTTTCTCTCTCTGCGCTCTTTCTCTCTCTCTGCGCTCTTTCTTTCTTTCTCTCTGCGCTCTTTCTTTCTGCGCTCTTTTTTTCTCTCTTTCCGCTCTTTCTTTCTCTCTCTGCGCTCTTTCTCTCTCTCTCTCTCTGCGCTCTTTCTTTCTCTCTGCGCTCTTTCTCTCTCTGCGCACTCTCTCTCTGCGCTCTTTCTCTCTCTCTCTCTCTCTGCGCTCTTTCTTTTTCTTTCTCTATCTCTCTCTGCGCTCTCTCTCTCTGCGCTCTTTCTCTCTCTCTGCGCTCTTTCTCTCTCGGCGCTCTTTCTCTCTCTCTCTCTATCTGCGCTCTTTCTTTTTCTTTCTCTATCTCTCTCTGCGCTCTCTCTCTCTGCGCTCTTTCTTTCTCTCTGCGCTCTTTCTTTCTTTCTGCGCTCTTTTTTTCTCTCTTTGCACTCTTTTTCTCACTCTCTGCGCTCTTTCTTTCTCTCTCTCTGCGCTCTTTCTCTCTCTCTGCGCTCTTTCTCTCTCTCTGCGCTCTTTCTTTCTCTCTGCGCTCTCTCTCTCTGCGCTCTTTCTTTCTCTCTCTGCGCTCTTTCTTTCTCTCTCTCTGCGCTCTTTCTCTCTCTCTCTCTGCGCTCTCTCTCTCTCTCTGCGCTCTTTCTTTCTCTTTCTCTCTCTGCGCTCTTTCTTTCTCTTTCTCTCTCTGCGCTCTTTCTCGATGCGCTCTTTCTTTCTCTCTGCGCACTTTCTTTCTCTCTCTCTGCGCTCTTTCTCTCTCTCTGCGCACTTTCTTTCTCTCTCTCTGCGCTCTTTCTTTCTCTCTGCGCTCTCTCTCTCTGCGCTCTTTCTTTCTCTCTCTGCGCTCTTTCTTTCTCTCTCTCTGCGCTCTTTCTCTCTCTCTTTCTGCGCTCTTTCTTTCTCTTTCTCTCTCTGCGCTCTCTCTCTCTGCGCTCTCTCTCTGCGCTCTTTCTTTCTCGCTGCACTCTTTCTTTCTCTCTGCGCTCTTTTTTTCTCTCTTTGCACTCTTTTTTTCTCTCTTTGCGCTCTTTCTTTCTCTCTCTGCGCTCTTTCTTTCTCTGCGCTCTTTCTTTCTCTCTCTGCGCTCTTTATTTCTCTCTCTGCGCTCTCTCTCTCTCTGCGCTCTCTCTCTGCGCTCTTTCTTTCTCTCTCTGCGCTGTTTCTTTCTCTCGCTGCGCTCTTTCTCTCTCTCTGCGCTCTTTCTCTCTCTCTGTGCTCTTTCTCTCTCTGCGCTCTTTCTCTCTCTGCGCTCTTTCTCTCTCTGCGCTCTTTCTCTCTCTGCGCGCTCTTTCTCTCTCTCTGCGCTCTTTCTCTCTATCTGCGCTCTTTCTCTCTCTCTGCGCTCTTTCTTTCTCTGTCTGCGCTCTTTCTTTCTCTGTCTGCGCTCTTTCTTTCTCTGTCTGCGCTCTTTCTTCCTCTCTCTCTCTCTGCGCTCTTTTTTTCTCTACGCTCTTTCTCTCTCTCTGCGCTCTTTCTTTCTCTCTTTCTGCGCTCTCTCTCTCTGCGCTCTCTCTCTGTCTGCGCTCTCTCTCTGTCTGCGCTCTCTCTCTCTGCGCTCTTTCTCTCTCTCTGCGCTCTTTCTCTCTCTATGTGCTCTTTCTTTCTCTCTGCGCTCTTTCTTTCTCTCTCTCTGCGCTCTTTCTTTCTCTCTCTCTCTGCGCTCTTTCTTTCTCTCTCTCTCTGTGCTCTTTCTTTCTCTTTGCGCTCTTTCTCTCTCACTCTCTGCGCTCTTTCTTTCTCTCTCTGCGCTCTTTCTTTCTCTCTCTGCGCTCTTTATTTCTCTCTCTCTGCGCTCTTTGTCTCTCTCTGCGCTTTTTCTTTCTCTCTCTGCACTCTTTATTTCTCTCTCTTTGCGTTCTTTCTCTCTCTCTGCGCTCTTTCTTTCTCTCTGCGCTCTTTCTTTCTCTCTGCGCTCTTTCTTTCTCTCTGCGCTCTTTCTTTCTCTCTGCGCTCTTTCTTTCTCTCTGCGCTCTATCTTTCTCTCTGCGCTCTTTCTCTCTCTGCGCTCTTTCTCTCTCTGCGCTCTTTCTCTCTCTGCGCTCCTTCTCTCTCTGCGCTCTTTCTCTCTCTGCGCTCTTTCTCTCTCTGCGCTCTTTCTTTCTCTTTCTCTTTCTCTCTCTGCGCTCTCTCTCTCTCTCTGCGCTCTTTCTCTCTCTTTCTGCACTCTCTCTCTCTCTCTCTGCGCTCTTTCTTTCTCTTTCTCTCTCTGCGCTCTTTCTCTCTCTCTGCGCTCTTTCTTTCTTTCTCTCTGCGCTCTTTCTTTCTTTCTGCGCTCTTTTTTTCTCTCTTTGCTCTCTTTCTTTCTCTCTCTGCGCTCTTTCTCTCTCTCTCTCTCTCTGCGCTCTTTCTTTCTCTCTGCGCTCTTTCTCTCTCTGCGCACTTTCTCTCTCTGTGCTCTTTCTTTCTCTTTCTCTCTCTCTACGCTCTTTCTCTCTCGGCGCTCTTTCTCTCTCTCTCTCTCTGCGCTCTTTCTTTCTCTCTGCACTCTCTCTCTGCACTCTCTCTCTCTCTGCGCTCTCTCTCTCTGCGCTCTTTCTCTCTCTCTGCGCTCTTTCTTTCTTTCTCTCTGCGCTCTTTTTTTCTCTCTTTGCGCTCTTTTTCTCTCTCTCTGCGCTCTTTCTTTCTCTCTCTCTGCGCTCTTTCTTTCTCTGCGCTCTTTATTTCTCTCTCTGCGCTTTTTATTTCTCTCTCTGCGCTCTTTCTTTCTCTTTCTCTCTCTGCGCTCTTTCTCCCTGCGCTCTTTCTTTCTCTCTGCGCACTTTCTTTCTCTCTCTCTGCGCTCTTTCTCTCTCTCTGCGCTCTTTCTTTCGCTCTGCGCACTTTCTTTCTATCTCTCTGCGCTCTTTCTTTCTCTCTGCGCTCTCTCTCTCTGCGCTCTTTCTTTCTCTCTCTGCGCTCTTTCTTTCTCTCTCTCTGCGCTCTTTCTCTCTCTCTTTCTGCGCTCTTTCTTTCTCTTTCTCTCTCTGCGCTCTCTCTCTCTGCGCTCTCTCTCTCTGCGCTCTTTCTTTCTCGCTGCACTCTTTCTTTCTCTCTGCGCTCTTTTTTTCTCTTTGCACTCTTTTTTTCTCTCTTTGCGCTCTTTCTTTCTCTCTCTGCGCTCTTTCTTTCTCTGCGCTCTTTCTATCTCTCTCTGCGCTCTTTATTTCTCTCTCTGCGCTCTCTCTCTCTGCGCTCTCTCTCTGCGCTCTTTCTTTCTCTCTCTGCGCTGTTTCTTTCTCTCGCTGCGCTCTTTCTCTCTCTCTGCGCTCTTTCTCTCTCTCTGTGCTCTTTCTCTCTCTGCGCTCTTTCTCTCTCTGCGCTCTTTCTCTCTCTGCGCTCTTTCTCTCTCTGCGCTCTTTCTTTCTCTCTCTGCGCTCTTTCTTTCTCTCTCTCTCTGCGCTCTTTCTCTCTCTCTCTCTGCGCTCTCTCTCTCTCTCTCTCTGCGCTCTTTCTTTCTCTTTCTCTCTCTGCGCTCTTTCTTTCTCTTTCTCTCTCTGCGCTCTTTCTCTCTGCGCTCTTTCTTTCTCTCTGCGCACTTTCTTTCTCTCTCTATGCGCTCTTTCTCTCTCTCTGCGCTCTTTCTTTCTCTCTGCGCACTTTCTTTCTCTCTCTCTGCGCTCTTTCTTTCTCTCTGCGCTCTCTCTCTCTGCGCTCTTTCTTTCTCTCTCTGCGCTCTTTCTCTCTCTCTCTCTGCGCTCTTTCTCTCTCTCTTTCTGCGCTCTTTCTTTCTCTTTCTCTCTCTGCGCTCTCTCTCTCTGCGCTCTCTCTCTCTCTGCGCTCTTTCTTTCTCGCTGCACTCTTTCTTTCTCTCTGCGCTCTTTTTTTCTCTCTTTGCACTCTTTTTTTCTCTCTTTGCGCTCTTTCTTTCTCTCTCTGCGCTCTTTCTTTCTCTGCGCTCTTTCTTTCTCTCTTTGCGCTCTTTATTTCTCTCTCTGCGCTCTCTCTCTCTCTCTGCGCTCTCTCTCTGCGCTCTTTCTTTCTCTCTCTCTGCGCTCTTTCTCTCTCTCTTTCTGCGCTCTTTCTTTCTCTTTCTCTCTCTGCGCTCTCTCTCTCTGCGCTCTCTCTCTCTGCGCTCTTTCTTTCTCGCTGCACTCTTTCTTTCTCTCTGCGCTCTTTTTTTTCTCTCTTTGCACTCTTTTTTTCTCTCTTTGCGCTCTTTCTCTCTCTCTCTGCGCTCTTTCTTTCTCTTTCTCTCTCTGCGCTC
Source organism: Ascaphus truei (assembly GCF_040206685.1). Taxonomy (NCBI): domain Eukaryota; kingdom Metazoa; phylum Chordata; class Amphibia; order Anura; family Ascaphidae; genus Ascaphus; species Ascaphus truei. The sequence continues at coordinate 2,259,492 of NW_027453856.1, forward strand.
TTTCTCTCTGCGCTCTTTCTTTCTCTCTGCGCACTTTCTTTCTCTCTCTCTGCGCTCTTTCTCTCTCTCTGCGCTCTTTCTCTCTCTCTGCGCTCTTTCTTTCTCTCTGCGCTCTCTCTCTCTGCGCTCTTTCTTTCTCTCTCTGCGCTCTTTCTTTCTCTCTCTCTGCGCTCTTTCTCTCTCTCTCTCTGCGCTCTCTCTCTCTCTCTCTGCGCTCTTTCTTTCTCTTTCTCTCTCTGCGCTCTTTCTTTCTCTTTCTCTCTCTGCGCTCTTTCTCTCTGCGCTCTTTCTTTCTCTCTGCGCACTTTCTTTCTCTCTCTCTGCGCTCTTTCTCTCTCTCTGCGCACTTTCTTTCTCTCTCTCTGCGCTCTTTCTTTCTCTCTGCGCTCTCTCTCTCTGCGCTCTTTCTTTCTCTCTCTGCGCTCTTTCTTTCTCTCTCTCTGCGCTCTTTCTCTCTCTCTTTCTGCGCTCTTTCTTTCTCTTTCTCTCTCTGCGCTCTCTCTCTCTGCGCTCTCTCTCTCTGCGCTCTTTCTTTCTCGCTGCACTCTTTCTTTCTCTGCGCTCTTTCTTTCTCTCTCTGCGCTCTTTATTTCTCTCTCTGCGCTCTCTCTCTCTCTCTGCGCTTTCTCTCTGCGCTCTTTCTTTCTCTCTCTGCGCTGTTTCTTTCTCTCGCTGCGCTCTTTCTCTCTCTCTGCGCTCTTTCTCTCTCTCTGTGCTCTTTCTCTCTCTGCGCTCTTTCTCTCTCTGCGCTCTTTCTCTCTATCTGCGCTCTTTCTCTCTCTCTGCGCTCTTTCTTTCTCTGTCTGCGCTCTTTCTTTCTCTGTCTGCGCTCTTTCTTCCTCTCTCTCTGCGCTCTTTTTTTCTCTACGCTCTTTCTCTCTCTCTGCGCTCTTTCTTTCTCTCTCTCTGCGCTCTCTCTCTCTGCGCTCTCTCTCTGTCTGCGCTCTCTCTCTGTCTGCGCTCTCTCTCTCTGCGCTCTTTCTCTCTCTCTCTGCGCTCTTTCTCTCTCTATGTGCTCTTTCTTTCTCTCTGCGCTCTTTCTTTCTCTCTCTCTGCGCTCTGTCTTTCTCTCTCTCTCTGCGCTCTTTCTTTCTCTCTCTCTCTGCGCTCTTTCTTTCTCTTTGCGCTCTTTCTCTCTCACTCTCTGCGCTCTTTCTTTCTCTCTCTGCGCTCTTTCTTTCTCTCTCTGCGCTCTTTATTTCTCTCTCTCTGCGCTCTTTGTCTCTCTCTGCGCTTTTTCTTTCTCTCTCTGCACTCTTTTTTTCTCTCTCTCTGCGCTCTTTCTCTCTCTCTGCGCTCTTTCTCTCTCTCTGCGCTCTTTCTTTCTCTCTGCGCTCTTTCTTTCTCTCTGCGCTCTTTCTTTCTCTCTGCGCTCTTTCTTTCTCTCTGCGCTCTATCTTTCTCTCTGCGCTCTTTCTCTCTCTGCGCTCTTTCTCTCTCTGCGCTCCTTCTCTCTCTGCGCTCTTTCTCTCTCTGCGCTCTTTCTCTCTCTGCGCTCTTTCTTTCTCTTTCTCTCTCTGCGCTCTCTCTCTCTCTCTGCGCTCTTTCTCTCTCTCTCTGCACTCTCTCTCTCTCTCTGCGCTCTTTCTTTCTCTTTCTCTCTCTGCGCTCTTTCTCTCTCTCTGCGCTCTTTCTTTCTTTCTCTCTGCGCTCTTTCTTTCTTTCTGCGCTCTTTTTTTCTCTCTTTGCGCTCTTTCTTACTCTCTCTGCGCTCTTTCTCTCTCTCTCTCTCTGCGCTCTTTCTTTCTCTCTGCGCTCTTTCTCTCTCTGCACACTTTCTCTCTCTGCGCTCTTTCTCTCTCTCTCTCTCTCTGCGCTCTTTCTTTTTCTTTCTCTATCTCTCTCTGCGCTCTCTCTCTCTGCGCTCTTTCTCTCTCTCTGCGCTCTTTCTCTCTCGGCGCTCTTTCTCTCTCTCTCTCTCTGCGCTCTTTCTTTTTCTTTCTCTATCTCTCTCTGCGCTCTCTCTCTCTGCGCTCTTTCTTTCTCTCTGCGCTCTTTCTTTCTGCGCTCTTTTTTTCTCTCTTTGCGCTCTTTTTCTCTCTCTCTGCGCTCTTTCTTTCTCTCTCTCTGCGCTCTTTCTTTCTCTGCGCTCTTTATTTCTCTCTCTGCGCTTTTTATTTCTCTCTCTGCGCTCTTTATTTCTCTCTCTGCGCTCTTTATTTCTCTCTCTGCGCTCTTTATTTCTCTCTCTGCGCTTTTTATTTCTCTCTCTGCGCTCTTTCTTTCTCTCTCTCTGCGCTCTTTCTCTCTCTCTCTCTGCGCTCTCTCTCTCTCTCTCTGCGCTCTTTCTTTCTCTTTCTCTCTCTGCGCTCTTTCTTTCTCTTTCTCTCTCTGCGCTCTTTCTCTCTGCGCTCTTTCTTTCTCTCTGCGCACTTTCTTTCTCTCTCTCTGCGCTCTTTCTCTCTCTCTGCGCACTTTCTTTCTCTCTCTCTGCGCTCTTTCTTTCTCTCTGCACTCTTTATTTCTCTCTCTGCGCTCTCTCTCTCTCTCTGCGCTCTCTCTCTGCGCTCTTTCTTTCTCTCTCTGCGCTGTTTCTTTCTCTCGCTGCGCTCTTTCTCTCTCTCTGCGCTCTTTCTCTCTCTCTGTGCTCTTTCTCTCTCTGCGCTCTTTCTCTCTCTGCGCTCTTTCTCTCTCTGCGCGCTCTTTCTCTCTCTCTGCGCTCTTTCTCTCTCTCTGCGCTCTTTCTCTCTCTCTGCGCTCTTTCTCTCTCTCTGCGCTCTTTCTTTCTCTGTCTGCGCTCTTTCTTCCTCTCTCTCTGCGCTCTTTTTTTCTCTACGCTCTTTCTCTCTCTCTGCGCTCTTTCTTTCTCTCTCTCTGCGCTCTCTCTCTCTGCACTCTCTCTCTGTCTGCGCTCTCTCTCTGTCTGCGCTCTCTCTCTCTGCGCTCTTTCTCTCTCTCTCTGCGCTCTTTCTCTCTCTATGTGCTCTTTCTTTCTCTCTGCGCTCTTTCTTTCTCTCTCTCTGCGCTCTTTCTTTCTCTCTCTCTCTGCGCTCTTTCTTTCTCTCTCTCTCTGCGCTCTTTCTTTCTCTTTGCGCTCTTTCTCTCTCACTCTCTGCGCTCTTTCTCTCTCTCTGCGCTCTTTCTCTCTCTCTGCGCTCTTTCTTTCTCTCTGCGCTCTTTCTTTCTCTCTGCGCTCTTTCTCTCTCGGCGCTCTTTCTCTCTCGGCGCTCTTTCTCTCTCTCTCTCTCTGCGCTCTTTCTTTTTCTTTCTCTATCTCTCTCTGCGCTCTCTCTCTCTGCGCTCTTTCTTTCTCTCTGCGCTCTTTCTTTCTGCGCTCTTTTTTTCTCTCTTTGCGCTCTTTTTCTCTCTCTCTGCGCTCTTTCTCTCTCTCTGCGCTCTTTCTCTCTCTCTGCGCTCTTTCTCTCTCTCTGCGCTTTTTCTTTCTCTGTCTGCGCTCTTTCTTTCTCTGTCTGCGCTCTTTCTTCCTCTCTCTCTGCGCTCTTTTTTTCTCTACGCTCTTTCTCTCTCTCTGCGCTCTTTCTTTCTCTCTCTCTGCGCTCTCTCTCTCTGCACTCTCTCTCTGTCTGCGCTCTCTCTCTGTCTGCGCTCTCTCTCTCTGCGCTCTTTCTCTCTCTCTCTGCGCTCTTTCTCTCTCTATGTGCTCTTTCTTTCTCTCTGCGCTCTTTCTTTCTCTCTCTCTGCGCTCTTTCTTTCTCTCTCTCTCTGCGCTCTTTCTTTCTCTCTCTCTCTGCGCTCTTTCTTTCTCTTTGCGCTCTTTCTCTCTCACTCTCTGCGCTCTTTCTCTCTCTCTGCGCTCTTTCTCTCTCTCTGCGCTCTTTCTTTCTCTCTGCGCTCTTTCTTTCTCTCTGCGCTCTTTCTCTCTCGGCGCTCTTTCTCTCTCGGCGCTCTTTCTCTCTCTCTCTCTCTGCGCTCTTTCTTTTTCTTTCTCTATCTCTCTCTGCGCTCTCTCTCTCTGCGCTCTTTCTTTCTCTCTGCGCTCTTTCTTTCTGCGCTCTTTTTTTCTCTCTTTGCGCTCTTTTTCTCTCTCTCTGCGCTCTTTCTTTCTCTCTCTCTGCGCTCTTTCTTTCTCTGCGCTCTTTATTTCTCTCTCTGCGCTTTTTATTTCTCTCTCTGCGCTCTTTATTTCTCTCTCTGCGCTCTTTATTTCTCTCTCTGCGCTTTTTATTTCTCTCTCTGCGCTCTTTCTTTCTCTCTCTCTGCGCTCTTTCTCTCTCTCTCTCTGCGCTCTCTCTCTCTCTCTCTGCGCTCTTTCTTTCTCTTTCTCTCTCTGCGCTCTTTCTTTCTCTTTCTCTCTCTGCGCTCTTTCTCTCTGCGCTCTTTCTTTCTCTCTGCGCACTTTCTTTCTCTCTCTCTGCGCTCTTTCTCTCTCTCTGCGCACTTTCTTTCTCTCTCTCTGCGCTCTTTCTTTCTCTCTGCACTCTTTATTTCTCTCTCTGCGCTCTCTCTCTCTCTCTGCGCTCTCTCTCTGCGCTCTTTCTTTCTCTCTCTGCGCTGTTTCTTTCTCTCGCTGCGCTCTTTCTCTCTCTCTGCGCTCTTTCTCTCTCTCTGTGCTCTTTCTCTCTCTGCGCTCTTTCTCTCTCTGCGCTCTTTCTCTCTCTGCGCGCTCTTTCTCTCTCTCTGCGCTCTTTCTCTCTCTCTGTGCTCTTTCTCTCTCTCTGCGCTCTTTCTCTCTCTCTGCGCTTTTTCTTTCTCTGTCTGCGCTCTTTCTTTCTCTGTCTGCGCTCTTTCTTCCTCTCTCTCTGCGCTCTTTTTTTCTCTACGCTCTTTCTCTCTCTCTGCGCTCTTTCTTTCTCTCTCTCTGTGCTCTCTCTCTCTGCGCTCTCTCTCTGTCTGCGCTCTCTCTCTGTCTGCGCTCTCTCTCTCTGCGCTCTTTCTCTCTCTCTCTGCGCTCTTTCTCTCTCTATGTGCTCTTTCTTTCTCTCTGCGCTCTTTCTTTCTCTCTCTCTGCGCTCTTTCTTTCTCTCTCTCTCTGCGCTCTTTCTTTCTCTCTCTCTCTGCGCTCTTTCTCTCTCTATGTGCTCTTTCTTTCTCTTTGCGCTCTTTCTCTCTCACTCTCTGCGCTCTTTCTCTCTCTCTGCGCTCTTTCTCTCTCTCTGCGCTCTTTCTTTCTCTCTGCGCTCTTTCTTTCTCTCTGCGCTCTTTCTTTCTCTCTGCGCTCTATCTTTCTCTCTGCGCTCTTTCTCTCTCTCTGTGCTCTTTCTCTCTCTGCGCTCTTTCTCTCTCTGCGCTCTTTCTCTCTCTGCGCGCTCTTTCTCTCTCTCTGCGCTCTTTCTCTCTCTCTGTGCTCTTTCTCTCTCTCTGCGCTCTTTCTCTCTCTCTGCGCTTTTTCTTTCTCTGTCTGCGCTCTTTCTTTCTCTGTCTGCGCTCTTTCTTCCTCTCTCTCTGCGCTCTTTTTTTCTCTACGCTCTTTCTCTCTCTCTGCGCTCTTTCTTTCTCTCTCTCTGCGCTCTCTCTCTCTGCGCTCTCTCTCTGTCTGCGCTCTCTCTCTGTCTGCGCTCTCTCTCTCTGCGCTCTTTCTCTCTCTCTCTGCGCTCTTTCTCTCTCTATGTGCTCTTTCTTTCTCTCTGCGCTCTTTCTTTCTCTCTCTCTGCGCTCTGTCTTTCTCTCTCTCTCTGCGCTCTTTCTTTCTCTCTCTCTCTGCGCTCTTTCTTTCTCTTTGCGCTCTTTCTCTCTCACTCTCTGCGCTCTTTCTTTCTCTCTCTGCGCTCTTTCTTTCTCTCTCTGCGCTCTTTATTTCTCTCTCTCTGCGCTCTTTGTCTCTCTCTGCGCTTTTTCTTTCTCTCTCTGCACTCTTTTTTTCTCTCTCTCTGCGCTCTTTCTCTCTCTCTGCGCTCTTTCTCTCTCTCTGCGCTCTTTCTTTCTCTCTGCGCTCTTTCTTTCTCTCTGCGCTCTTTCTTTCTCTCTGCGCTCTTTCTTTCTCTCTGCGCTCTATCTTTCTCTCTGCGCTCTTTCTCTCTCTGCGCTCTTTCTCTCTCTGCGCTCCTTCTCTCTCTGCGCTCTTTCTCTCTCTGCGCTCTTTCTCTCTCTGCGCTCTTTCTTTCTCTTTCTCTCTCTGCGCTCTCTCTCTCTCTCTGCGCTCTTTCTCTCTCTCTCTGCACTCTCTCTCTCTCTCTGCGCTCTTTCTTTCTCTTTCTCTCTCTGCGCTCTTTCTCTCTCTCTGCGCTCTTTCTTTCTTTCTCTCTGCGCTCTTTCTTTCTTTCTGCGCTCTTTTTTTCTCTCTTTGCGCTCTTTCTTACTCTCTCTGCGCTCTTTCTCTCTCTCTCTCTCTGCGCTCTTTCTTTCTCTCTGCGCTCTTTCTCTCTCTGCACACTTTCTCTCTCTGCGCTCTTTCTCTCTCTCTCTCTCTCTGCGCTCTTTCTTTTTCTTTCTCTATCTCTCTCTGCGCTCTCTCTCTCTGCGCTCTTTCTCTCTCTCTGCGCTCTTTCTCTCTCGGCGCTCTTTCTCTCTCTCTCTCTCTGCGCTCTTTCTTTTTCTTTCTCTATCTCTCTCTGCACTCTCTCTCTCTGCGCTCTTTCTTTCTCTCTGCGCTCTTTCTTTCTGCGCTCTTTTTTTCTCTCTTTGCGCTCTTTTTCTCTCTCTCTGCGCTCTTTCTTTCTCTCTCTCTGCGCTCTTTCTTTCTCTGCGCTCTTTATTTCTCTCTCTGCGCTTTTTATTTCTCTCTCTGCGCTCTTTATTTCTCTCTCTGCGCTCTTTATTTCTCTCTCTGCGCTTTTTATTTCTCTCTCTGCGCTCTTTCTTTCTCTCTCTCTGCGCTCTTTCTCTCTCTCTCTCTGCGCTCTCTCTCTCTCTCTCTGCGCTCTTTCTTTCTCTTTCTCTCTCTGCGCTCTTTCTTTCTCTTTCTCTCTCTGCGCTCTTTCTCTCTGCGCTCTTTCTTTCTCTCTGCGCACTTTCTTTCTCTCTCTCTGCGCTCTTTCTCTCTCTCTGCGCACTTTCTTTCTCTCTCTCTGCGCTCTTTCTTTCTCTCTGCACTCTTTATTTCTCTCTCTGCGCTCTCTCTCTCTCTCTGCGCTCTCTCTCTGCGCTCTTTCTTTCTCTCTCTGCGCTGTTTCTTTCTCTCGCTGCGCTCTTTCTCTCTCTCTGCGCTCTTTCTCTCTCTCTGTGCTCTTTCTCTCTCTGCGCTCTTTCTCTCTCTGCGCTCTTTCTCTCTCTGCGCGCTCTTTCTCTCTCTCTGCGCTCTTTCTCTCTCTCTGCGCTCTTTCTCTCTCTCTGCGCTCTTTCTCTCTCTCTGCGCTTTTTCTTTCTCTGTCTGCGCTCTTTCTTTCTCTGTCTGCGCTCTTTCTTCCTCTCTCTCTGCGCTCTTTTTTTCTCTACGCTCTTTCTCTCTCTCTGCGCTCTTTCTTTCTCTCTCTCTGCGCTCTCTCTCTCTGCGCTCTCTCTCTGTCTGCGCTCTCTCTCTGTCTGCGCTCTCTCTCTCTGCGCTCTTTCTCTCTCTCTCTGCGCTCTTTCTCTCTCTATGTGCTCTTTCTTTCTCTCTGCGCTCTTTCTTTCTCTCTCTCTGCGCTCTTTCTTTCTCTCTCTCTCTGCGCTCTTTCTTTCTCTCTCTCTCTGCGCTCTTTCTTTCTCTTTGCGCTCTTTCTCTCTCACTCTCTGCGCTCTTTCTCTCTCTCTGCGCTCTTTCTCTCTCTCTGCGCTCTTTCTTTCTCTCTGCGCTCTTTCTTTCTCTCTGCGCTCTTTCTCTCTCGGCGCTCTTTCTCTCTCGGCGCTCTTTCTCTCTCGGCGCTCTTTCTCTCTCTCTCTCTCTGCGCTCTTTCTTTTTCTTTCTCTATCTCTCTCTGCGCTCTCTCTCTCTCTGCGCTCTTTCTTTCTCTCTGCGCTCTTTCTTTCTGCGCTCTTTTTTTCTCTCTTTGCGCTCTTTTTCTCTCTCTCTGCGCTCTTTCTTTCTCTCTCTCTGCGCTCTTTCTTTCTCTGCGCTCTTTATTTCTCTCTCTGCGCTTTTTATTTCTCTCTCTGCGCTCTTTATTTCTCTCTCTGCGCTCTTTATTTCTCTCTCTGCGCTTTTTATTTCTCTCTCTGCGCTCTTTCTTTCTCTCTCTCTGCGCTCTTTCTCTCTCTCTCTCTGCGCTCTCTCTCTCTCTCTCTGCGCTCTTTCTTTCTCTTTCTCTCTCTGCGCTCTTTCTTTCTCTTTCTCTCTCTGCGCTCTTTCTCTCTGCGCTCTTTCTTTCTCTCTGCGCACTTTCTTTCTCTCTCTCTGCGCTCTTTCTTTCTCTCTCTGCGCTGTTTCTTTCTCTCGCTGCGCTCTTTCTCTCTCTCTGCGCTCTTTCTCTCTCTCTGTGCTCTTTCTCTCTCTGCGCTCTTTCTCTCTCTGCGCTCTTTCTCTCTCTGCGCGCTCTTTCTCTCTCTCTGCGCTCTTTCTCTCTCTCTGTGCTCTTTCTCTCTCTCTGCGCTCTTTCTCTCTCTCTGCGCTTTTTCTTTCTCTGTCTGCGCTCTTTCTTTTTCTGTCTGCGCTCTTTCTTCCTCTCTCTCTGCGCTCTTTTTTTCTCTACGCTCTTTCTCTCTCTCTGCGCTCTTTCTTTCTCTCTCTCTGCGCTCTCTCTCTCTGCGCTCTCTCTCTGTCTGCGCTCTCTCTCTGTCTGCGCTCTCTCTCTCTGCGCTCTTTCTCTCTCTCTCTGCGCTCTTTCTCTCTCTATGTGCTCTTTCTTTCTCTCTGCGCTCTTTCTTTCTCTCTCTCTGCGCTCTTTCTTTCTCTCTCTCTCTGCGCTCTTTCTTTCTCTCTCTCTCTGCGCTCTTTCTTTCTCTCTCTCTCTGCGCTCTTTCTTTCTCTTTGCGCTCTTTCTCTCTCACTCTCTGTGCTCTTTCTCTCTCTCTGCGCTCTTTCTCTCTCTCTGCGCTCTTTCTTTCTCTCTGCGCTCTTTCTTTCTCTCTGCGCTCTTTCTTTCTCTCTGCGCTCTTTCTTTCTCTCTGCGCTCTATCTTTCTCTCTGCGCTCTTTCTCTCTCTGCGCTCTTTCTCTCTCTGCGCTCCTTCTCTCTCTGCGCTCTTTCTCTCTCTGCGCTCTTTCTCTCTCTGCGCTCTTTCTTTCTCTTTCTCTCTCTGCGCTCTCTCTCTCTCTCTGCGCTCTTTCTCTCTCTCTCTGCACTCTCTCTCTCTCTCTCTGCGCTCTTTCTTTCTCTTTCTCTCTCTGCGCACTTTCTCTCTCTCTGCGCTCTTTCTTTCTTTCTCTCTGCGCTCTTTCTTTCTGCGCTCTTTTTTTCTCTCTTTGCGCTCTTTCTTTCTCTCTCTGCGCTCTTTCTCTCTCTCTCTCTCTGCGCTCTTTCTTTCTCTCTGCGCTCTTTCTCTCTCTGCGCACTTTCTCTCTCTGCGCTCTTTCTCTCTCTCTCTCTCTCTGCGCTCTTTCTTTTTCTTTCTCTATCTCTCTCTGCGCTCTCTCTCTCTGCGCTCTTTCTCTCTCTCTGCGCTCTTTCTCTCTCGGCGCTCTTTCTCTCTCTCTCTCTATCTGCGCTCTTTCTTTTTCTTTCTCTATCTCTCTCTGCGCTCTCTCTCTCTGCGCTCTTTCTTTCTCTCTGCGCTCTTTCTTTCTTTCTGCGCTCTTTTTTTCTCTCTTTGCACTCTTTTTCTCACTCTCTGCGCTCTTTCTTTCTCTCTCTCTGCGCTCTTTCTTTCTCTGCGCTCTTTATTTCTCTCTCTGCGCTTTTTATTTCTCTCTCTGCGCTCTTTATTTCTCTCTCTGCGCTCTTTATTTCTCTCTCTGCGCTTTTTATTTCTCTCTCTGCGCTCTTTATTTCTCTCTCTGCGCTCTTTATTTCTCTCTCTGCGCTCTTTATTTCTCTCTCTGCGCTCTCTCTCTCTCTCTGCGATCTCTTTCTGCGCTCTTTCTTTCTCTCTCTATGCGCTCTTTCTTTCTCTCTCTCTGTGCTCTTTCTCTCTCTCTGCGCTCTTTCTCTCTCTCTGTGCTCTTTCTCTCTCTCTGTGCTCTTTCTCTCTCTCTGCGCTCTTTCTCTCTCTCTGCGCTCTTTCTCTCTCTCTGCGCTCTTTCTCTCTCTCTGCGCTCTTTCTTCCTCTCTCTCTCTGCGGTCTTTCATTCTCTCTCTGCGCTCTTTCTTTCTCTCTCTCTCTGCGCTCTTTCTTTGTCTCTCTGCGCTCTTTCTTTCTCTCTCTGCGCTTTTTCTTTCTCTCTCTGCGCTCTTTTTTTCTCTCTCTCTGCGCTCTTTTTTTCTTCTCTCTGCGCTCTTTTTTTCTCTCTCTGCGCTCTTTTTTACTCTCTCTCTGCGCTCTCTCTCTCTGCGCTCTTTCTTTCTCTCTGCGCTCTTTCTCTCTCTGCGCTCTCTCTCTCTCTCTGCGCTCTTTCTCTCTCTCTGCGCTCTTTCTCTCTCTCTGCGTTCTTTCTCTCTCTCTGCGCTCTTTCTCCCTCTTTGCACTCTTTCTTTCTCTCTCTGCGCTCTTTCTTTCTCTCTCTCTCTGCGCTCTTTCTTTCTCTCTCTCTGTGCTCTCTCTCTCTCTCGCTGCGCTCTTTCTCTCTCTCTCTGCGCTCTTTCTTTCTCTCTCTGCACTCTTTTTTTCTCTCTCTCTGCGCTCTTTCTCTCTCTCTGCTCTCTTTCTCTCTCTCTGCGCACTTTCTTTCTCTCTGCTCTCTTTCTCTCTCTCTGCTCTCTTTCTTTCTCTCTGCGCTCTTTCTTTCTCTCTGCGCTCTCTCTCTCTCTCTCTGCACTCTCTCTCTCTGCACTCTCTCTCTCTCTGCGCTCTCTCTCTCTCTGCGCTCTCTCTCTGCGCTCTCTCTCTCTGCGCTCTCTCTCTCTCTGCGCTCTCTCTCTCTCTGCGCTCTTTCTTTCTCTCTCTCTGCGCTCTTTCTCTCTCTCTGCGCTCTTTCTTTCTCTCTCTCTCTCTGCGCTCTTTCTTCCTCTCTCTGCGCTCTTTCTTTCTCTGCGCTTTTTCTTTCTCTCTCTCTCTCTCTGCGCTCTTTCTTTCTTTCTCTCTGCGCTCTTTCTTTCTCTCTGCACTCTTACTTTCTCTCTCTCTGCGCTCTTTCTTTCTCTCTCTCTGCGCTCTTTCTCTCTCTCTCTCTGCGCTCTTTCTCTCTCTCTGCGCTCTTTCTTTCTCTTTCTCTCTCTCTGCGCTATTTCTCTCTCTGCGCTCTTTCTCTCTCTCTCTGCGCTCTTTCTTTCTCTTTCTCTCTCTGCGCTCTCTCTCTGCGCTCTTTCTTTCTCTCTGCGCACATTTTTTCTCTCTCTCTGCGCTCTTTCTTTCTCTCTGCGCTCTCTCTCTGCGCTCTTTCTTTCTCTCTCTGTGCTCTTTCTTTCTCTCTCTCTGCGCTCTTTCTCTCTCTCTCTCTCTCTCTCTCTGCGCTCTTTCTTTCTCTTTCTCTCTATGCTCTCTTTCTTTCTCTTTCTCTCTCTGCGCTCTTTCTCTCTGCGCTCTTTCTTTCTCTCTGCGCACTTTCTTTCTCTCTCTCTGCGCTCTTTCTTTCTCTCTCTCTGCGCTCTTTCTCTCTCTCCGCTCTTTCTTTCTCTTTCTCTCTCTGCGCTCTTTCTCTCTGCGCTCTTTCTTTCTCTCTGCGCACTTTCTTTCTCTCTCTCTGCGCTCTTTCTTTCTCTCTCTCTGCGCTCTTTCTCTCTCTCTGCGCTCTTTCTCTCTCTCTCTCTCTCTGCGCTCTTTCTTTCTCTTTCTCTCTATGCGCTCTTTCTTTCTCTTTCTCTCTCTGCGCTCTTTCTCTCTGCGCTCTTTCTTTCTCTCTGCGCACTTTCTTTCTCTCTCTCTGCGCTCTTTCTTTCTCTCTCTCTGCGCTCTTTCTCTCTCTCTGCGCTCTTTCTTTCTCTTTCTCTCTCTGCGCTCTTTCTTTCTCTTTCTCTCTCTGCGCTCTTTCTCTCTGCGCTCTTTCTTTCTCTCTGCGCTCTTTCTTTCTCTCTGCGCTCTTTTTTTCTCTCTTTGCGCTCTTTTTTTCTCTTTTTGCGCTCTTTCTTTCTCTCTCTGCGCTCTTTCTTTCTCTCTCTGCGCTCTTTCTTTCTCTCTGCGCTCTCTCTCTCTGCGCTCTCTCTCTCTGCGCTCTTTCTTTCTCTCTCTCTGCGCTCTTTCTTTCTCTCTCTGCGCTCTTTCTTTCTCTCTCTGCGCTCTTTCTCTCTCTCTGCGCTCTTTCTCTCTCTGCGCTCTTTCTCTCTCTGCGCTCTTTCTCTCTCTGCGCTCTTTCTCTCTCTGCGCTCTTTCTTTCTCTCTCTCTGCGCTCTTTCTTTCTCTCTGCGCTCTTTTTTTCTCTCTGCACTCTTTCTTTCTCTCTCTCTGCGCTCTCTCTCTGCGCTCTTTCTTTCTCTTTCTCTGCGCTCTTTCTCTCTCTCTCTGCGCTCTTTCTCTCTCTCTCTGCGCTCTTTCTTTCTCTTTCTCTGCGCACTTTCTTTCTCTCTCTCTGCGCTCTTTCTCTCTCTCTGCGCTCTTTCTCTCTCTCTGCGCTCTTTCTCTCTCTCTGCGCTCTCTCTCTCTGCGCTCTTTCTTTCTCTCTCTGCGCTCTCTCTCTCTGCGCTCTTTCTTTCTCTCTCTGCGCTCTTTCTTTCTCTCTCTCTGCGCTCTTTCTCTCTCTCTCTCTGCGCTCTCTCTCTGCGCTCTTTCTTTCTCTTTCTCTCTCTGCGCTCTTTCTTTCTCTTTCTCTCTCTGCGCTCTCTCTCTCTGTGCTCTTTCTTTCTCTCTGCACTCTTTTTTTCTCTCTTTGCACTCTTTCTTTCTCTCTTTGCGCTCTTTCTTTCTCTCTCTGCGCTCTTTCTTTCTCTCTCTCTGCGCTCTTTCTTTCTCTGCGCTCTTTCTTTCTCTGCGCTCTTTCTTTCTCTCTCTGCGCTCTTTATTTCTCTCTCTGCGCTCTCTCTCTCTCTGCGCTCTCTCTCTGCGCTCTTTCTTTCTCTCTCTCTGCACTCTTTCTTTCTCTCTCTGTGCTCTTTCTTTCTCTCTCTGCGCTCTTTCTCTCTCTCTGCGCTCTTTCTCTCTCTCTGCGCTCTTTCTCTCTCTGCGCTCTTTCTCTCTCTGCGCTCTTTCTCTCTCTGCGCTCTTTCTCTCTCTGTGCTCTCTCTCTCTGCGCTCTTTCTTTCTCTCTCTCTGCGCTCTTTCTTTCTTTCTCTCTGCGCTCTTTCTTTCTCTCTGCACTCTTTCTTTCTCACTCTCTGCGCTCTTTCTCTCTCTCTCTGCGCTCTTTCTTTCTCTCTCTGCGCTTTTTCTTTCTCTCTCTCTGCGCTCTTTTTTTCTCTCTCTCTGCGCTCTTTTTTTCTCTCTCTCTGCGCTCTTTTTTTCTCTCTCTCTGCGCTCTCTCTCTCTCTGCGCTCTTTCTTTCTCTCTGCGCTCTTTCTCTCTCTGCGCTCTTTCTCTCTCTCTGCGTTCTTTCTCTCTCTCTGCGCTCTTTCTCTCTCTTTGCACTCTTTCTTTCTCTCTCTGCGCTCTTTCTTTCTCTCTCTCTCTGCGCTCTTTCTTTCTCTCTCTCTGCGCTCTCTCTCTCTCGCTGCGCTCTTTCTCTCTCTCTCTGCGCTCTTTCTTTCACTCTATGCGCTCTTTCTTTCTCTCTCTCTGCGCTCTTTCTTTCTCTCTCTCTGCGCTCTTTCTTTCTCTCTCTCTGCACTCTTTCTTTCTCTCTGCGCTCTTTCTTTCTCTCTGCGATCTTTCTTTCTCTCTGCGCTCTTTCTTTCTCTCTGCGCTCTTTCTTTCTCTCTGCTCTCTTTCTCTCTCTCTTTCTTTCTCTCTGCGCTCTTTCTTTCTCTCTGCGCTCTTTCTCTCTCTCTCTCTCTGCACTCTCTCTCTCTCTGCACTCTCTCTCTCTCTGCGCTCTCTCTCTCTGCGCTCTCTCTCTGCGCTCTCTCTCTCTCTGCGCTCTTTCTTTCTCTCTCTCTCTGCGCTCTTTCTTCCTCTCTCTGCGCTCTTTCTTTCTCTGCGCTTTTTCTTTCTCTCTCTCTCTCTGCGCTCTTTCTTTCTTTCTCTCTGCGCTCTTTCTTTCTCTCTGCACTCTTACTTTCTCTCTCTCTGCGCTCTTTCTCTCTCTCTCTGCGCTCTTTCTCTCTCTCTGCGCTCTTTCTTTCTCTTTCTCTCTCTCTGCGCTCTTTCTCTCTCTCTCTCTGCGCTCTTTCTCTCTCTCTCTCTGCGCTCTTTCTTTCTCTTTCTCTCTCTGCGCTCTCTCTGCGCTCTTTCTTTCTCTCTGCGCACTTTCTTTCTCTCTCTCTGCGCTCTTTCTCTCTCTCTGCGCTCTTTCTTTCTCTCTGCGCTCTCTCTCTCTGCGCTCTTTCTTTCTCTCTCTCTGCGCTCTCTCTCTCTCTCTCTCTCTGCGCTCTTTCTTTCTCTTTCTCTCTATGCGCTCTTTCTTTCTCTTTCTCTCTCTGCGCTCTTTCTTTCTCTCTGCGCACTTTCTCTCTCTCTGCGCTCTTTCTTTCTCTCTGCGCACTTTCTTTCTCTCTCTCTGCGCTCTTTCTCTCTCTCTGCGCTCTTTCTTTCTCTTTCTCTCTCTGCGCTCTTTCTTTCTCTTTCTCTCTCTGCGCTCTTTCTCTCTGCTCTCTTTCTCTCTGCGCTCTTTCTTTCTCTCTGCGCTCTTTCTTTCTCTCTGCGCTCTTTTTTTCTCTCTTTGCGCTCTTTTTTTCTCTTTTTGCGCTCTTTCTTTCTCTCTCTGCGCTCTTTCTTTCTCTCTCTGCGCTCTTTATTTCTCTCTCTGCGCTCTCTCTCTCTGCGCTCTCTCTCTGCGCTCTTTCTTCCTCTCTCTCTGCGCTCTTTCTTTCACTCTCTGCGCTCTTTCTTTCTCTCTCTGCGCTCTTTCTTTCTCTCTCTGCGCTCTTTCTCTCTCTGCGCTCTTTCTTTCTCTCTCTCTGCGCTCTTTCTTTCTTTCTCTCTGCGCTCTTTTTTTCTCTCTGCACTCTTTCTTTCTCTCTCTCTGCGCTCTCTCTCTGCGCTCTTTCTTTCTCTTTCTCTGCGCTCTTTCTCTCTCTCTCTCTCTGCGCTCTTTCTCTCTCTGCGCTCTTTCTTTCTCTTTCTCTCTCTGCGCTCTCTCTCTGCGCTCTTTCTTTCTCTCTGCGCACTTTCTTTCTCTCTCTCTGCGCTCTTTCTCTCTCTCTGCGCTCTTTCTTTCTCTCTCTGCGCTCTTTCTTTCTCTCTGCGCACTTTCTTTCTCTCTCTCTGCGCTCTTTCTTTCTCTCTCTCTGCGCTCTTTCTCTCTCTCCGCTCTTTCTTTCTCTTTCTCTCTCTGCGCTCTTTCTCTCTGCGCTCTTTCTTTCTCTCTGCGCACTTTCTTTCTCTCTCTCTGCGCTCTTTCTTTCTCTCTCTCTGCGCTCTTTCTCTCTCTCTGCGCTCTTTCTCTCTCTCTCTCTCTCTGCGCTCTTTCTTTCTCTTTCTCTCTATGCGCTCTTTCTTTCTCTTTCTCTCTCTGCGCTCTTTCTCTCTGCGCTCTTTCTTTCTCTCTGCGCACTTTCTTTCTCTCTCTCTGCGCTCTTTCTTTCTCTCTCTCTGCGCTCTTTCTCTCTCTCTGCGCTCTTTCTTTCTCTTTCTCTCTCTGCGCTCTTTCTTTCTCTTTCTCTCTCTGCGCTCTTTCTCTCTGCGCTCTTTCTTTCTCTCTGCGCTCTTTCTTTCTCTCTGCGCTCTTTTTTTCTCTCTTTGCGCTCTTTTTTTCTCTTTTTGCGCTCTTTCTTTCTCTCTCTGCGCTCTTTCTTTCTCTCTCTGCGCTCTTTCTTTCTCTCTGCGCTCTCTCTCTCTGCGCTCTCTCTCTCTGCGCTCTTTCTTTCTCTCTCTCTGCGCTCTTTCTTTCTCTCTCTGCGCTCTTTCTTTCTCTCTCTGCGCTCTTTCTCTCTCTCTGCGCTCTTTCTCTCTCTGCGCTCTTTCTCTCTCTGCGCTCTTTCTCTCTCTGCGCTCTTTCTCTCTCTGCGCTCTTTCTTTCTCTCTCTCTGCGCTCTTTCTTTCTCTCTGCGCTCTTTTTTTCTCTCTGCACTCTTTCTTTCTCTCTCTCTGCGCTCTCTCTCTGCGCTCTTTCTTTCTCTTTCTCTGCGCTCTTTCTCTCTCTCTCTGCGCTCTTTCTCTCTCTCTCTGCGCTCTTTCTTTCTCTTTCTCTGCGCACTTTCTTTCTCTCTCTCTGCGCTCTTTCTCTCTCTCTGCGCTCTTTCTCTCTCTCTGCGCTCTTTCTCTCTCTCTGCGCTCTCTCTCTCTGCGCTCTTTCTTTCTCTCTCTGCGCTCTCTCTCTCTGCGCTCTTTCTTTCTCTCTCTGCGCTCTTTCTTTCTCTCTCTCTGCGCTCTTTCTCTCTCTCTCTCTGCGCTCTCTCTCTCTCTCTCTGCGCTCTTTCTTTCTCTTTCTCTCTCTGCGCTCTTTCTTTCTCTTTCTCTCTCTGCGCTCTCTCTCTCTGTGCTCTTTCTTTCTCTCTGCACTCTTTTTTTCTCTCTTTGCACTCTTTCTTTCTCTCTTTGCGCTCTTTCTTTCTCTCTCTGCGCTCTTTCTTTCTCTCTCTCTGCGCTCTTTCTTTCTCTGCGCTCTTTCTTTCTCTGCGCTCTTTCTTTCTCTCTCTGCGCTCTTTATTTCTCTCTCTGCGCTCTCTCTCTCTCTGCGCTCTCTCTCTGCGCTCTTTCTTTCTCTCTCTCTGCACTCTTTCTTTCTCTCTCTGTGCTCTTTCTTTCTCTCTCTGCGCTCTTTCTCTCTCTCTGCGCTCTTTCTCTCTCTCTGCGCTCTTTCTCTCTCTGCGCTCTTTCTCTCTCTGCGCTCTTTCTCTCTCTGCGCTCTTTCTCTCTCTGTGCTCTCTCTCTCTGCGCTCTTTCTTTCTCTCTCTCTGCGCTCTTTCTTTCTTTCTCTCTGCGCTCTTTCTTTCTCTCTGCACTCTTTCTTTCTCACTCTCTGCGCTCTTTCTCTCTCTCTCTGCGCTCTTTCTTTCTCTCTCTGCGCTTTTTCTTTCTCTCTCTCTGCGCTCTTTTTTTCTCTCTCTCTGCGCTCTTTTTTTCTCTCTCTCTGCGCTCTTTTTTTCTCTCTCTCTGCGCTCTCTCTCTCTCTGCGCTCTTTCTTTCTCTCTGCGCTCTTTCTCTCTCTGCGCTCTTTCTCTCTCTCTGCGTTCTTTCTCTCTCTCTGCGCTCTTTCTCTCTCTTTGCACTCTTTCTTTCTCTCTCTGCGCTCTTTCTTTCTCTCTCTCTCTGCGCTCTTTCTTTCTCTCTCTCTGCGCTCTCTCTCTCTCGCTGCGCTCTTTCTCTCTCTCTCTGCGCTCTTTCTTTCACTCTATGCGCTCTTTCTTTCTCTCTCTCTGCGCTCTTTCTTTCTCTCTCTCTGCGCTCTTTCTTTCTCTCTCTCTGCACTCTTTCTTTCTCTCTGCGCTCTTTCTTTCTCTCTGCGATCTTTCTTTCTCTCTGCGCTCTTTCTTTCTCTCTGCGCTCTTTCTTTCTCTCTGCTCTCTTTCTCTCTCTCTTTCTTTCTCTCTGCGCTCTTTCTTTCTCTCTGCGCTCTTTCTCTCTCTCTCTCTCTGCACTCTCTCTCTCTCTGCACTCTCTCTCTCTCTGCGCTCTCTCTCTCTGCGCTCTCTCTCTGCGCTCTCTCTCTCTCTGCGCTCTTTCTTTCTCTCTCTCTCTGCGCTCTTTCTTCCTCTCTCTGCGCTCTTTCTTTCTCTGCGCTTTTTCTTTCTCTCTCTCTCTCTGCGCTCTTTCTTTCTTTCTCTCTGCGCTCTTTCTTTCTCTCTGCACTCTTACTTTCTCTCTCTCTGCGCTCTTTCTCTCTCTCTCTGCGCTCTTTCTCTCTCTCTGCGCTCTTTCTTTCTCTTTCTCTCTCTCTGCGCTCTTTCTCTCTCTCTCTCTGCGCTCTTTCTCTCTCTCTCTCTGCGCTCTTTCTTTCTCTTTCTCTCTCTGCGCTCTCTCTGCGCTCTTTCTTTCTCTCTGCGCACTTTCTTTCTCTCTCTC
Source organism: Ascaphus truei (assembly GCF_040206685.1). Lineage (NCBI taxonomy): Eukaryota > Metazoa > Chordata > Amphibia > Anura > Ascaphidae > Ascaphus > Ascaphus truei. The sequence continues at coordinate 2,277,248 of NW_027453856.1, forward strand.
TGCGCTCTTTCTCTCTCTCTGCGCTCTTTCTTTCTCTCTGCGCTCTCTCTCTCTGCGCTCTTTCTTTCTCTCTCTCTGCGCTCTCTCTCTCTCTCTCTCTCTGCGCTCTTTCTTTCTCTTTCTCTCTATGCGCTCTTTCTTTCTCTTTCTCTCTCTGCGCTCTTTCTTTCTCTCTGCGCACTTTCTCTCTCTCTGCGCTCTTTCTTTCTCTCTGCGCACTTTCTTTCTCTCTCTCTGCGCTCTTTCTCTCTCTCTGCGCTCTTTCTTTCTCTTTCTCTCTCTGCGCTCTTTCTTTCTCTTTCTCTCTCTGCGCTCTTTCTCTCTGCTCTCTTTCTCTCTGCGCTCTTTCTTTCTCTCTGCGCTCTTTCTTTCTCTCTGCGCTCTTTTTTTCTCTCTTTGCGCTCTTTTTTTCTCTTTTTGCGCTCTTTCTTTCTCTCTCTGCGCTCTTTCTTTCTCTCTCTGCGCTCTTTATTTCTCTCTCTGCGCTCTCTCTCTCTGCGCTCTCTCTCTGCGCTCTTTCTTCCTCTCTCTCTGCGCTCTTTCTTTCTCTCTCTGCGCTCTTTCTTTCTCTCTCTGCGCTCTTTCTTTCTCTCTCTGCGCTCTTTCTCTCTCTGCGCTCTTTCTTTCTCTCTCTCTGCGCTCTTTCTTTCTTTCTCTCTGCGCTCTTTTTTTCTCTCTGCACTCTTTCTTTCTCTCTCTCTGCGCTCTCTCTCTGCGCTCTTTCTTTCTCTTTCTCTGCGCTCTTTCTCTCTCTCTCTCTCTGCGCTCTTTCTCTCTCTGCGCTCTTTCTTTCTCTTTCTCTCTCTGCGCTCTCTCTCTGCGCTCTTTCTTTCTCTCTGCGCACTTTCTTTCTCTCTCTCTGCGCTCTTTCTCTCTCTCTGCGCTCTTTCTTTCTCTCTGCGCTCTCTCTCTCTGCGCTCTTTATTTCTCTCTCTGCGCTCTTTCTTTCTCTCTCTCTGCGCTCTTTCTCTCTCTCTCTCTGCGCTCTCTCTCTCTCTGCGCTCTTTCTTTCTCTTTCTCTCTCTGCGCTCTTTCTTTCTCTTTCTCTCTCTGCGCTCTCTCTCTCTATGCTCTTTCTTTCTCTTTGCGCTCTTTTTTTCTCTCTTTGCGCTCTTTTTTTCTCTCTTTGCGCTCTTTCTTTCTCTCTCTGCGCTCTTTCTTTCTCTCTCTCTGCGCTCTTTCTTTCTCTGCGCTCTTTCTTTCTCTCTCTGCGCTCTTTCTTTCTCTCTCTGCGCTCTCTCTCTCTCTCTGCGCTCTCTCTCTGCGCTCTTTCTTTCTCTCTCTCTGCGCTCTATCTTTCTCTCTCTGCGCTCTTTCTTTCTCTCTCTGCACTCTTTCTCTCTCTCTGCGCTCTTTCTCTCTCTGCGCTCTTTCTCTATCTGCGCTCTTTCTTTCTCTCTCTCTGCGCTCTTTCTTTCTCTCTCTCTGCGCTCTTTCTTTCTCTCTGCACTCTTACTTTCTCTCTCTCTGCGCTCTTTCTCTCTCTCTGCGCTCTTTCTTTCTCTTTCTCTCTCTCTGCGCTCTTTCTCTCTCTCTCTCTGCGCTCTTTCTTTCTCTTTCTCTCTCTGCGCTCTTTCTCTCTGCGCTCTTTCTTTCTCTCTGCGCACTTTCTTTCTCTCTCTCTGCGCTCTTTCTCTCTCTCTGCGCTCTCTCTCTCTGCGCTCTTTCTTTCTCTCTTTCTGCGCTCTTTCTTTCTCTCTTTCTGCGCTCTTTCTCTCTCTCTCTCTGCGCTCTTTCTCTCTCTCTCTCTGCGCTCTTTCTCTCTCTCTCTCAGCGCTCTTTCTTTCTCTTTCTCTCTCTGTGCTCTTTCTTTCTCTTTCTCTCTCTGCGCTCTTTCTTTCTCTTTCTCTCTCTGCGCTCTTTCTCTCTGCGCTCTTTCTTTCTCTCTGCGCACTTTCTTTCTCTCTCTCTGCGCTCTTTCTCTCTGCGCTCTTTCTTTCTCTCTGCGCTCTCTCTTTCTCTCTCTGCGCTCTTTCTTTCTCTCTCTGTGTGCTCTTTCTCTCTGCGCTCTTTCTTTCTCTCTGCGCACTTTCTTTCTCTCTCTCTGCGCTCTTTCTCTCTGCGCTCTTTCTTTCTCTCTGCGCTCTCTCTTTCTCTCTCTGCACTCTTTCTTTCTCGCTGCGCTCTTTTTCTCTCTCTTTGCACTCTTTTTTTCTCTCTTTGCGCTCTTTCTTTCTCTCTCTCTGCGCTCTTTCTCTCTCTCTGCGCTCTTTCTCTCTCTGTGCTCTTTCTCTCTCTGCGCTCTTTCTCTCTCTGCGCTCTTTCTCTCTCTGCGCTCTTTTTCTCTCTCTGCGCTCTTTCTCTCTCTGCGCTCTTTTTCTCTGTCTGCACTCTTTCTTTCTCTGTCTGCGCTCTTTCTTCCTCTCTCTCTCTCTGCGCTCTTTTATTCTCTGCGCTCTTTCTTTCTCTCTGCGCTCTCTCTTTCTCTCTCTGCGCTCTCTCTCTCTTTCTCTCTGCGCTCTCTCTCTCTGCGCTCTCTCTCTGTCTGCGCTCTCTCTCTCTGCGCTCTTTCTCTCTCTCTCTGCGCTCTTTCTCTCTCTCTGTGCTCTTTCTTTCTCTTTCTCTGTGCTCTTTCTCTCTCTCTCTCTGCGCTCTTTCTCTCTCTCTCTCTGCGCTCTTTCTCTCTCTCTCTGCGCTCTTTCTTTCTCTCTGCGCTCTCTCTTTCTCTCTCTGCGCTCTCTCTCTCTTTCTCTCTGCGCTCTCTCTCTCTGCGCTCTCTCTCTGTCTGCGCTCTCTCTCTCTGCGCTCTTTCTTTCTCTCTTTCTGCGCTCTTTCTTTCTCTCTTTCTGCGCTCTTTCTCTCTCTCTCTGCGCCCTTTCTCTCTCTCTCTCTGCGCTCTTTCTTTCTCTTTCTCTCTCTGCGCTCTTTCTTTCTCTTTCTCTCTCTGCGCTCTTTCTTTCTCTTTCTCTCTCTGCGCTCTCTCTCTGCGCTCTCTCTTTCTCTCTCTGCGCTCTTTCTTTCTCTCTCTCTGCGCTCTTTCTCTCTCTCTTTCTGCGCTCTTTCTTTCTCTTTCTCTCTCTGCGCTCTCTCTCTCTGCGCTCTTTCTTTCTCGCTGCGCTCTTTTTTTCTCTCTTTGCACTCTTTTTTTCTCTCTTTGCGCTCTTTCTTTCTCTCTCTGCGCTCTTTCTTTCGCTCTCTCTGCGCTCTTTCTTTCTCTGCGCTCTTTCTTTCTCTCTCTGCGCTCTTTATTTCTCTCTCTGCGCTCTCTCTCTCTCTATGCGCTCTCTCTCTGCGCTCTTTCTTTCTCTCTCTCTGCGCTCTTTCTCTCTCTCTCTCTGCGCTCTTTCTCTCTCTCTCTCTGCGCTCTTTCTTTCTCTTTATCTCTCTGCGCTCTTTCTTTCTCTTTCTCTCTCTGCGCTCTTTCTTTCTCTTTCTCTCTCTGCGCTCTTTCTCTCTGCGCTCTTTCTTTCTCTCTGCGCACTTTCTTTCTCTCTCTCTGCGCTCTTTCTCTCTCTCTGCGCTCTTTCTTTCTCTCTGCGCTCTCTCTCTCTCTGCGCTCTTTCTTTCTCTCTCTGCGCTCTTTCTTTCTCTCTCTGCGCTCTTTCTTTCTCTCTCTGCGCTCTTTCTCTCTCTGCGCTCTTTCTCTCTCTCTGTGCTCTTTCTCTCTCTGCGCTCTTTCTCTCTCTCTGCGCTCTTTCTCTCTCTCTGCGCTCTTTCTCTCTCTCTGCGCTCTTTCTCTCTCTCTGCGCTCTTTCTCTCTCTCTGCGCTCTCTCTCTCTCTGCGCTCTCTCTCTCTCTGCGCTCTCTCTCTCTCTGCGCTCTTTCTTTCTCTGTCTGCGCTCTTTCTTTCTCTGTCTGCGCTCTTTCTTTCTCTATCTGCGCTCTTTCTTCCTCTCTCTCTCTCTGCGCTCTTTTATTCTCTACGCTCTTTCTCTCTCTCTGCGCTCTTTCTTTCTCTCTCTCTGCGCTCTCTCTCTCTTTCTCTCTGCGCTCTCTCTCTCTGCGCTCTCTCTCTGTCTGCGCTCTCTCTCTCTGTGCTCTTTCTCTCTCTCTCTGCGCTCTCTCTCTCTCTATGTGCTCTTTCTTTCTCTCTGCGCTCTTTCTTCCTCTCTCTCTCTGCGCTCTTTCTTTCTCTCTCTCTCTGCGCTCTATCTTTCTCTCTCTCTGCACTCTCTCTGCGCTCTTTCTTTCTCTCTGCGCTTTTTCTTTCTTTCTCTCTGCGCTCTTTTTTTCTCTCTTTGCGCTCTTTTTCTCTCTCTCTGCGCTCTTTCTTTCTCTCTCTGCGCTCTTTCTTTCTCTCTCTCTCTGCGCTCTTTCTTTCTCTCTGCGCTCTTTCTTTCTCACTCAGCGCTCTTTCTTTCTCTCTGCGCTCTTTCTTTCTCACTCTCTGCGCTCTTTCTTTCTCACTCTCTGCGCTCTTTCTTTCTCACTCTCTGCGCTCTTTCTTTCTCACTCTCTGCGCTCTTTCTTTCTCACTCTCTGCGCTCTTTCTTTCTCACTCTCTGCGCTCTTTCTCTCTCTCTCTCTGCGCTCTTTCTTTCTCTGCGCTTTTTCTTTCTCTCTCTCTGCGCTCTTTTTTTCTCTCTCTCTGCGCTCTTTTTTTCTCTCTCTCTGCGCTCTTTTTTTCTCTCTCTCTGTGCTCTCTCTCTCTCTGCGCTCTTTCTCTCTCTGCGCTCTCTCTCTCTCTGCGCTCTTTCTCTCTCTCTGCGCTCTTTCTCTCTCTCTGCGCTCTCTCTCTGCACTCTCTCTCTCTCTGCGCTCTCTCTCTCTCTGCGCTCTCTCTTTCTCTCTCTCTGCGCTCTTTCTCTCTCTCTCTGCGCTCTTTCTTTCTCTCTCTCTCTGCGCTCTTTCTTCCTCTCTCTGCGCTCTTTCTTTCTCTGCGCTTTTTCTTTCTCTCTCTCTGCGCTCTTTCTTTCTCTCTGCACTCTTACTTTCTCTCTCTCTGCGCTCTTTCTTTCTCTCTCTCTGTGCTCTTTCTCTCTCTCTGCGCTCTTTCTCTCTCTCTGCGCTCTTTCTCTCTCTCTCTCTGTGCTCTTTCTTTCTCTTTCTCTCTCTGCGCTCTCTCTCTGCGCTCTTTCTATCTCTCTCTGTGCTCTTTCTTTCTCTCTCTCTGCGCTCTTTCTCTCTCTCTCTCTCTCTCTACGCTCTTTCTTTCTCTCTGCGCACTTTCTTTCTCTCTCTCTGCGCTCTTTCTCTCTCTCTGCGCTCTTTCTTTCTCTCTGCGCTCTCTCTCTCTCTGCGCTCTTTCTTTCTCTCTCTGCGCTCTTTCTTTCTCTCTCTGCGCTCTTTCTTTCTCTCTCTGCGCTCTTTCTCTCTCTGCGCTCTTTCTCTCTCTCTGTGCTCTTTCTCTCTCTGCGCTCTTTCTCTCTCTCTGCGCTCTTTCTCTCTCTCTGCGCTCTTTCTCTCTCTCTGCGCTCTTTCTCTCTCTCTGCGCTCTTTCTCTCTCTCTGCGCTCTTTCTCTCTCTCTGCGCTCTCTCTCTCTCTGCGCTCTCTCTCTCTCTGCGCTCTCTCTCTCTCTGCGCTCTTTCTTTCTCTGTCTGCGCTCTTTCTTTCTCTGTCTGCGCTCTTTCTTTCTCTATCTGCGCTCTTTCTTCCTCTCTCTCTCTCTGCGCTCTTTTATTCTCTACGCTCTTTCTCTCTCTCTGCGCTCTTTCTTTCTCTCTCTCTGCGCTCTCTCTCTCTGCGCTCTCTCTCTGTCTGCGCTCTCTCTCTCTGTGCTCTTTCTCTCTCTCTCTGCGCTCTCTCTCTCTCTATGTGCTCTTTCTTTCTCTCTGCGCTCTTTCTTCCTCTCTCTCTCTGCGCTCTTTCTTTCTCTCTCTCTCTGCGCTCTATCTTTCTCTCTCTCTGCACTCTCTCTGCGCTCTTTCTTTCTCTCTGCGCTTTTTCTTTCTTTCTCTCTGCGCTCTTTTTTTCTCTCTTTGCGCTCTTTTTCTCTCTCTCTGCGCTCTTTCTTTCTCTCTCTGCGCTCTTTCTTTCTCTCTCTCTCTGCGCTCTTTCTTTCTCTCTGCGCTCTTTCTTTCTCACTCAGCGCTCTTTCTTTCTCTCTGCGCTCTTTCTTTCTCACTCTCTGCGCTCTTTCTTTCTCACTCTCTGCGCTCTTTCTTTCTCACTCTCTGCGCTCTTTCTTTCTCACTCTCTGCGCTCTTTCTTTCTCACTCTCTGCGCTCTTTCTTTCTCACTCTCTGCGCTCTTTCTCTCTCTCTCTCTGCGCTCTTTCTTTCTCTGCGCTTTTTCTTTCTCTCTCTCTGCGCTCTTTTTTTCTCTCTCTCTGCGCTCTTTTTTTCTCTCTCTCTGCGCTCTTTTTTTCTCTCTCTCTGTGCTCTCTCTCTCTCTGCGCTCTTTCTCTCTCTGCGCTCTCTCTCTCTCTGCGCTCTTTCTCTCTCTCTGCGCTCTTTCTCTCTCTCTGCGCTCTCTCTCTGCACTCTCTCTCTCTCTGCGCTCTCTCTCTCTCTGCGCTCTCTCTTTCTCTCTCTCTGCGCTCTTTCTCTCTCTCTCTGCGCTCTTTCTTTCTCTCTCTCTCTGCGCTCTTTCTTCCTCTCTCTGCGCTCTTTCTTTCTCTGCGCTTTTTCTTTCTCTCTCTCTGCGCTCTTTCTTTCTCTCTGCACTCTTACTTTCTCTCTCTCTGCGCTCTTTCTTTCTCTCTCTCTGTGCTCTTTCTCTCTCTCTGCGCTCTTTCTCTCTCTCTGCGCTCTTTCTCTCTCTCTCTCTGTGCTCTTTCTTTCTCTTTCTCTCTCTGCGCTCTCTCTCTGCGCTCTTTCTATCTCTCTCTGTGCTCTTTCTTTCTCTCTCTCTGCGCTCTTTCTCTCTCTCTCTCTCTCTCTACGCTCTTTCTTTCTCTCTGCGCACTTTCTTTCTCTCTCTCTGCGCTCTTTCTCTCTCTCTGCGCTCTTTCTTTCTCTCTGCGCTCTCTCTCTGCGCTCTATCTTTCTCTCTCTGCGCTCTTTCTTTCTCTCTCTGCGCTCTTTCTCTCTCTCTCTCTGCGCTCTTTCTCTCTCTCTCTCTCTCTGCGCTCTTTCTTTCTCTCTCTGCGCTCTTTCTTTCTCTTTCTCTCTCTGCGCTCTTTCTCTCTGCTCTCTTTCTTTCTCTCTGCGCTCTTTCTTTCTCTCTGCGCTCTTTTTTTCTCTCTTTGCGCTCTTTTTTTCTCTCTGCGCTCTTTTTTCTCTCTTTGCGCTCTTTCTTTCTCTCTCTGCGCTCTTTCTTTCTCTCTCTCTGCGCTCTTTCTTTCTCTGTGCTCTTTCTTTCTCTCTCTGCGCTCTTTCTTTCTCTCTCTGCGCTCTTTATTTCTCTCTCTGCGCTCTCTCTCTCTGCGCTCTCTCTCTGCGCTCTTTCTTTCTCTCTCTCTGCGCTCTTTCTTTCTCTCTCTGCGCTCTTTCTTTCTCTCTCTGCGCTCTTTCTCTCTCTCTCTCTGTGCTCTTTCTTTCACTTTCTCTCTCTGCGCTCTCTCTCTGCGCTCTTTCTATCTCTCTCTGTGCTCTTTCTTTCTCTCTCTCTGCGCTCTTTCTCTCTCTCTCTCTCTCTCTACGCTCTTTCTTTCTCTCTGCGCACTTTCTTTCTCTCTCTCTGCGCTCTTTCTCTCTCTCTGCGCTCTTTCTTTCTCTCTGCGCTCTCTCTCTGCGCTCTATCTTTCTCTCTCTGCGCTCTTTCTTTCTCTCTCTGCGCTCTTTCTCTCTCTCTCTCTGCGCTCTTTCTCTCTCTCTCTCTCTCTGCGCTCTTTCTTTCTCTCTCTGCGCTCTTTCTTTCTCTTTCTCTCTCTGCGCTCTTTCTCTCTGCTCTCTTTCTTTCTCTCTGCGCTCTTTCTTTCTCTCTGCGCTCTTTTTTTCTCTCTTTGCGCTCTTTTTTTCTCTCTGCGCTCTTTTTTCTCTCTTTGCGCTCTTTCTTTCTCTCTCTGCGCTCTTTCTTTCTCTCTCTCTGCGCTCTTTCTTTCTCTGCGCTCTTTCTTTCTCTCTCTGCGCTCTTTCTTTCTCTCTCTGCGCTCTTTATTTCTCTCTCTGCGCTCTCTCTCTCTGCGCTCTTTCTTTCTCTCTCTCTGCGCTCTTTCTTTCTCTCTCTGCGCTCTTTCTTTCTCTCTCTGCGCTCTTTCTCTCTCTGCGCTCTTTCTCTCTCTGCGCTCTTTCTTTCTCTGCGCTCTTTCTTTCTCTCTCTCTGCGCTCTTTCTTTCTCTCTGCGCTCTCTCTCTCTGCGCTCTTTCTTTCTCTCTCTGCGCTCTTTCTTTCTCTCTCTGCGCTCTTTCTTTCTCTCTCTGCGCTCTTTCTCTCTCTCTGCGCTCTTTCTCTCTCTCTGTGCTCTCTCTCTCTACGCTCTTTCTCTCTCTCTGCGCTCTTTCTCTCTCTGCGCTCTTTCTCTCTCTCTGCGCTCTTTCTCTCTCTCTGCGCTCTTTCTCTCTCTCTGCGCTCTTTCTCTCTCTCTGCGCTCTCTCTCTCTCTGCGCTCTCTCTCTCTCTGCGCTCTCTCTCTCTCTGCGCTCTCTCTCTCTCTGCGCTCTTTCTTTCTCTGTCTGCGCTCTTTCTTTCTCTGTCTGCGCTCTTTCTTTCTCTATCTGCGCTCTTTCTTCCTCTCTCTCTCTCTGCGCTCTTTTATTCTCTACGCTCTTTCTCTCTCTCTGCGCTCTTTCTTTCTCTCTCTCTGCGCTCTCTCTCTCTTTCTCTCTGCGCTCTCTCTCTCTGCGCTCTCTCTCTGTCTGCGCTCTCTCTCTCTGTGCTCTTTCTCTCTCTCTCTGCGCTCTCTCTCTCTCTCTATGTGCTCTTTCTTTCTCTCTGCGCTCTTTCTTCCTCTCTCTCTCTGCGCTCTTTCTTTCTCTCTCTCTCTGCGCTCTATCTTTCTCTCTCTCTGCACTCTCTCTGCGCTCTTTCTTTCTCTCTGCGCTTTTTCTTTCTTTCTCTCTGCGCTCTTTTTTTCTCTCTTTGCGCTCTTTTTCTCTCTCTCTGCGCTCTTTCTTTCTCTCTCTGCGCTCTTTCTTTCTCTCTCTCTCTGCGCTCTTTCTTTCTCTCTGCGCTCTTTCTTTCTCACTCAGCGCTCTTTCTTTCTCTCTGCGCTCTTTCTTTCTCACTCTCTGCGCTCTTTCTTTCTCACTCTCTGCGCTCTTTCTTTCTCACTCTCTGCGCTCTTTCTTTCTCACTCTCTGCGCTCTTTCTTTCTCAATCTCTGCGCTCTTTCTTTCTCACTCTCTGCGCTCTTTCTCTCTCTCTCTCTGCGCTCTTTCTTTCTCTGCGCTTTTTCTTTCTCTCTCTCTGCGCTCTTTTTTTCTCTCTCTCTGCGCTCTTTTTTTCTCTCTCTCTGCGCTCTTTTTTTCTCTCTCTCTGTGCTCTCTCTCTCTCTGCGCTCTTTCTCTCTCTGCGCTCTCTCTCTCTCTGCGCTCTTTCTCTCTCTCTGCGCTCTTTCTCTCTCTCTGCGCTCTCTCTCTGCACTCTCTCTCTCTCTCTGCGCTCTCTCTCTCTCTGCGCTCTCTCTTTCTCTCTCTCTGCGCTCTTTCTCTCTCTCTCTGCGCTCTTTCTTTCTCTCTCTCTCTGCGCTCTTTCTTCCTCTCTCTGCGCTCTTTCTTTCTCTGCGCTTTTTCTTTCTCTCTCTCTGCGCTCTTTCTTTCTCTCTGCACTTTTACTTTCTCTCTCTCTGCGCTCTTTCTTTCTCTCTCTCTGTGCTCTTTCTCTCTCTCTGCGCTCTTTCTCTCTCTCTGCGCTCTTTCTCTCTCTCTCTCTGTGCTCTTTCTTTCTCTTTCTCTCTCTGCGCCCTCTCTCTGCGCTCTTTCTATCTCTCTCTGTGCTCTTTCTTTCTCTCTCTCTGCGCTCTTTCTCTCTCTCTCTCTCTCTCTCTCTACGCTCTTTCTTTCTCTCTGCGCACTTTCTTTCTCTCTCTCTGCGCTCTTTCTCTCTCTCTGCGCTCTTTCTTTCTCTCTGCGCTCTCTCTCTGCGCTCTATCTTTCTCTCTCTGCGCTCTTTCTTTCTCTCTCTGCGCTCTTTCTTTCTCTTTCTCTCTCTGCGCTCTTTCTCTCTGCTCTCTTTCTTTCTCTCTGCGCTCTTTCTTTCTCTCTGCGCTCTTTTTTTCTCTCTTTGCGCTCTTTTTTTCTCTCTGCGCTCTTTTTTCTCTCTTTGCGCTCTTTCTTTCTCTCTCTGCGCTCTTTCTTTCTCTCTCTCTGCGCTCTTTCTTTCTCTGCGCTATTTCTTTCTCTCTCTGCGCTCTTTATTTCTCTCTCTGCGCTCTCTCTCTCTGCGCTCTCTCTCTGCGCTCTTTCTTTCTCTCTCTCTGCGCTCTTTCTTTCTCTCTCTGCGCTCTTTCTTTCTCTCTCTGCGCTCTTTCTCTCTCTGCGCTCTTTCTCTCTCTGCGCTCTTTCTTTCTCTGCGCTCTTTCTTTCTCTCTCTCTGCGCTCTTTCTTTCTCTCTGCGCTCTCTCTCTCTGCGCTCTTTCTTTCTCTCTCTGCGCTCTTTCTTTCTCTCTCTGCGCTCTTTCTCTCTCTCTGCGCTCTTTCTCTCTCTCTGTGCTCTCTCTCTCTACGCTCTTTCTCTCTCTCTGCGCTCTTTCTCTCTCTGCGCTCTTTCTCTCTCTCTGCGCTCTTTCTCTCTCTCTGCGCTCTTTCTCTCTCTCTGCGGTCTCTCTCTCTCTGCGCTCTCTCTCTCTCTGCGCTCTCTCTCTCTCTGCGCTCTCTCTCTCTCTGCGCTCTTTCTTTCTCTGTCTGCGCTCTTTCTTTCTCTGTCTGCGCTCTTTCTTTCTCTATCTGCGCTCTTTCTTCCTCTCTCTCTCTCTGCGCTCTTTTATTCTCTACGCTCTTTCTCTCTCTCTGCGCTCTTTCTTTCTCTCTCTCTGCGCTCTCTCTCTCTTTCTCTCTGCGCTCTCTCTTTCTTTCTCTCTGCGCTCTCTCTCTCTGCGCTCTCTCTCTGTCTGCGCTCTCTCTCTCTGTGCTCTTTCTCTCTCTCTGTGCGCTCTTTCTCTCTCTATGTGCTCTTTCTTTCTCTCTGCGCTCTTTCTTCCTCACTCTCTCTGCGCTCTTTCTTTCTCTCTCTCTCTGCGCTCTTTCTTTCTCTCTCTCTGCACTCTCTCTGCGCTCTTTCTTTCTCTCTGCGCTTTTTCTTTCTTTCTCTCTGCGCTCTTTTTTTCTCTCTTTGCGCTCTTTTTCTCTCTCTCTGCGCTCTTTCTTTCTCTCTCTGCGCTCTTTCTTTCTCTCTCTCTCTGCGCTCTTTCTTTCTCTCTGCGCTCTTTCTTTCTCACTCTCTGCGCTCTTTCTTTCTCTCTGCGCTCTTTCTTTCTCACTCTCTGCGCTCTTTCTTTCTCTCTGCGCTCTTTCTTTCTCACTCTCTGCGCTCTTTCTTTCTCACTCTCTGCGCTCTTTCTCTCTCTCTCTCTGCGCTCTTTCTTTCTCTGCGCTTTTTCTTTCTCTCTCTCTGCGCTCTTTTTTTCTCTCTCTCTGCGCTCTTTTTTTCTCTCTCTCTGCGCTCTTTTTTTCTCTCTCTCTGCGCTCTCTCTCTCTCTCTCTGCGCTCTTTCTCTCTCTGCGCTCTTTCTCTCTCTCTGCGCTCTTTCTCTCTCTCTGTGCTCTCTCTCTCTCTGCGCTCTCTCTCTCTGCGCTCTCTCTTTCTCTCTCTCTGCGCTCTTTCTCTCTCTCTCTGCGCTCTTTCTTTCTCTCTCTCTCTGCGCTCTTTCTTCCTCTCTCTGCGCTCTTTCTTTCTCTCTCTCTCTGCGCTCTTTCTTCCTCTCTCTGCGCTCTTTCTTTCTCTGCGCTTTTTCTTTCTCTCTCTCTGCGCTCTTTCTTTCTCTCTCTCTGCGCTCTTTCTCTCTCTCTGCGCTCTTTCTCTCTCTCTCTCTGTGCTCTTTCTTTCTCTTTCTCTCTCTGCGCTCTCTCTCTCTGCGCTCTCTCTTTCTCTCTCTCTGCGCTCTTTCTCTCTCTCTCTGCGCTCTTTCTTTCTCTCTCTCTCTGCGCTCTTTCTTCCTCTCTCTGCGCTCTTTCTTTCTCTCTCTCTCTGCGCTATTTCTTTCTCTCTCTGTGCTCTTTCTTTCTCTCTCTCTGCGCTCTTTCTTTCTCTCTCTCTGCGCTCTTTCTCTCTCTCTCTCTCTCTCTACGCTCTTTCTTTCTCTCTGCGCACTTTCTTTCTCTCTCTCTGCGCTCTTTCTCTCTCTCTGCGCTCTTTCTTTCTCTCTGCGCTCTCTCTCTGCGCTCTATCTTTCTCTCTCTGCGCTCTTTCTTTCTCTCTCTGCGCTCTTTCTCTCTCTCTCTCTGCGCTCTTTCTCTCTCTCTCTCTCTCTGCGCTCTTTCTTTCTCTTTCTCTCTCTGCGCTCTTTCTTTCTCTTTCTCTCTCTGCGCTCTTTCTCTCTGCTCTCTTTCTTTCTCTCTGTGCTCTTTCTTTCTCTCTGCGCTCTTTCTTTCTCTCTGCGCTCTTTTTTCTCTCTTTGCGCTCTTTTTTTCTCTCTTCGCACTCTTTCTTTCTCTCTCTGCGCTCTTTATTTCTCTCTCTGCGCTCTTTATTTCTCTCTCTGCGCTCTCTCTCTCTGCGCTCTCTCTCTCTGCGCTCTTTCTTTCTCTCTCTCTGCGCTCTTTCTTTCTCTCTCTGCGCTCTTTCTTTCTCTCTCTGCGCTCTTTCTCTCTCTGCGCTCTTTCTCTCTCTGCGCTCTTTCTTTCTCTCTCTCTGCGCTCTTTCTTTCTTTCTCTCTGCACTCTTTCTCTCTCTCTGCGCTCTTTCTTTCTCTTTCTCTGCGCTCTTTCTCTCTCTCTCTCTGCGCTCTTTCTCTCTCTCTCTGCGCTCTTTCTCTCTCTCTCTGCGCTCTTTCTTTCTCTTTCTCTCTCTGCGCTCTTTCTCTCTGCGCTCTTTCTTTCTCTCTGCGCACTTTCTTTCTCTCTCTCTGCACTCTTTCTCTCTCTCTGCGCTCTTTCTTTCTCTCTGCGCTCTCTCTCTCTGCGCTCTTTCTTTCTCTCTCTGCGCTCTTTCTTTCTCTCTCTCTGCGCTCTTTCTCTCTCTCTCTCTGCGCTCTCTCTCTCTCTCTCTCTCTGCGCTCTTTCTTTCTCTTTCTCTCTCTGCGCTCTTTCTTTCTCTTTCTCTCTCTGCGCTCTCTCTCTCTGTGCTCTTTCTTTCTCTCTGTGCTCTTTCTTTCTCTCTGTTCTCTTTTTTTCTCTCTTTGCGCTCTTTCTTTCTCTCTCTGCGCTCTTTCTTTCTCTCTCTCTGCGCTCTTTCTTTCTCTGCGCTCTTTCTTTCACTCTCTGCGCTCTTTCTTTCTCTCTCTGCGCTCTCTCTCTCTCTCTGCGCTTTCTCTCTCTCTCTGCGCTCTCTCTATGTGCTCTTTCTTTCTCTCTCTCTGCGCTCTTTCTTTCTCTCTCTGCGCTCTTTCTTTCTCTCTCTGCGCTCTTTCTCTCTCTCTGCGCTCTTTCTCTCTCTGCGCTCTTTCTCTCTCTGCGCTCTTTCTTTCTCTCTGCGCTCTTTCTTTCTCTCTGCACTCTTACTTTCTCTCTCTCTGCGCTCTTTCTCTCTCTCTGCGCTCTTTCTTTCTCTTTCTCTCTCTCTGCACTCTTTCTCTCTCTCTCTCTGCGCTCTTTCTCTCTGCGCACTTTCTTTCTCTCTCTCTGCGCTCTTTCTCTCTCTCTGCGCTCTTTCTTTCTCTCTGCGCTCTCTCTCTCTGCGCTCTTTCTTTCTCTCTTTCTGCGCTCTTTCTCTCTCTCTCTCTGCGCTCTTTCTCTCTCTCTCTCTGCGCTCTTTCTCTCTCTCTCTCTGCGCTCTTTCTTTCTCTTTCTCTCTCTGCGCTCTTTCTTTCTCTTTCTCTCTCTGCGCTCTTTCTTTCTCTTTCTCTCTCTGCGCTCTTTCTCTCTGCGCTCTTTCTTTCTCTCTGCGCACTTTCTTTCTCTCTCTCTGCGCTCTTTCTCTCTCTCTGCGCTCTTTCTTTCTCTCTGCGCTCTCTCTCTGCGCTCTTTCTTTCTCTCTCTGCGCTCTTTCTTTCTCTCTCTCTGCGCTCTTTCTCTCTCTCTTTCTGCGCTCTTTCTTTCTCTTTCTCTCTCTGCGCTCTCTCTCTCTGCGCTCTTTCTTTCTCGCTGCACTCTTTCTTTCTCTCTGCGCTCTTTTTTTCTCTCTTTGCACTTTTTTTTCTCTCTTTGCGCTCTTTCTTTCTCTCTCTGCGCTCTTTCTTTCTCTCTCTCTGCGCTCTTTCTTTCTCTGCGCTCTTTCTTTCTCTCTCTGCGCTCTTTCTTTCTCTCTCTGCGCTCTTTCTTTCTCTCTCTGCGCTCTCTCTCTCTCTCTGCGCTCTCTCTCTGCGCTCTTTCTTTCTCTCTCTCTGCGCTCTTTCTTTCTCTCTCTGCGCTCTTTCTTTCTCTCTCTGCGCTCTTTCTTTCTCTCTCTGCGCTCTTTCTTTCTCTCTCTGCGCTCTTTCTTTCTCTCTCTGCGCTCTCTCTCTCTCTCTGCGCTCTTTCTCTCTCTCTGCGCTCTTTCTCTCTCTGCGCTCTTTCTCTCTGCGCTCTTTCTCTCTCTCTGTGCTCTTTCTCTCTCTCTGCGCTCTTTCTTTCTCTCTCTGCGCTCTTTCTTTCTCTGTCTGCGCTCTTTCTTTCTCTGTCTGCGCTCTTTCTTCCTCTCTCTCTCTCTGCGCTCTTTTATTCTCTACGCTCTTTCTCTCTCTCTGCGCTCTTTCTTTCTCTCTCTCTGCGCTCTCTCTTTCTCTCTGCGCTCTCTCTCTGCGCTCTTTCTTTCTCTCTCTCTCTGCGCTCTTTCTTTCTCTCTGCGCTCTTTTTTTCTCTCTCTCTGCGCTCTTTTTTTCTCTCTCTCTGCGCTCTTTTTTTCTCTCTCTCTGCGCTCTCTCTCTCTCTCTGCGCTCTTTCTTTCTCTCTCTGCGCTCTTTCTTTCTCTCTCTCTCTGCGCTCTTTCTTTCTCTCTCTCTGCGCTCTCTCTCTCTCTCGCTGCGCTCTCTCTCTCTCTCGCTGCGCTCTTTCTCTCTCTCTCTGTGCTCTTTCTTTCTCTCTCTGCGCTCTTTCATTCTCTTTCTCTGCGCTCTTTCTTTCTCTCTCTCTGCGCTCTTTCTTTCTCTCTCTCTGCGCTCTTTCTTTCTCTCTGCGCTCTTTCTTTCTCTCTGCGCACTTTCTTTCTCTCTGCTCTCTTTCTCTCTCTCTGCGCTCTTTCTTTCTCTCTGCGCTCTTTCTCTCTCTCTGCGCTCTCTCTCTGCGCTCTCTCTCTGCGCTCTCTCTCTCTCTGCGCTCTCTCTCTCTCTGCGCTCTCTCTCTCTCTGCGCTCTCTCTCTCTGCGCTCTCTCTCTCTCTGCGCTCTCTCTCTCTCTGCGCTCTCTCTCTCTCTGCGCTCTCTCTCTCTCTGCGCTCTTTCTTTCTCTCTCTCTGCGCTCTTTCTCTCTCTCTGCGTTCTTTCTTTCTCTCTCTCTCTGCGCTCTTTCTTCCTCTCTCTGCACTCTTTCTTTCTCTGCGCTTTTTCTTTCTCTCTCTCTGCGCTCTTTCTTTCTCTCTGCACTCTTACTTTCTCTCTCTCTGCGCTCTTTCTTTCTCTCTCTCTGCGCTCTTTCTCTCTCTCTGCGCTCTTTCTCTCTCTCTGCGCTCTTTCTCTCTCTGCGCTCTTTCTTTCTCTTTCTCTCTCTCTGCGCTCTTTCTTTCTCTCTCTCTGCGCTCTTTTTTTCTCTCTTTGCACTCTTTTTTTCTCTCTTTGCGCTCTTTCTTTCTCTCTCTGCGCTCTTTCTTTCTCTCTCTCTGCGCTCTTTCTTTCTCTGCGCTCTTTCTTTCTCTCTCTGCGCTCTTTCTTTCTCTCTCTGCGCTCTTTATTTCTCTCTCTGCGCTCTTTCTTTCTCTCTCTCTGCGCTCTTTCTTTCTCTCTCTCTGCGCTCTTTCTCTCTCTCTGCGCTCTTTCTCTCTCTCTGCGCTCTTTCTCTCTCGCTGCGCTCTTTCTCTCTCGCTGCGCTCTTTCTCTCTCGCTGCGCTCTTTCTCTCTCTCTGTGCTCTTTCTCTCTCTGCGCTCTCTCTCTGCGCTCTCTCTCTCTGCGCTCTTTCTCTCTCTGCGCTCTTTCTCTCTCTGCGCTCTTTCTCTCTCTCTGCGCTCTTTCTCTCTCTCTGCGCTCTTTCTCTCTCTCTGCGCTCTTTCTCTCTCTCTGCGCTCTTTCTCTCTCTCTGCGCTCTTTCTTTCTCTTTCTCTGCGCTCTCTCTCTCTCTCTGCGCTCTTTCTTTCTCTTTCTCTCTCTGCGCTCTTTCTCTCTGCGCTCTTTCTTTCTCTCTGCGCACTTTCTTTCTCTCTCTCTGCACTCTTTCTCTCTCTCTGCGCTCTTTCTTTCTCTCTGCGCTCTCTCTCTGCGCTCTTTCTTTCTCTCTCTGCGCTCTTTCTTTCTCTCTCTCTGCGCTCTTTCTCTCTCTCTCTCTGCGCTCTCTCTCTCTCTCTCTCTCTGCGCTCTTTCTTTCTCTTTCTCTCTCTGCGCTCTTTCTTTCTCTTTCTCTCTCTGCGCTCTCTCTCTCTGTGCTCTTTCTTTCTCTCTGCGCTCTTTTTTTCTCTCTTTGCGCTCTTTTATTCTCTCTTTGCGCTCTTTCTTTCTCTCTCTGTGCTCTTTCTTTCTCTCTCTCTGCGCTCTTTCTTTCTCTGCGCTCTTTCTTTCTCTCTCTGCGCTCTTTATTTCTCTCTCTGCGCTCTCTCTCTCTCTGCGCTCTCTCTCTGCGCTCTTTCTTTCTCTCTCTCTGCGCTCTTTCTTTCTCTCTCTGCGCTCTTTCTTTCTCTCTCTGCGCTCTTTCTCTCTCTGCGCTCTTTCTCTCTCTGTGCTCTTTCTCTCTATGCGCTCTTTCTTTCTCTCTGCGCTCTTTCTTTCTCTCTGCACTCTTACTTTCTCTCTCTCTGCGCTCTTTCTCTCTCTCTGCGCTCTTTCTTTCTCTTTCTCTCTCTCTGCACTCTTTCTCTCTCTCTCTCTGCGCTCTTTCTCTCTCTCTCTCTGCGCTCTTTCTTTCTCTTTCTCTCTCTGCGCTCTTTCTCTCTGCGCACTTTCTTTCTCTCTCTCTGCGTTCTTTCTCTCTCTCTGCGCTCTTTCTTTCTCTCTGCGCTCTCTCTCTCTGCGCTCTTTCTTTCTCTCTTTCTGCGCTCTTTCTTTCTCTCTTTCTGCGCTCTTTCTCTCTCTCTCTGCGCTCTTTCTCTCTCACTCTCTGCGCTCTTTCTTTCTCTTTCTCTCTCTGCGCTCTTTCTTTCTCTTTCTCTCTCTGCGCTCTTTCTTTCTCTTTCTCTCTCTGCGCTCTTTCTCTCTGCGCTCTTTCTTTCTCTCTGCGCACTTTCTTTCTCTCTCTCTGCGCTCTTTCTCTCTCTCTGCGCTCTTTCTTTCTCTCTGCGCTCTCTCTCTGCGCTCTTTCTTTCTCTCTCTGCGCTCTTTCTTTCTCTCTCTCTGCGCTCTTTCTTCCTCTCTCTCTCTGCGCTCTTTCTTCCTCTCTCTGCGCTCTTTCTTTCTCTGCGCTTTTTCTTTCTCTCTCTCTCTCTGCGCTCTTTCTTTCTCTCTCTCTGCGCTCTTTCTCTCTCTCTGCGCTCTTTCTTTCTCTTTCTCTCTCTCTGCGCTCTTTCTCTCTCTCTCTCTCTGCGCTCTTTCTCTCTCTCTCTCTGCGCTCTTTCTTTCTCTTTCTCTCTCTGCGCTCTCTCTCTGCGCTCTTTATTTCTCTCTGCGCTCTTTCTCTCTCTCTCTCTCTCTGTGCTCTTTCTTTCTCTTTCTCTCTATGCGCTCTTTCTTTCTCTTTCTCTCTCTGCGCTCTTTCTCTCTGCGCTCTTTCTTTCTCTCTGCGCACTTTCTTTCTCTCTCTCTGCGCTCTTTCTCTCTGCGCACTTTCTTTCTCTCTCTCTGCGCTCTTTCTTTCTCTCTGTGCTCTCTCTCTGCGCTCTTTCTTTCTCTCTCTGCGCTCTTTCTTTCTCTCTCTGCGCTCTTTCTTTCTCTCTCTGCGCTCTTTCTCTCTCTCTCTCTCTCTCTGCGCTCTTTCTCTCTCTCTCTCTGCGCTCTCTCTCTCTCTGCGCTCTTTCTTTCTCTTTCTCTCTCTGCGCTCTCTCTCTGCGCTCTCTCTCTCTCTGCGCTCTTTCTTTCTCTTTCTCTGCGCTCTTTCTCTCTCTCTCTCTGCGCTCTTTCTTTCTCTTTCTCTCTCTGCGCTCTTTCTCTCTGCGCACTTTCTTTCTCTCTCTGCGCTCTATCTTTCTCTCTGCGCTCTTTCTTTCTCTCTGCACTCTTACTTTCTCTCTCTCTGCGCTCTTTCTCTCTCTCTGAGCTCTTTCTTTCTCTTTCTCTCTCTCTGCACTCTTTCTCTCTCTCTCTCTGCGCTCTTTCTCTCTCTCTCTCTGCGCTCTTTCTTTCTCTTTCTCTCTCTGCGCTCTTTCTCTCTGCGCACTTTCTTTCTCTCTCTGCGCTCTTTCTCTCTCTCTGCGCTCTTTCTTTCTCTCTGCGCTCTCTCTCTCTGCGCTCTTTCTTTCTCTCTTTCTGCGCTCTTTCTTTCTCTCTTTCTGCGCTCTTTCTCTCTCTCTCTGCGCTTTTTCTCTCTCACTTTCTGCGCTCTTTCTTTCTCTTTCTCTCTCTGCGCTCTTTCTTTCTCTTTCTCTCTCTGCGCTCTTTCTTTCTCTTTCTCTCTCTGCGCTCTTTCTCTCTGCGCTCTTTCTTTCTCTCTGCGCACTTTCTTTCTCTCTCTCTGCGCTCTTTCTCTCTCTCTGCGCTCTTTCTTTCTCTCTGCGCTCTCTCTCTGCGCTCTTTCTTTCTCTCTCTGCGCTCTTTCTTTCTCTCTCTCTGCGCTCTTTCTTCCTCTCTCTCTCTGCGCTCTTTCTTCCTCTCTCTGCGCTCTTTCTTTCTCTGCGCTTTTTCTTTCTCTCTCTCTCTCTGCGCTCTTTCTTTCTCTCTCTCTGCGCTCTTTCTCTCTCTCTGCGCTCTTTCTTTCTCTTTCTCTCTCTCTGCGCTCTTTCTCTCTCTCTCTCTCTGCGCTCTTTCTCTCTCTCTCTCTGCGCTCTTTCTTTCTCTTTCTCTCTCTGCGCTCTCTCTCTGCGCTCTTTATTTCTCTCTGCGCTCTTTCTTTCTCTCTCTGTGCTCTTTCTTTCTCTCTGCGCTCTTTCTCTCTCTCTCTCTCTCTGTGCTCTTTCTTTCTCTTTCTCTCTATGCGCTCTTTCTTTCTCTTTCTCTCTCTGCGCTCTTTCTCTCTGCGCTCTTTCTTTCTCTCTGCGCACTTTCTTTCTCTCTCTCTGCACTCTTTCTCTCTGCGCACTTTCTTTCTCTCTCTCTGCGCTCTTTCTTTCTCTCTGTGCTCTCTCTCTGCGCTCTTTCTTTCTCTCTCTGCGCTCTTTCTTTCTCTCTCTGCGCTCTTTCTTTCTCTCTCTGCGCTCTTTCTCTCTCTCTCTCTCTGCGCTCTTTCTCTCTCTCTCTCTGCGCTCTCTCTCTCTCTGCGCTCTTTCTTTCTCTTTCTCTCTCTGCGCTCTCTCTCTCTCTGCGCTCTCTCTCTCTCTGCGCTCTTTCTTTCTCTTTCTCTGCGCTCTTTCTCTCTCTCTCTCTGCGCTCTTTCTTTCTCTTTCTCTCTCTGCGCTCTTTCTCTCTGCGCACTTTCTTTCTCTCTCTGCGTTTTTTCTCTCTCTCTGCGCTCTTTCTTTCTCTCTGCGCTCTTTCTTTCTCTCTCTGCGCTCTTTCTTTCTCTCTCTCTCTGCGCTCTCTTTCTCTCTGCGCTCTTTCTTTCTTTCTCTCTGCGCTCTTTTTTTCTCTCTTTGCGCTCTTTCTTTCTCTGCGCTCTTTATTTCTATCTCTGCGCTCTTTATTTCTCTCTCTGCGCTTTTTATTTCTCTCTCTGCGCTCTTTATTTCTCTCTGCGCTCTTTCTTTCTCTTTCTCTCTCTGCGCTCTCTCTCTCTGTGCTCTTTCTTTCTCTCTGCGCTCTTTCTTTCTCTCTTTGCGCTCTTTTTTTCTCTCTTTGCGCTCTTTCTTTCTCTCTCTGCGCTCTTTCTTTCTGTCTCTCTGCGCTCTTTCTTTCTCTGCGCTCTTTCTTTCTCTCTCTGCGCTCTTTATTTCTCTCTCTGCGCTCTCTCTCTCTGCGCTCTTTCTTTCTCTCTCTCTCTGCGCTCATTCTTTCTCTCTCTCTCTGCGCTCTTTCTCTCTCTCTCTCGGCGCTCTTTCTCTCTCTCTCTCTCTGCGCTCTTTCTTTCTCTTTCTCTCTCTGCGCTCTCTCTCTCTGCGCTCTTTCCTTCTCTCTGCGCTCTTTCTTTCTTTCTCTCTGCGCTCTTTTTTTCTCTCTTTGCGCTCTTTTTCTCTCTCTCTGCGCTCTTTCTTTCTCTCTCTCTGCGCTCTTTATTTCTTTCTCTGCGCTCTTTATTTCTCTCTCTGCGCTCTTTATTTCTCTCTCTGCGCTCTTTATTTCTCTCTCTGCGCTCTTTATTTCTCTCTCTGCGCTCTTTATTTCTCTCTCTGCGCTCTTTATTTCTCTCTCTGCGCTCTTTATTTCTCTCTCTGCGCTCTTTATTTCTCTCTCTGCGATCTTTATTTCTCTCTCTGCGCTCTTTATTTCTCTCTCTGCGCTCTTTATTTCTCTCTCTCTCTGCGCTCTCTCTCTGCGCTCTTTCTTTCTCTCTCTCTGCGCTCTTTCTTTCTCTCTCTCTGTGCTCTTTCTCTCTCTCTGTGCTCTTTCTCTCTCTCTGTGCTCTTTCTCTCTCTCTGTGCTCTCTCTCTCTCTGTGCTCTCTCTCTCTCTGCGCTCTTTCTCTCTCTCTGCGCTCTTTCTTCCTCTCTCTCTCTGCGCTCTTTCTTTCTCTCTGCGCTCTTTCTTTCTGCGCTCTTTCTTTCTCTCTCTCTCTGCGCTCTTTCTTTCTCTCTCTGCGCTTTTTCTTTCTCTCTCTCTGCGCTCTTTTTTTCTCTCTCTGCGCTCTTTTTTTCTCTCTCTCGCTGCGCTCTTTCTCTCTCTCTCTGCGCTCTTTCTTTCTCTCTCTGCGCTCTTTCTTTCTCTCTCTCTGCGCTCTTTCTTTCTCTCTCTCTGCGCTCTTTCTTTCTCTCTCTCTGCGCTCTTTCTTTCTCTCTGCGCTCTTTCTTTCTCTCTGCGCACTTTCTTTCTCTCTGCTCTCTTTCTCTCTCTCTGCGCTCTTTCTTTCTCTCTGCGTCTTTCTCTCTCTCTGCGCTCTCTCTCTCTCTGCACTCTCTCTCTCTCTGCGCTCTCTCTCTCTCTGCGCTCTCTCTCTCTGCACTCTCTCTCTGCGCGCTCTCTCTGCGCTCTCTCTGCGCTCTCTCTGCGCTCTCTCTGCGCTCTCTCTCTCTCTGCGCTCTTTCTTTCTCTCTCTCTGCACTCTTTCTCTCTCTCTGCGCTCTTTCTTCCTCTCTCTCTCTCTGCGCTCTTTCTTCCTCTCTCTGCGCTCTTTCTTTCTCTGCGCTTTTTCTTTCTCTCTCTCTCTCTGCGCTCTTTCTTTCTCTCTCTCTGCGCTCTTTCTCTCTCTCTGCGCTCTTTCTTTCTCTTTCTCTCTCTCTCTGCGCTCTTTCTCTCTCTCTCTCTCTGCGCTCTTTCTCTCTCTCTCTCTGCGCTCTTTCTTTCTCTTTCACTCTCTGCGCTCTCTCTCTGCGCTCTTTATTTCTCTCTGCGCACTTTCTTTCTCTCTCTCTGCGCTCTTTCTCTCTCTCTGCGCTCTTTCTTTCTCTCTGCACTCTCTCTCTCTGCGCTCTTTCTTTCTCTCTCTGTGCTCTTTCTTTCTCTCTCTCTGCGCTCTTTCTCTCTCTGTGCTCTTTCTTTCTCTTTCTCTCTATGCGCTCTTTCTTTCTCTTTCTCTCTCTGCGCTCTTTCTCTCTCTCTCTCTCTCTGTGCTCTTTCTTTCTCTTTCTCTCTATGCGCTCTTTCTTTCTCTTTCTCTCTCTGCGCTCTTTCTCTCTGCGCTCTTTCTTTCTCTCTGCGCACTTTCTTTCTCTATCTCTGCGCTCTTTCTCTCTGCGCACTTTCTTTCTCTCTCTCTGCGCTCTTTCTTTCTCTCTGTGCTCTCTCTCTGCGCTCTTTCTTTCTCTCTCTGCGCTCTTTCTTTCTCTCTCTGCGCTCTTTCTTTCTCTCTCTGCGCTCTTTCTCTCTCTCTCTCTCTCTGCGCTCTTTCTCTCTCTCTCTCTGCGCTCTCTCTCTCTCTGCGCTCTTTCTTTCTCTTTCTCTCTCTGCGCTCTCTCTCTCTCTGCGCTCTCTCTCTCTCTGCGCTCTTTCTTTCTCTTTCTCTGCGCTCTTTCTCTCTCTCTCTCTGCGCTCTTTCTTTCTCTTTCTCTCTCTGCGCTCTCTCTCTCTCTGCGCTCTCTCTCTCTCTGCGCTCTTTCTTTCTCTTTCTCTGCGCTCTTTCTCTCTCTCTCTCTGCGCTCTTTCTTTCTCTTTCTCTCTCTGCGCTCTTTCTCTCTGCGCACTTTCTTTCTCTCTCTGCGTTCTTTCTCTCTCTCTGCGCTCTTTCTTTCTCTCTGCGCTCTCTCTCTCTGCGCTCTTTCTTTCTCTCTCTGCGCTCTTTCTTTCTCTCTCTCTCTGCGCTCTTTCTCTCTCTCTCTCTGCGCTCTTTCTTTCTCTTTCTCTCTCTGCGCTCTTTCTTTCTCTTTCTCTCTCTGCGCTCTTTCTTTCTCTTTCTTTCTCTCTGCGCTCTTTCTTTCTCTCTGCGCTCTTTTTTTCTCTCTTTGCGCTCTTTCTTTCTCTCTTTGCGCTCTTTCTTTCTCTCTTTGCGCTCTTTCTTTCTCTCTCTGCGCTCTTTTTTTCTCTCTTTGCGCTCTTTCTTTCTCTCTCTGCGCTCTTTCTTTCTCTCTCTCTGCGCTCTTTCTTTCTCTGCGCTCTTTCTTTCTCTCTCTGCGCTCTTTATTTCTCTCTCTGCGCTCTCTCTCTCTGCGCTCTTTCTTTCTCTCTCTCTGCGCTCTTTCTTTCTCTCTCTGCGCTCTTTCTCTCTCTCTGCGCTCTTTCTCTCTCTCTCTCTCTGCGCTCTTTCTTTCTCTGTGCTCTTTCTTTCTCTCTCTGCGCTCTTTATTTCTCTCTCTGCGCTCTTTATTTCTCTCTCTGCGCTCTTTATTTCTCTCTCTGCGCTCTTTATTTCTCTCTCTGCGCTCTTTATTTCTCTCTCTGCGCTCTTTATTTCTCTCTCTGCGCTCTTTATTTCTCTCTCTGCGCTCTTTATTTCTCTCTCTGCGCTCTTTATTTCTCTCTCTGCGCTCTTTATTTCTCTCTCTGCGCTCTTTATTTCTCTCTCTCTCTCTGCGCTCTCTCTCTGCGCTCTTTCTCTCTCTCTGCGCTCTTTCTTTCTCTCTGCACTCTCTCTCTCTGCGCTCTTTCTTTCTCTCTCTGTGCTCTTTCTTTCTCTCTCTCTGCGCTCTTTCTCTCTCTCGCTCTCTCTGTGCTCTTTCTTTCTCTTTCTCTCTATGCGCTCTTTCTTTCTCTTTCGCTCTCTGCGCTCTTTCTCTCTGCGCTCTTTCTTTCTCTCTGCGCACTTTCTTTCTCTCTCTCTGCGCTCTTTCTCTCTGCGCACTTTCTTTCTCTCTCTCTGCGCTCTTTCTTTCTCTCTGTGCTCTCTCTCTGCGCTCTTTCTTTCTCTCTCTGCGCTCTTTCTTTCTCTCTCTGCGCTCTTTCTTTCTCTCTCTGCGCTCTTTCTCTCTCTCTCTCTCTCTGCGCTCTTTCTCTCTCTCTCTCTGCGCTCTCTCTCTCTCTGCGCTCTTTCTTTCTCTTTCTCTCTCTGCGCTCTCTCTCTGCGCTCTCTCTCTCTCTCTGCGCTCTTTCTTTCTCTTTCTCTGCGCTCTTTCTCTCTCTCTCTCTGCGCTCTTTCTTTCTCTTTCTCTCTCTGCGCTCTTTCTCTCTGCGCTCTTTCTCTCTCTGCGCACTTTCTTTCTCTCTCTGCGTTCTTTCTCTCTCTCTGCGCTCTTTCTTTCTCTCTGCGCTCTCTCTCTCTGCGCTCTTTCTTTCTCTCTCTGCGCTCTTTCTTTCTCTCTCTCTCTGCGCTCTTTCTCTCTCTCTCTGCGCTCTCTCTCTCTCTCTGCGCTCTTTCTTTCTCTTTCTCTCTCTGCGCTCTTTCTTTCTCTTTCTCTCTCTGCGCTCTTTCTTTCTCTTTCTCTCTCTGTGCTCTCTCTCTCTCTGTGCTCTTTCTTTCTCTCTGCGCTCTTTCTTTCTCTTTGCGCTCTTTTTTTCTCTCTTTGCGCTCTTTCTTTCTCTCTCTGCGCTCTTTCTTTCTCTCTCTCTGCGCTCTTTCTTTCTCTGCGCTCTTTCTTTCTCTCTCTGCGCTCTTTATTTCTCTCTCTGCGCTCTCTCTCTCTGCGCTCTTTCTTTCTCTCTCTCTGCGCTCTTTCTTTCTCTCTCTGCGCTCTTTCTCTCTCTCTGCGCTCTTTCTCTCTCTCTCTCTCTGCGCTCTTTCTTTCTCTGCGCTCTTTCTTTCTCTCTCTGCGCTCTTTATTTCTCTCTCTGCGCTCTCTCTCTCTCTCTGCGCTCTTTCTTTCTCTCTCTCTGCGCTCTTTCTCTCTCTGCGCTCTTTCTCTCTCTGCGCTCTTTCTCTCTCTGCGCTCTTTCTTTCTCTCTCTGCGCTCTCTTTCATTGTCTGCTCTCTTTCTTCCTCTCTCTCTGCGCTCTTTTTTTCTCTACGCTCTTTCTCTCTCTCTGCGCTCTTTCTCTCTCTGCGCTCTCTCTCTTTCTTCTGCGCTCTCTCTCTCTGCGCTCTCTCTCTGTCTGCGCTCTCTCTTTCTCTCTGCGCTCTTTCTCTCTCTCTGCGCTCTTTCTCTCTCTCTCTCTGCGCTCTTTCTCTCTCTGCGCTCTTTCTCTCTCTGCGCTCTTTCTCTCTCTGCGCTCTTTCTTTCTCTTTCTCTCTCTGCGCTCTTTCTCTCTCTCTGCGCTCTTTCTCTCTCTCTCTGAGCTCTCTCTCTCTCTCTCTGCGCTCTTTCTTTCTCTTTCTCTCTTTGCGCTCTCTCTCTCTCTGCGCTCTTTCTTTCTCTCTGCGCTATTTCTCTCTCTGCGCACTTTCTCTCTCTGCGCACTTTCTTTCTCTCTGCGCTCTTTCTCTCTTGGCGCTCTTTCTCTCTCTCTCTCTCTGCGCTCTTTCTTTCTCTTTCTCTCTCTCTCTCTGCGCTCTCTCTCTGCGCTCTCTTTCTCTCTGCGCTCTCTTTCTCTCTGCGCTCTTTCTTTCTTTCTCTCTGCGCTCTCTTTCTCTCTGCGCTCATTCTTTCTTTCTTTCTTTCTCTCTGCGCTCTTTTTTTCTCTCTTTGCGCTCTTTTTTGTCTCTTTGCGCTCTTTCTTTCTCTCTCTGCGCTCTTTCTTTCTCTCTCTGCGCTCTTTCTTTCTCTGCGCTCTTTATTTCTATCTCTGCGCTCTTTATTTCTCTCTCTGTGCTCTTTATTTCTCTCTCTGCGCTCTTTATTTCTCTCTCTGCGCTCTTTCTCTCTCTCTCTCTCTGCGCTCTTTCTTTCTCTTTCAATCTCTGCGCTCTCTCTCTGCGCTCTTTATTTCTCTCTGCGCACTTTCTTTCTCTCTCTCTGCGCTCTTTCTTTCTCTCTGCACTCTCTCTCTCTGCGCTCTCTCTTTCTCTCTCTGTGCTCTTTCTTTCTCTCTCTCTGCGCTCTTTCTCTCTCTCTCTCTCTCTCTCTCTCTGTGCTCTTTCTTTCTCTTTCTCTCTCTGCGCTCTTTCTCTCTGCGCTCTTTCTTTCTCTCTGCGCACTTTCTTTCTCTCTCTCTGCGCTCTTTCTCTCTGCGCACTTTCTTTCTCTCTCTCTGCGCTCTTTCTTTCTCTCTGTGCTCTCTCTCTGCGCTCTTTCTTTCTCTCTCTGCGCTCTTTCTTTCTCTCTCTGCGCTCTTTCTTTCTCTCTCTGCGCTCTTTCTTTCTCTCTCTGCGCTCTTTCTCTCTCTCTCTCTCTCTGCGCTCTTTCTCTCTCTCTCTGCGCTCTCTCTCTCTCTGCGCTCTTTCTTTCTCTTTCTCTCTCTGCGCTCTCTCTCTGCGCTCTCTCTCTCTCTCTGCGCTCTTTCTTTCTCTTTCTCTGCGCTCTTTCTCTCTCTCTCTCTGCGCTCTTTCTTTCTCTTTCTCTCTCTGCGCTCTTTCTCTCTGCGCTCTTTCTCTCTCTGCGCACTTTCTTTCTCTCTCTGCGTTCTTTCTCTCTCTCTGCGCTCTTTCTTTCTCTCTGCGCTCTCTCTCTCTCTCTCTGCGCTCTTTCTTTCTCTCTCTGCGCTCTTTCTTTCTCTCTCTCTCTGCGCTCTTTCTCTCTCTCTCTCTGCGCTCTCTCTCTCTCTCTGCGCTCTTTCTTTCTCTTTCTCTCTCTGCGCTCTTTCTTTCTCTTTCTCTCTCTGCGCTCTTTCTTTCTCTTTCTCTCTCTGCGCTCTCTCTCTCTCTGTGCTCTTTCTTTCTCTCTGCGCTCTTTCTTTCTCTCTGCGCTCTTTTTTTCTCTCTTTGCGCTCTTTCTTTCTCTCTTTGCGCTCTTTCTTTCTCTCTCTGCGCTCTTTTTTTCTCTCTTTGCGCTCTTTCTTTCTCTCTCTGCGCTCTTTCTTTCTCTCTCTCTGCGCTCTTTCTTTCTCTGCGCTCTTTCTTTCTCTCTCTGCGCTCTTTATTTCTCTCTCTGCGCTCTCTCTCTCTGCGCTCTTTCTTTCTCTCTCTCTGCGCTCTTTCTTTCTCTCTCTGCGCTCTTTCTCTCTCTCTGCGCTCTTTCTCTCTCTCTCTCTGCGCTCTTTCTCTCTCTCTCTCTCTGCACTCTTTCTTTCTCTGCGCTCTTTCTTTCTCTCTCTGCGCTCTTTATTTCTCTCTCTGCGCTCTCTCTCTCTCTCTGCGCTCTTTCTTTCTCTCTCTCTGCGCTCTTTCTCTCTCTGCGCTCTTTCTCTCTCTGCGCTCTTTCTCTCTCTGCGCTCTTTCTTTCTCTCTCTGCGCTCTCTTTCATTGTCTGCTCTCTTTCTTCCTCTCTCTCTGCGCTCTTTTTTTCTCTACGCTCTTTCTCTCTCTCTGCGCTCTTTCTCTCTCTGCGCTCTCTCTCTTTCTTCTGCGCTCTCTCTCTCTGCGCTCTCTCTCTGTCTGCGCTCTCTCTTTCTCTCTGCGCTCTTTCTCTCTCTCTGCGCTCTTTCTCTCTCTCTCTCTGCGCTCTTTCTCTCTCTGCGCTCTTTCTCTCTCTGCGCTCTTTCTCTCTCTGCGCTCTTTCTCTCTCTGCGCTCTTTCTTTCTCTTTCTCTCTCTGCGCTCTCTCTCTCTGCGCTCTTTCTTTCTCTCTGCGCTATTTCTCTCTCTGCGCACTTTCTCTCTCTGCGCACTTTCTCTCTCTGCGCACTTTCTCTCTCTGCGCACTTTCTCTCTCTGCGCACTTTCTTTCTCTCTGCGCTCTTTCTCTCTTGGCGCTCTTTCTCTCTCTCTCTCTCTCTGCGCTCTTTCTTTCTCTTTCTCTTTCTCTCTCTGCGCTCTCTCTCTGCGCTCTCTTTCTCTCTGCGCTCTCTTTCTCTCTGTGCTCTTTCTTTCTTTCTCTCTGCGCTCTCTTTCTCTCTGCGCTCTTTCTTTCTTTCTTTCTCTCTGCGCTCTTTTTTTCTCTCTTTGCGCTCTTTTTTGTCTCTTTGCGCTCTTTCTTTCTCTCTCTGCGCTCTTTCTTTCTCTCTCTGCGCTCTTTCTTTCTCTGCGCTCTTTATTTCTATCTCTGCGCTCTTTATTTCTCTCTCTGCGCTCTTTATTTCTCTCTGCGCTCTTTCTCTCTCTCTCTCTGCGCTCTTTCTTTCTCTTTCAATCTCTGCGCTCTCTCTCTGCGCTCTTTATTTCTCTCTGCGCACTTTCTTTCTCTCTCTCTGCGCTCTTTCTCTCTCTCTGCGCTCTTTCTTTCTCTCTGCACTCTCTCTCTCTGCGCTCTTTCTTTCTCTCTCTGTGCTCTTTCTTTCTCTCTCTCTGCGCTCTTTCTCTCTCTGTGCTCTTTCTTTCTCTTTCTCTCTATGCGCTCTTTCTTTCTCTTTCTCTCTCTGCGCTCTTTCTCTCTGCGCTCTTTCTTTCTCTCTGCGCACTTTCTTTCTCTCTCTCTGCGCTCTTTCTCTCTGCGCACTTTCTTTCTCTCTCTCTGCGCTCTTTCTTTCTCTCTGTGCTCTCTCTCTGCGCTCTTTCTTTCTCTCTCTGCGCTCTTTCTTTCTCTCTCTGCGCTCTTTCTTTCTCTCTCTGCGCTCTTTCTCTCTCTCTCTCTCTCTGCGCTCTTTCTCTCTCTCTCTGCGCTCTCTCTCTCTCTGCGCTCTTTCTTTCTCTTTCTCTCTCTGCGCTCTCTCTCTGCGCTCTCTCTCTCTCTCTGCACTCTTTCTTTCTCTTTCTCTGCGCTCTTTCTCTCTCTCTCTCTCTGCGCTCTTTCTTTCTCTTTCTCTCTCTGCGCTCTTTCTCTCTGCGCTCTTTCTCTCTCTGCGCACTTTCTTTCTCTCTCTGCGTTCTTTCTCTCTCTGCGCTCTTTCTCTCTCTCTGCGCTCTTTCTTTCTCTCTGCGCTCTCTCTCTCTCTGCGCTCTTTCTTTCTCTCTCTGCGCTCTTTCTTTCTCTCTCTCTCTGCGCTCTTTCTCTCTCTCTCTCTGCGCTCTCTCTCTCTCTCTGCACTCTTTCTTTCTCTTTCTCTCTCTGCACTCTTTCTTTCTCTTTCTCTCTCTGCGCTCTTTCTTTCTCTTTCTCTCTCTGCGCTCTCTCTCTCTCTGTGCTCTTTCTTTCTCTCTGCGCTCTTTCTTTCTCTCTGCGCTCTTTTTTTCTCTCTTTGCGCTCTTTTTTTCTCTCTTTGCGCTCTTTCTTTCTCTCTTTGCGCTCTTTCTTTCTCTCTCTGCGCTCTTTTTTTCTCTCTTTGCGCTCTTTCTTTCTCTCTCTGCGCTCTTTCTTTCTCTCTCTCTGCGCTCTTTCTTTCTCTGCGCTCTTTCTTTCTCTCTCTGCGCTCTTTATTTCTCTCTCTGCGCTCTCTCTCTCTGCGCTCTTTCTTTCTCTCTCTCTGCGCTCTTTCTTTCTCTCTCTGCGCTCTTTCTCTCTCTCTGCGCTCTTTCGCTCTTTCTTTCTCTGCGCTCTTTCTTTCTCTCTCTGCGCTCTTTATTTCTCTCTCTGCGCTCTCTCTCTCTCTCTCTGCGCTCTTTCTTTCTCTCTCTCTGCGCTCTTTCTCTCTCTGCGCTCTTTCTCTCTCTGCGCTCTTTCTCTCTCTGCGCTCTTTCTCTCTCTGCGCTCTTTCTTTCTCTCTCTGCGCTCTCTTTCATTGTCTGCTCTCTTTCTTCCTCTCTCTCTGCGCTCTTTTTTTCTCTACGCTCTTTCTCTCTCTCTGCGCTCTTTCTCTCTCTGCGCTCTCTCTCTTTCTTCTGCGCTCTCTCTCTCTGCGCTCTCTCTCTGTCTGCGCTCTCTCTCTCTCTGCGCTCTCTCTTTCTCTCTGCGCTCTTTCTCTCTCTCTGCGCTCTTTCTCTCTCTCTCTCTGCGCTCTCTCTCTCTGCGCTCTTTCTCTCTCTGCGCTCTTTCTCTCTCTGCGCTCTTTCTTTCTCTTTCTCTCTCTGCGCTCTTTCTCTCTCTCTGCGCTCTTTCTCTCTCTCTCTGCGCTCTCTCTCTCTCTCTGCGCTCTTTCTTTCTCTTTCTCTCTTTGCGCTCTCTCTCTCTCTGCGCTCTTTCTTTCTCTCTGCGCTATTTCTCTCTCTGCGCACTTTCTCTCTCTGCGCACTTTCTCTCTCTGCGCACTTTCTTTCTCTCTGCGCTCTTTCTCTCTCGGCGCTCTTTCTCTCTCGGCGCTCTTTCTCTCTCTCTCTCTCTGCGCTCTTTCTTTCTCTTTCTCTTTCTCTCTCTGCGCTCTCTCTCTGCGCTCTCTTTCTCTCTGCGCTCTCTTTCTCTCTGCGCTCTTTCTTTCTTTCTCTCTGCGCTCTCTTTCTCTCTGCGCTCTTTCTTTCTTTCTTTCTTTCTCTCTGCGCTCTTTTTTTCTCTCTTTGCGCTCTTTTTTGTCTCTTTGCGCTCTTTCTTTCTCTCTCTGCGCTCTTTCTTTCTCTCTCTGCGCTCTTTCTTTCTCTGCGCTCTTTATTTCTATCTCTGCGCTCTTTATTTCTCTCTCTGCGCTCTTTATTTCTCTCTCTGCGCTCTTTATTTCTCTCTGCGCTCTTTCTTTCTCTTTCTCTCTCTGCGCTCTCTCTCTCTGTGCTCTTTCTTTCTCTCTGCGCTCTTTCTTTCTCTCTTTGCGCTCTTTTTTTCTCTCTTTGCGCTCTTTCTTTCTCTCTCTGCGCTCTTTCTTTCTGTCTCTCTGCGCTCTTTCTTTCTCTGCGCTCTTTCTTTCTCTGCGCTCTTTCTTTCTCTCTCTGCGCTCTTTATTTCTCTCTCTGCGCTCTCTCTCTCTGCGCTCTTTCTTTCTCTCTCTCTCTGCGCTCTTTCTTTCTCTCTCTCTCTGCGCTCTTTCTTTCTCTCTCTGCGCTCTTTCTTTCTCTCTCTCTGCGCTCTTTCTCTCTCTCTGCGCTCTCTCTCTCTCTCTGCGCTCTCTCTCTCTCTGCGCTCTTTCTTTCTCTCTCTGCGCTCTCTTTCATTGTCTGCGCTCTTTCTTCCTCTCTCTGCGCTCTTTTTTTCTCTACGCTCTTTCTCTCTCTCTGCGCTCTCTCTCTTCTGCGCTCTCTCTCTCTGCGCTCTCTCTCTCTCTCTGCGCTCTCTCTTTCTCTCTGCGCTCTTTCTCTCTCTGCGCTCTTTCTCTCTCTGCGCTCTTTCTCTCTCTCTCTCTCTCTCTGCGCTCTTTCTTCCTCTATCTCTCTGCACTCTTTCTCTCTTACTCTCTGCGCTCTTTCTTTCTCTCTCTGCGCTCTTTCTCTCTCTCTGCGCTCTTTCTCTCTCTCTGCGCTCTTTCTCTCTCTCTGCGCTCTTTCTCTCTCTCTGCGCTATTTCTCTCTCTCTGTGCTCTTTCTTTCTCTCTCTCTCTGCGCTCTCTTTCTTTCTCTCTCTGCGCTCTTTCTTTCTCTCTCTCTCTGCGCTCTTTCTTTCTCTCTGCGCTCTTTCTTTCTCTCTGCGCACTTTCTTTCTCTCTGCGCACTTTCTTTCTCTCTCTCTCTCTGTCTGCGCTCTTTCAATCTCTGCGCTCTTTCTCTCTCTCTCTGCGCTCTCTTTCTCTCTCTCTCTGCGCTCTTTCTTTCTCTCTCTCTCTGCGCTCTTTCTTTCTCTCTCTGCGCTCTTTCTTTCTCTCTCTCTGCGCTCTTTCTCTCTCTCTCTGCGCTCTCTCTCTCTCTCTCTCTGCGCTCTTTCTTTCTTTTTCTCTCTCTGCGCTCTTTCTTTCTCTTTCTCTCTCTGCGCTCTCTCTCTTTGCGCTCTTTTTTTCTCTCTTTGCGCTCTTTCTTTCTCTCTCTGCGCTCTTTCTTTCTCTCTCTCTGCGCTCTTTCTTTCTCTGCGCTCTTTCTTTCTCTCTCTCTGCGCTCTTTCTTTCTCTCTCTCTGCGCTCTTTCTTTCTCTGCGCTCTTTCTTTCTCTCTCTGCGCTCTTTATTTCTCACTCTGCGCTCTCTCTCTCTGCGCTCTTTCTTTCTCTCTCTCTCTGCGCTCTTTCTTTCTCTCTCTCTCTGCACTCTTTCTTTCTCTCTCTGCGCTCTTTCTTTCTCTCTCTCTGCGCTCTTTCTCTCTCTCTCTCTGCGCTCTCTCTCTCTCTCTCTGCGCTCTCTCTCTCTATCTCTCTGCGCTCTTTCTTTCTCTTTCTCTCTCTGCGCTCTCTCTCTCTGTGCTCTTTCTTTCTCTCTGCGCTCTTTCTTTCTCTCTTTGCGCTCTTTTTTTCTCTCTTTGCGCTCTTTTTTTCTCTCTTTGCGCTCTTTCTTTCTCTCTCTGCGCTCTTTCTTTCTTTCTCTCTCTCTGCGCTCTTTCTTTCTCTGCGCTCTTTCTTTCTCTCTCTGCGCTCTTTCTTTCTCTCTCTGCGCTCTTTATTTCTCTCTCTGCACTCTCTCTCTCTGCGCTCTTTCTTTCTCTCTCTGCGCTCTTTATTTCTCTCTCTGCACTCTATTTCTCTCTCTGCGCTCTCTCTCTCTGCGCTCTTTCTTTCTCTCTCTCTGCGCTCTTTCTTTCTCTCTCTGCGCTCTTTCTCTCTCTCCTGCGCTCTTTCTCTCTCTCTGCGCTCTTTCTCTCTCTCTGCGCTCTTTCTCTCTCTCTGCGCTCTTTCTCTCTCTCTGCGCTCTTTCTCTCTCTCTGCGCTCTTTCTCTCTCTCTGCGCTCTTTCTCTCTCTCTGCGCTTTTTCTCTCTCTCTGCGCTCTTTCTCTCTCTCTGTGCTCTTTCTCTCTCTGCGCTCTTTCTCTCTCTCTGCGCTCTTTCTCTCTCTCTGCGCTCTCTCTCTTTCTTCTGCGCTCTCTCTCTCTGCGCTCTCTCTCTGCGCTCTCTCTTTCTCTCTGCGCTCTTTCTCTCTCTGCACTCTTTCTCTCTCTCTCTCTCTGCGCTCTTTCTCTCGCTCTCTCTGCGCTCTTTCTTCCTCTATCTCTCTGCACTCTTTCTCTCTCACTCTCTGCGCTCTTTCTTTCTCTCTCTGCGCTCTTTCTCTCTCTCTGCGCGCTCTTTCTCTCTCTCTGCGCTCTTTCTTTCTTTCTCTCTCTGCGCTCTTTCTTTCTTTCTCTCTCTGCGCTCTTTCTTTCTCTCTCTGCGCTCTTTCTTTCTCTCTCTCTGCGCTCTTTCTTTCTCTCTGCGCTCTTTCTTTCTCTCTGCGCACTTTCTTTCTCTCTCTCTCTCTGTCTGCGCTCTCTTTCTCTCTGCGCTCTTTCTCTCTCTCTCTGCGCTCTTTCTCTCTCTCTCTCTGCGCTCTTTCTTTCTCTCTGCGCTCTTTCTTTCTCTCTGCGCACTTTCTTTCTCTCTCTCTCTCTGTCTGCGCTCTCTTTCTCTCTGCGCTCTTTCTCTCTCTCTCTCTGCGCTCTTTCTCTCTCTCTCTCTGCACTCTTTCTTCCTCTCTCTCTGCGCGCTCTCTCTCTCTCTCTGCGTGCTCTCTCTCTCTGCGCTCTTTTTCTTTCTCTCTCTGCGCTCTTTTCTTTCTCTCTCTCTCTGCGCTCTTTCTTTCTCTCTCTCTCTGCGCTCTTTCTTTCTCTCTCTGCGCTCTTTCTTTCTCTCTCTCTGCGCTCTTTCTTTCTCTTTCTCTCTCTGCGCTCTTTCTTTCTCTTTCTCTCTCTGCGCTCTCTCTCTCTGTGCTCTTTCTTTCTCTCTGCGCTCTTTCTTTCTCTCTTTGCGCTCTTTCTTTCTCTCTCTGCGCTCTTTCTTTCTCTCTCTCTGCGCTCTTTCTTTCTCTGCGCTCTTTCTTTCTCTCTCTGCGCTCTCTCTCTCTGCGCTCTTTCTTTCTCTCTCTCTCTGCGCTCTTTCTTTCTCTCTCTCTCTGCGCTCTTTCTTTCTCTCTCTGCGCTCTTTCTCTCTCTCTCTCTGCGCTCTCTCTCTCTCTCTCTGCGCTCTTTCTTTCTATTTCTCTCTCTGCGCTCTTTCTTTCTCTTTCTCTCTCTGTGCTCTTTCTTTCTCTCTGCGCTCTTTCTTTCTCTCTTTGCGCTCTTTTTTTCTCTCTTTGCGCTCTTTCTTTCTCTCTCTGCGCTCTTTCTTTCTCTCTCTCTGCGCTCTTTCTTTCTCTGCGCTCTTTCTTTCTCTCTCTGCGCTCTCTCTCTCTGCGCTCTTTCTTTCTCTCTCTGCGCTCTTTCTCTCTCTCTCTGCGCTCTTTCTCTCTCTCTCTGCGCTCTTTCTCTCTCTCTCTGCGCTCTTTCTCTCTCTCTCTGCGCTCTTTCTCTCTCTCTCTGCGCTCTTTCTCTCTCTCTCTGCGCTCTCTCTCTCTCTCTGCGCTCTTTCTCTCTCTCTGTGCTCTTTCTCTCTCTCTGTGCTCTTTCTCTCTCTCTGTGCTCTTTCTCTCTCTCTGTGCTCTTTCTCTCTCTCTGTGATCTCTCTCTCTGCGCTCTTTCTCTCTCTGCGCTCTTTCTCTCTCTGCGCTCTTTCTCTCTCTGCGCTCTTTCTTTCTCTCTCTGCGCTCTTTCTTTCTCTCTCTGCACTCTCTTTCATTGTCTGCGCTCTTTCTTCCTCTCTCTCTGCGCTCTTTTTTTCTCTACGCTCTTTTTTCTCTACGCTCTTTCTCTCTCTCTGCGCTCTCTCTCTGTCTGCGCTCTCTCTCTGTCTGCGCTCTCTCTTTCTCTCTGCGCTCTTTCTCTCTCTGCGCTCTTTCTTTCTCTCTCTGCGCTCTCTTTCATTGTCTGCTCTCTTTCTTCCTCTCTCTCTGCGCTCTTTTTTTCTCTACGCTCTTTCTCTCTCTCTGCGCTCTTTCTCTCTCTGCGCTCTCTCTCTTTCTTCTGCGCTCTCTCTCTCTGCGCTCTCTCTCTGTCTGCGCTCTCTCTCTCTCTGCGCTCTCTCTTTCTCTCTGCGCTCTTTCTCTCTCTCTGCGCTCTTTCTCTCTCTCTCTCTGCGCTCTCTCTCTCTGCGCTCTTTCTCTCTCTGCGCTCTTTCTCTCTCTGCGCTCTTTCTTTCTCTTTCTCTCTCTGCGCTCTTTCTCTCTCTCTGCGCTCTTTCTCTCTCTCTCTGCGCTCTCTCTCTCTCTCTGCGCTCTTTCTTTCTCTTTCTCTCTTTGCGCTCTCTCTCTCTCTGCGCTCTTTCTTTCTCTCTGCGCTATTTCTCTCTCTGCGCACTTTCTCTCTCTGCGCACTTTCTCTCTCTGCGCACTTTCTTTCTCTCTGCGCTCTTTCTCTCTCGGCGCTCTTTCTCTCTCTCTCTCTCTGCGCTCTTTCTTTCTCTTTCTCTTTCTCTCTCTGCGCTCTCTCTCTGCGCTCTCTTTCTCTCTGCGCTCTCTTTCTCTCTGCGCTCTTTCTTTCTTTCTCTCTGCGCTCTCTTTCTCTCTGCGCTCTTTCTTTCTTTCTTTCTCTCTGCGCTCTTTTTTTCTCTCTTTGCGCTCTTTTTTGTCTCTTTGCGCTCTTTCTTTCTCTCTCTGCGCTCTTTCTTTCTCTCTCTGCGCTCTTTCTTTCTCTGCGCTCTTTATTTCTATCTCTGCGCTCTTTATTTCTCTCTCTGCGCTCTTTATTTCTCTCTCTGCGCTCTTTATTTCTCTCTGCGCTCTTTCTTTCTCTTTCTCTCTCTGCGCTCTCTCTCTCTGTGCTCTTTCTTTCTCTCTGTGCTCTTTCTTTCTCTCTTTGCGCTCTTTTTTTCTCTCTTTGCGCTCTTTCTTTCTCTCTCTGCGCTCTTTCTTTCTGTCTCTCTGCGCTCTTTCTTTCTCTGCGCTCTTTCTTTCTCTGCGCTCTTTCTTTCTCTCTCTGCGCTCTTTATTTCTCTCTCTGCGCTCTCTCTCTCTGCGCTCTTTCTTTCTCTCTCTCTCTGCGCTCTTTCTTTCTCTCTCTCTCTGCGCTCTTTCTTTCTCTCTCTGCGCTCTTTCTTTCTCTCTCTCTGCGCTCTTTCTCTCTCTCTGCGCTCTCTCTCTCTCTCTGCGCTCTCTCTCTCTCTGCGCTCTTTCTTTCTCTCTCTGCGCTCTCTTTCATTGTCTGCGCTCTTTCTTCCTCTCTCTGCGCTCTTTTTTTCTCTACGCTCTTTCTCTCTCTCTGCGCTCTCTCTCTTCTGCGCTCTCTCTCTCTGCGCTCTCTCTCTCTCTCTGCGCTCTCTCTTTCTCTCTGCGCTCTTTCTCTCTCTGCGCTCTTTCTCTCTCTCTCTCTCTCTCTGCGCTCTTTCTTCCTCTATCTCTCTGCACTCTTTCTCTCTTACTCTCTGTGCTCTTTCTTTCTCTCTCTGCGCTCTTTCTCTCTCTCTG
Organism: Ascaphus truei; assembly: GCF_040206685.1. Lineage (NCBI taxonomy): Eukaryota > Metazoa > Chordata > Amphibia > Anura > Ascaphidae > Ascaphus > Ascaphus truei. Next base: position 2,312,677 of record NW_027453856.1, read on the forward strand.
CGCTCTTTCTCTCTCTCTGCGCTCTTTCTCTCTCTCTGCGCTCTTTCTCTCTCTCTGCGCTATTTCTCTCTCTCTGTGCTCTTTCTTTCTCTCTCTCTCTGCGCTCTTTCTTTCTTTCTCTCTCTGCGCTCTTTCTTTCTCTCTCTCTGCGCTCTTTCTTTCTCTCTGCGCTCTTTCTTTCTCTCTGCGCACTTTCTTTCTCTCTGCGCACTTTCTTTCTCTCTCTCTCTCTGTCTGCGCTCTTTCAATCTCTGCGCTCTTTCTCTCTCTCTCTGCGCTCTCTTTCTCTCTCTCTCTGCGCTCTTTCTTTCTCTCTCTCTCTGCGCTCTTTCTTTCTCTCTCTGCGCTCTTTCTTTCTCTCTCTCTGCGCTCTTTCTCTCTCTCTCTGCGCTCTCTCTCTCTCTCTCTCTGCGCTCTTTCTTTCTTTTTCTCTCTCTGCGCTCTTTCTTTCTCTTTCTCTCTCTGCGCTCTCTCTCTTTGCGCTCTTTTTTTCTCTCTTTGCGCTCTTTCTTTCTCTCTCTGCGCTCTTTCTTTCTCTCTCTCTGCGCTCTTTCTTTCTCTGCGCTCTTTCTTTCTCTCTCTCTGCGCTCTTTCTTTCTCTGCGCTCTTTCTTTCTCTCTCTGCGCTCTTTATTTCTCACTCTGCGCTCTCTCTCTCTGCGCTCTTTCTTTCTCTCTCTCTCTGCGCTCTTTCTTTCTCTCTCTCTCTGCACTCTTTCTTTCTCTCTCTGCGCTCTTTCTTTCTCTCTCTCTGCGCTCTTTCTCTCTCTCTCTCTGCGCTCTCTCTCTCTCTCTCTGCGCTCTCTCTCTCTATCTCTCTGCGCTCTTTCTTTCTCTTTCTCTCTCTGCGCTCTCTCTCTCTGTGCTCTTTCTTTCTCTCTGCGCTCTTTCTTTCTCTCTTTGCGCTCTTTTTTTCTCTCTTTGCGCTCTTTTTTTCTCTCTTTGCGCTCTTTCTTTCTCTCTCTGCGCTCTTTCTTTCTTTCTCTCTCTCTGCGCTCTTTCTTTCTCTGCGCTCTTTCTTTCTCTCTCTGCGCTCTTTCTTTCTCTCTCTGCGCTCTTTATTTCTCTCTCTGCACTCTCTCTCTCTGCGCTCTTTCTTTCTCTCTCTGCGCTCTTTATTTCTCTCTCTGCACTCTATTTCTCTCTCTGCGCTCTCTCTCTCTGCGCTCTTTCTTTCTCTCTCTCTGCGCTCTTTCTTTCTCTCTCTGCGCTCTTTCTCTCTCTCTGCGCTCTTTCTCTCTCTCTGCGCTCTTTCTCTCTCTCTGCGCTCTTTCTCTCTCTCTGCGCTCTTTCTCTCTCTCTGCGCTCTTTCTCTCTCTCTGCGCTCTTTCTCTCTCTCTGCGCTCTTTCTCTCTCTCTGCGCTCTTTCTCTCTCTCTGCGCTTTTTCTCTCTCTCTGCGCTCTTTCTCTCTCTCTGTGCTCTTTCTCTCTCTGCGCTCTTTCTCTCTCTCTGCGCTCTTTCTCTCTCTCTGCGCTCTCTCTCTTTCTTCTGCGCTCTCTCTCTCTGCGCTCTCTCTCTGCGCTCTCTCTTTCTCTCTGCGCTCTTTCTCTCTCTGCACTCTTTCTCTCTCTCTCTCTCTGCGCTCTTTCTCTCGCTCTCTCTGCGCTCTTTCTTCCTCTATCTCTCTGCACTCTTTCTCTCTCACTCTCTGCGCTCTTTCTTTCTCTCTCTGCGCTCTTTCTCTCTCTCTGCGCTCTTTCTCTCTCTCTGCGCTCTTTCTTTCTTTCTCTCTCTGCGCTCTTTCTTTCTTTCTCTCTCTGCGCTCTTTCTTTCTCTCTCTGCGCTCTTTCTTTCTCTCTCTCTGCGCTCTTTCTTTCTCTCTGCGCTCTTTCTTTCTCTCTGCGCACTTTCTTTCTCTCTCTCTCTCTGTCTGCGCTCTCTTTCTCTCTGCGCTCTTTCTCTCTCTCTCTGCGCTCTTTCTCTCTCTCTCTCTGCGCTCTTTCTTTCTCTCTGCGCTCTTTCTTTCTCTCTGCGCACTTTCTTTCTCTCTCTCTCTCTGTCTGCGCTCTCTTTCTCTCTGCGCTCTTTCTCTCTCTCTCTCTGCGCTCTTTCTCTCTCTCTCTCTGCACTCTTTCTTCCTCTCTCTCTGCGCGCTCTCTCTCTCTCTCTGCGTGCTCTCTCTCTCTGCGCTCTCTTTCTTTCTCTCTCTGCGCTCTTTCTTTCTCTCTCTCTCTGCGCTCTTTCTTTCTCTCTCTCTCTGCGCTCTTTCTTTCTCTCTCTGCGCTCTTTCTTTCTCTCTCTCTGCGCTCTTTCTTTCTCTCTCTCTCTGCGCTCTTTCTTTCTCTCTCTCTCTGCGCTCTTTCTTTCTCTCTCTGCGCTCTTTCTTTCTCTCTCTCTGCGCTCTTTCTTTCTCTTTCTCTCTCTGCGCTCTTTCTTTCTCTTTCTCTCTCTGCGCTCTCTCTCTCTGTGCTCTTTCTTTCTCTCTGCGCTCTTTCTTTCTCTCTTTGCGCTCTTTCTTTCTCTCTCTGCGCTCTTTCTTTCTCTCTCTCTGCGCTCTTTCTTTCTCTGCGCTCTTTCTTTCTCTCTCTGCGCTCTCTCTCTCTGCGCTCTTTCTTTCTCTCTCTCTCTGCGCTCTTTCTTTCTCTCTCTCTCTGCGCTCTTTCTTTCTCTCTCTGCGCTCTTTCTCTCTCTCTCTCTGCGCTCTCTCTCTCTCTCTGCGCTCTTTCTTTCTATTTCTCTCTCTGCGCTCTTTCTTTCTCTTTCTCTCTCTGTGCTCTTTCTTTCTCTCTGCGCTCTTTCTTTCTCTCTTTGCGCTCTTTTTTTCTCTCTTTGCGCTCTTTCTTTCTCTCTCTGCGCTCTTTCTTTCTCTCTCTCTGCGCTCTTTCTTTCTCTGCGCTCTTTCTTTCTCTCTCTGCGCTCTCTCTCTCTGCGCTCTTTCTTTCTCTCTCTGCGCTCTTTCTCTCTCTCTCTGCGCTCTTTCTCTCTCTCTCTGCGCTCTTTCTCTCTCTCTCTGCGCTCTTTCTCTCTCTCTCTGCGCTCTTTCTCTCTCTCTCTGCGCTCTTTCTCTCTCTCTCTGCGCTCTCTCTCTCTCTCTGCGCTCTTTCTCTCTCTCTGTGCTCTTTCTCTCTCTCTGTGCTCTTTCTCTCTCTCTGTGCTCTTTCTCTCTCTCTGTGCTATTTCTCTCTCTCTGTGATCTCTCTCTCTGCGCTCTTTCTCTCTCTGCGCTCTTTCTCTCTCTGCGCTCTTTCTCTCTCTGCGCTCTTTCTTTCTCTCTCTGCGCTCTTTCTTTCTCTCTCTGCACTCTCTTTCATTGTCTGCGCTCTTTCTTCCTCTCTCTCTGCGCTCTTTTTTTCTCTACGCTCTTTTTTTCTCTACGCTCTTTCTCTCTCTCTGCGCTCTCTCTCTGTCTGCGCTCTCTCTTTCTCTCTGCGCTCTTTCTCTCTCTGCGCTCTTTCTCTCTCTGCGCTCTTTCTCTCTCTCTCTCTGCGCTCTTTCTCTCTCTCTCTCTGCGCTCTTTCTCTCTCTCTCTCTGCGCTCTTTCTTCCTCTATCTCTCTGCACTATTTCTCTCTCACTCTCTGCGCTCTTTCTTTCTCTCTCTGCGCTCTTTCTTTCTCTCTCTGCGCTCTCTTTCATTGTCTGCGCTCTTTCTTCCTCTCTCTGCGCTCTTTTTTTCTCTACGCTCTTTCTCTCTCTCTGCGCTCTCTCTCTCTGCGCTCTCTCTCTGTCTGCGCTCTCTCTTTCTCTCTGCGCTCTTTCTCTCTCTGCGCTCTTTCTCTCTCTGCGCTCTTTCTCTCTCTCTCTCTGCGCTCTCTCTCTCTCTCTGTGCTCTTTCTTCCTCTATCTCTCTGCACTCTTTCTCTCTTACTCTCTGCGCTCTTTCTTTCTCTCTCTGCGCTCTTTCTCTCTCTCTGCGCTCTTTCTCTCTCTCTGCGCTCTTTCTCTCTCTCTGCGCTATTTCTCTCTCTCTGTGCTCTTTCTTTCTCTCTCTCTCTGCGCTCTTTCTTTCTTTCTCTCTCTGCGCTCTTTCTTTCTCTCTCTCTGCGCTCTTTCTTTCTCTCTGCGCTCTTTCTTTCTCTCTGCGCACTTTCTTTCTCTCTGCGCACTTTCTTTCTCTCTCTCTCTCTGTCTGCGCTCTTTCAATCTCTGCGCTCTTTCTCTCTCTCTCTGCGCTCTCTTTCTCTCTCTCTCTGCGCTCTTTCTTTCTCTCTCTGCGCTCTTTCTTTCTCTCTCTCTGCGCTCTTTCTCTCTCTCTCTCTGCGCTCTCTCTCTCTCTCTCTCTGCGCTCTTTCTTTCTTTTTCTCTCTCTGCGCTCTTTCTTTCTCTTTCTCTCTCTGCGCTCTCTCTCTTTGCGCTCTTTTTTTCTCTCTTTGCGCTCTTTCTTTCTCTCTCTGCGCTCTTTCTTTCTCTCTCTCTGCGCTCTTTCTTTCTCTGCGCTCTTTCTTTCTCTCTCTCTGCGCTCTTTCTTTCTCTGCGCTCTTTCTTTCTCTCTCTGCGCTCTTTATTTCTCACTCTGCGCTCTCTCTCTCTGCGCTCTTTCTTTCTCTCTCTCTCTGCGCTCTTTCTTTCTCTCTCTCTCTGCACTCTTTCTTTCTCTCTCTGCGCTCTTTCTTTCTCTCTCTCTGCGCTCTTTCTCTCTCTCTCTCTGCGCTCTCTCTCTCTCTCTCTGCGCTCTCTCTCTCTCTCTCTCTGCGCTCTTTCTTTCTCTTTCTCTCTCTGCGCTCTCTCTCTCTGTGCTCTTTCTTTCTCTCTGCGCTCTTTCTTTCTCTCTTTGCGCTCTTTTTTTCTCTCTTTGCGCTCTTTTTTTCTCTCTTTGCGCTCTTTCTTTCTCTCTCTGCGCTCTTTCTTTCTTTCTCTCTCTCTGCGCTCTTTCTTTCTCTGCGCTCTTTCTTTCTCTCTCTGCGCTCTTTCTTTCTCTCTCTGCGCTCTTTATTTCTCTCTCTGCACTCTCTCTCTCTGCGCTCTTTCTTTCTCTCTCTGCGCTCTTTATTTCTCTCTCTGCACTCTATTTCTCTCTCTGCGCTCTCTCTCTCTGCGCTCTTTCTTTCTCTCTCTCTGCGCTCTTTCTTTCTCTCTCTGCGCTCTTTCTCTCTCTCTGCGCTCTTTCTCTCTCTCTGCGCTCTTTCTCTCTCTCTGCGCTCTTTCTCTCTCTCTGCGCTCTTTCTCTCTCTCTGCGCTCTTTCTCTCTCTCTGCGCTCTTTCTCTCTCTCTGCGCTCTTTCTCTCTCTCTGCGCTCTTTCTCTCTCTCTGCGCTCTTTCTCTCTCTCTGCGCTCTTTCTCTCTCTCTGCGCTCTCTCTCTTTCTTCTGCGCTCTCTCTCTCTGCGCTCTCTCTCTGCGCTCTCTCTTTCTCTCTGCGCTCTTTCTCTCTCTGCACTCTTTCTCTCTCTCTCTCTCTGCGCTCTTTCTCTCGCTCTCTCTGCGCTCTTTCTTCCTCTATCTCTCTGCACTCTTTCTCTCTCACTCTCTGCGCTCTTTCTTTCTCTCTCTGCGCTCTTTCTCTCTCTCTGCGCTCTTTCTCTCTCTCTGCGCTCTTTCTCTCTCTCTGTGCTCTTTCTTTCTTTCTCTCTCTGCGCTCTTTCTTTCTCTCTCTCTGCGCTCTTTCTTTCTCTCTGCGCTCTTTCTTTCTCTCTGCGCACTTTCTTTCTCTCTCTCTCTCTGTCTGCGCTCTCTTTCTCTCTGCGCTCTTTCTCTCTCTCTCTGCGCTCTTTCTCTCTCTCTCTCTGCGCTCTTTCTTTCTCTCTGCGCTCTTTCTTTCTCTCTGCGCACTTTCTTTCTCTCTCTCTCTCTGTCTGCGCTCTCTTTCTCTCTGCGCTCTTTCTCTCTCTCTCTCTGCGCTCTTTCTCTCTCTCTCTCTGCACTCTTTCTTCCTCTCTCTCTGCGCGCTCTCTCTCTCTCTGCGTGCTCTCTCTCTCTGCGCTCTCTTTCTTTCTCTCTCTGCGCTCTTTCTTTCTCTCTCTCTCTGCGCTCTTTCTTTCTCTCTCTCTCTGCGCTCTTTCTTTCTCTCTCTGCGCTCTTTCTTTCTCTCTCTCTGCGCTCTTTCTTTCTCTTTCTCTCTCTGCGCTCTTTCTTTCTCTTTCTCTCTCTGCGCTCTCTCTCTCTGTGCTCTTTCTTTCTCTCTGCGCTCTTTCTTTCTCTCTTTGCGCTCTTTCTTTCTCTCTCTGCGCTCTTTCTTTCTCTCTCTCTGCGCTCTTTCTTTCTCTGCGCTCTTTCTTTCTCTCTCTGCGCTCTCTCTCTCTGCGCTCTTTCTTTCTCTCTCTCTCTGCGCTCTTTCTTTCTCTCTCTCTCTGCGCTCTTTCTTTCTCTCTCTGCGCTCTTTCTTTCTCTCTCTCTGCGCTCTTTCTCTCTCTCTCTCTGCGCTCTCTCTCTCTCTCTCTGCGCTCTTTCTTTCTATTTCTCTCTCTGCGCTCTTTCTTTCTCTTTCTCTCTCTGTGCTCTTTCTTTCTCTCTGCGCTCTTTCTTTCTCTCTTTGCGCTCTTTTTTTCTCTCTTTGCGCTCTTTCTTTCTCTCTCTGCGCTCTTTCTTTCTCTCTCTCTGCGCTCTTTCTTTCTCTGCGCTCTTTCTTTCTCTCTCTGCGCTCTCTCTCTCTGCGCTCTTTCTTTCTCTCTCTGCGCTCTTTCTCTCTCTCTCTCTGCGCTCTCTCTCTCTCTCTCTGCGCTCTTTCTTTCCATTTCTCTCTCTGCGCTCTTTCTTTCTCTTTCTCTCTCTGTGCTCTTTCTTTCTCTCTGCGCTCTTTCTTTCTCTTTGCGCTCTTTTTTTCTCTCTTTGCGCTCTTTCTTTCTCTCTCTGCGCTCTTTCTTTCTCTCTCTCTGCGCTCTTTCTTTCTCTGCGCTCTTTCTTTCTCTCTCTGCGCTCTTTATTTCTCTCTCTGCGCGCTCTCTCTCTGCGCTCTTTCTTTCTCTCTCTCTGCGCTCTTTCTTTCTCTCTCTGCGCTCTTTCTCTCTCTCTGCGCTCTTTCTCTCTCTCTCTCTCTGCGCTCTTTCTTTCTCTGCGCTCTTTCTTTCTCTCTCTGCGCTCTTTATTTCTCTCTCTGCGCTCTCTCTCTCTCTCTGCGCTCTTTCTTTCTCTCTCTCTGCGCTCTTTCTCTCTCTGCGCTCTTTCTCTCTCTGCGCTCTTTCTCTCTCTGCGCTCTTTCTTTCTCTCTCTGCGCTCTCTTTCATTGTCTGCTCTCTTTCTTCCTCTCTCTCTGCGCTCTTTTTTTCTCTACGCTCTTTCTCTCTCTCTGCGCTCTTTCTCTCTCTGCGCTCTCTCTCTTTCTTCTGCGCTCTCTCTCTCTGCGCTCTCTCTCTGTCTGCGCTCTCTCTTTCTCTCTGCGCTCTTTCTCTCTCTCTGCGCTCTTTCTCTCTCTCTCTCTGCGCTCTTTCTCTCTCTGCGCTCTTTCTCTCTCTGCGCTCTTTCTCTCTCTGCGCTCTTTCTCTCTCTGCGCTCTTTCTTTCTCTTTCTCTCTCTGCGCTCTTTCTCTCTCTCTGCGCTCTTTCTCTCTCTCTCTGAGCTCTCTCTCTCTCTCTCTGCGCTCTTTCTTTCTCTTTCTCTCTTTGCGCTCTCTCTCTCTCTGCGCTCTTTCTTTCTCTCTGCGCTATTTCTCTCTCTGCGCACTTTCTCTCTCTGCGCACTTTCTTTCTCTCTGCGCTCTTTCTCTCTTGGCGCTCTTTCTCTCTCTCTCTCTCTGCGCTCTTTCTTTCTCTTTCTCTCTCTCTCTCTGCGCTCTCTCTCTGCGCTCTCTTTCTCTCTGCGCTCTCTTTCTCTCTGCGCTCTTTCTTTCTTTCTCTCTGCGCTCTCTTTCTCTCTGCGCTCATTCTTTCTTTCTTTCTTTCTCTCTGCGCTCTTTTTTTCTCTCTTTGCGCTCTTTTTTGTCTCTTTGCGCTCTTTCTTTCTCTCTCTGCGCTCTTTCTTTCTCTCTCTGCGCTCTTTCTTTCTCTGCGCTCTTTATTTCTATCTCTGCGCTCTTTATTTCTCTCTCTGTGCTCTTTATTTCTCTCTCTGCGCTCTTTATTTCTCTCTCTGCGCTCTTTCTCTCTCTCTCTCTCTGCGCTCTTTCTTTCTCTTTCAATCTCTGCGCTCTCTCTCTGCGCTCTTTATTTCTCTCTGCGCACTTTCTTTCTCTCTCTCTGCGCTCTTTCTTTCTCTCTGCACTCTCTCTCTCTGCGCTCTCTCTTTCTCTCTCTCTGCGCTCTTTCTCTCTCTCTCTCTCTCTCTCTCTCTGTGCTCTTTCTTTCTCTTTCTCTCTCTGCGCTCTTTCTCTCTGCGCTCTTTCTTTCTCTCTGCGCACTTTCTTTCTCTCTCTCTGCGCTCTTTCTCTCTGCGCACTTTCTTTCTCTCTCTCTGCGCTCTTTCTTTCTCTCTGTGCTCTCTCTCTGCGCTCTTTCTTTCTCTCTCTGCGCTCTTTCTTTCTCTCTCTGCGCTCTTTCTTTCTCTCTCTGCGCTCTTTCTTTCTCTCTCTGCGCTCTTTCTCTCTCTCTCTCTCTCTGCGCTCTTTCTCTCTCTCTCTGCGCTCTCTCTCTCTCTGCGCTCTTTCTTTCTCTTTCTCTCTCTGCGCTCTCTCTCTGCGCTCTCTCTCTCTCTCTGCGCTCTTTCTTTCTCTTTCTCTGCGCTCTTTCTCTCTCTCTCTCTGCGCTCTTTCTTTCTCTTTCTCTCTCTGCGCTCTTTCTCTCTGCGCTCTTTCTCTCTCTGCGCACTTTCTTTCTCTCTCTGCGTTCTTTCTCTCTCTCTGCGCTCTTTCTTTCTCTCTGCGCTCTCTCTCTCTCTCTGCGCTCTTTCTTTCTCTCTCTGCGCTCTTTCTTTCTCTCTCTCTCTGCGCTCTTTCTCTCTCTCTCTCTGCGCTCTCTCTCTCTCTCTGCGCTCTTTCTTTCTCTTTCTCTCTCTGCGCTCTTTCTTTCTCTTTCTCTCTCTGCGCTCTTTCTTTCTCTTTCTCTCTCTGCGCTCTCTCTCTCTCTGTGCTCTTTCTTTCTCTCTGCGCTCTTTCTTTCTCTCTGCGCTCTTTTTTTCTCTCTTTGCGCTCTTTCTTTCTCTCTTTGCGCTCTTTCTTTCTCTCTCTGCGCTCTTTTTTTCTCTCTTTGCGCTCTTTCTTTCTCTCTCTGCGCTCTTTCTTTCTCTCTCTCTGCGCTCTTTCTTTCTCTGCGCTCTTTCTTTCTCTCTCTGCGCTCTTTATTTCTCTCTCTGCGCTCTCTCTCTCTGCGCTCTTTCTTTCTCTCTCTCTGCGCTCTTTCTTTCTCTCTCTGCGCTCTTTCTCTCTCTCTGCGCTCTTTCTCTCTCTCTCTCTCTGCGCTCTTTCTCTCTCTCTCTCTCTGCACTCTTTCTTTCTCTGCGCTCTTTCTTTCTCTCTCTGCGCTCTTTATTTCTCTCTCTGCGCTCTCTCTCTCTCTCTGCGCTCTTTCTTTCTCTCTCTCTGCGCTCTTTCTCTCTCTGCGCTCTTTCTCTCTCTGCGCTCTTTCTCTCTCTGCGCTCTTTCTTTCTCTCTCTGCGCTCTCTTTCATTGTCTGCTCTCTTTCTTCCTCTCTCTCTGCGCTCTTTTTTTCTCTACGCTCTTTCTCTCTCTCTGCGCTCTTTCTCTCTCTGCGCTCTCTCTCTTTCTTCTGCGCTCTCTCTCTCTGCGCTCTCTCTCTGTCTGCGCTCTCTCTTTCTCTCTGCGCTCTTTCTCTCTCTCTGCGCTCTTTCTCTCTCTCTCTCTGCGCTCTTTCTCTCTCTGCGCTCTTTCTCTCTCTGCGCTCTTTCTCTCTCTGCGCTCTTTCTCTCTCTGCGCTCTTTCTTTCTCTTTCTCTCTCTGCGCTCTCTCTCTCTGCGCTCTTTCTTTCTCTCTGCGCTATTTCTCTCTCTGCGCACTTTCTCTCTCTGCGCACTTTCTCTCTCTGCGCACTTTCTCTCTCTGCGCACTTTCTCTCTCTGCGCACTTTCTCTCTCTGCGCACTTTCTTTCTCTCTGCGCTCTTTCTCTCTTGGCGCTCTTTCTCTCTCTCTCTCTCTCTGCGCTCTTTCTTTCTCTTTCTCTTTCTCTCTCTGCGCTCTCTCTCTGCGCTCTCTTTCTCTCTGCGCTCTCTTTCTCTCTGTGCTCTTTCTTTCTTTCTCTCTGCGCTCTCTTTCTCTCTGCGCTCTTTCTTTCTTTCTTTCTCTCTGCGCTCTTTTTTTCTCTCTTTGCGCTCTTTTTTGTCTCTTTGCGCTCTTTCTTTCTCTCTCTGCGCTCTTTCTTTCTCTCTCTGCGCTCTTTCTTTCTCTGCGCTCTTTATTTCTATCTCTGCGCTCTTTATTTCTCTCTCTGCGCTCTTTATTTCTCTCTGCGCTCTTTCTCTCTCTCTCTCTGCGCTCTTTCTTTCTCTTTCAATCTCTGCGCTCTCTCTCTGCGCTCTTTATTTCTCTCTGCGCACTTTCTTTCTCTCTCTCTGCGCTCTTTCTCTCTCTCTGCGCTCTTTCTTTCTCTCTGCACTCTCTCTCTCTGCGCTCTTTCTTTCTCTCTCTGTGCTCTTTCTTTCTCTCTCTCTGCGCTCTTTCTCTCTCTGTGCTCTTTCTTTCTCTTTCTCTCTATGCGCTCTTTCTTTCTCTTTCTCTCTCTGCGCTCTTTCTCTCTGCGCTCTTTCTTTCTCTCTGCGCACTTTCTTTCTCTCTCTCTGCGCTCTTTCTCTCTGCGCACTTTCTTTCTCTCTCTCTGCGCTCTTTCTTTCTCTCTGTGCTCTCTCTCTGCGCTCTTTCTTTCTCTCTCTGCGCTCTTTCTTTCTCTCTCTGCGCTCTTTCTTTCTCTCTCTGCGCTCTTTCTCTCTCTCTCTCTCTCTGCGCTCTTTCTCTCTCTCTCTCTGCGCTCTCTCTCTCTCTGCGCTCTTTCTTTCTCTTTCTCTCTCTGCGCTCTCTCTCTGCGCTCTCTCTCTCTCTCTGCACTCTTTCTTTCTCTTTCTCTGCGCTCTTTCTCTCTCTCTCTCTCTGCGCTCTTTCTTTCTCTTTCTCTCTCTGCGCTCTTTCTCTCTGCGCTCTTTCTCTCTCTGCGCACTTTCTTTCTCTCTCTGCGTTCTTTCTCTCTCTCTGCGCTCTTTCTCTCTCTCTGCGCTCTTTCTTTCTCTCTGCGCTCTCTCTCTCTCTGCGCTCTTTCTTTCTCTCTCTGCGCTCTTTCTTTCTCTCTCTCTCTGCGCTCTTTCTCTCTCTCTCTCTGCGCTCTCTCTCTCTCTCTGCGCTCTTTCTTTCTCTTTCTCTCTCTGCACTCTTTCTTTCTCTTTCTCTCTCTGCGCTCTTTCTTTCTCTTTCTCTCTCTGCGCTCTCTCTCTCTCTGTGCTCTTTCTTTCTCTCTGCGCTCTTTCTTTCTCTCTGCGCTCTTTTTTTCTCTCTTTGCGCTCTTTTTTTCTCTCTTTGCGCTCTTTCTTTCTCTCTTTGCGCTCTTTCTTTCTCTCTCTGCGCTCTTATTTTCTCTCTTTGCGCTCTTTCTTTCTCTCTCTGCGCTCTTTCTTTCTCTCTCTCTGCGCTCTTTCTTTCTCTGCGCTCTTTCTTTCTCTCTCTGCGCTCTTTATTTCTCTCTCTGCGCTCTCTCTCTCTGCGCTCTTTCTTTCTCTCTCTCTGCGCTCTTTCTTTCTCTCTCTGCGCTCTTTCTCTCTCTCTGCGCTCTTTCGCTCTTTCTTTCTCTGCGCTCTTTCTTTCTCTCTCTGCGCTCTTTATTTCTCTCTCTGCGCTCTCTCTCTCTCTCTGCGCTCTTTCTTTCTCTCTCTCTGCGCTCTTTCTCTCTCTGCGCTCTTTCTCTCTCTGCGCTCTTTCTCTCTCTGCGCTCTTTCTCTCTCTGCGCTCTTTCTTTCTCTCTCTGCGCTCTCTTTCATTGTCTGCTCTCTTTCTTCCTCTCTCTCTGCGCTCTTTTTTTCTCTACGCTCTTTCTCTCTCTCTGCGCTCTTTCTCTCTCTGCGCTCTCTCTCTTTCTTCTGCGCTCTCTCTCTCTGCGCTCTCTCTCTGTCTGCGCTCTCTCTCTCTCTGCGCTCTCTCTTTCTCTCTGCGCTCTTTCTCTCTCTCTGCGCTCTTTCTCTCTCTCTCTCTGCGCTCTCTCTCTCTGCGCTCTTTCTCTCTCTGCGCTCTTTCTTTCTCTTTCTCTCTCTGCGCTCTTTCTCTCTCTCTGCGCTCTTTCTCTCTCTCTCTGCGCTCTCTCTCTCTCTCTGCGCTCTTTCTTTCTCTTTCTCTCTTTGCGCTCTCTCTCTCTCTGCGCTCTTTCTTTCTCTCTGCGCTATTTCTCTCTCTGCGCACTTTCTCTCTCTGCGCACTTTCTCTCTCTGCGCACTTTCTTTCTCTCTGCGCTCTTTCTCTCTCGGCGCTCTTTCTCTCTCGGCGCTCTTTCTCTCTCTCTCTCTCTGCGCTCTTTCTTTCTCTTTCTCTTTCTCTCTCTGCGCTCTCTCTCTGCGCTCTCTTTCTCTCTGCGCTCTCTTTCTCTCTGCGCTCTTTCTTTCTTTCTCTCTGCGCTCTCTTTCTCTCTGCGCTCTTTCTTTCTTTCTTTCTTTCTCTCTGCGCTCTTTTTTTCTCTCTTTGCGCTCTTTTTTGTCTCTTTGCGCTCTTTCTTTCTCTCTCTGCGCTCTTTCTTTCTCTCTCTGCGCTCTTTCTTTCTCTGCGCTCTTTATTTCTATCTCTGCGCTCTTTATTTCTCTCTCTGCGCTCTTTATTTCTCTCTCTGCGCTCTTTATTTCTCTCTGCGCTCTTTCTTTCTCTTTCTCTCTCTGCGCTCTCTCTCTCTGTGCTCTTTCTTTCTCTCTGCGCTCTTTCTTTCTCTCTTTGCGCTCTTTTTTTCTCTCTTTGCGCTCTTTCTTTCTCTCTCTGCGCTCTTTCTTTCTGTCTCTCTGCGCTCTTTCTTTCTCTGCGCTCTTTCTTTCTCTGCGCTCTTTCTTTCTCTCTCTGCGCTCTTTATTTCTCTCTCTGCGCTCTCTCTCTCTGCGCTCTTTCTTTCTCTCTCTCTCTGCGCTCTTTCTTTCTCTCTCTCTCTGCGCTCTTTCTTTCTCTCTCTGCGCTCTTTCTTTCTCTCTCTCTGCGCTCTTTCTCTCTCTCTGCGCTCTCTCTCTCTCTCTGCGCTCTCTCTCTCTCTGCGCTCTTTCTTTCTCTCTCTGCGCTCTCTTTCATTGTCTGCGCTCTTTCTTCCTCTCTCTGCGCTCTTTTTTTCTCTACGCTCTTTCTCTCTCTCTGCGCTCTCTCTCTTCTGCGCTCTCTCTCTCTGCGCTCTCTCTCTCTCTCTGCGCTCTCTCTTTCTCTCTGCGCTCTTTCTCTCTCTGCGCTCTTTCTCTCTCTGCGCTCTTTCTCTCTCTCTCTCTCTCTCTGCGCTCTTTCTTCCTCTATCTCTCTGCACTCTTTCTCTCTTACTCTCTGCGCTCTTTCTTTCTCTCTCTGCGCTCTTTCTCTCTCTCTGCGCTCTTTCTCTCTCTCTGCGCTCTTTCTCTCTCTCTGCGCTCTTTCTCTCTCTCTGCGCTATTTCTCTCTCTCTGTGCTCTTTCTTTCTCTCTCTCTCTGCGCTCTCTTTCTTTCTCTCTCTGCGCTCTTTCTTTCTCTCTCTCTGCGCTCTTTCTTTCTCTCTGCGCTCTTTCTTTCTCTCTGCGCACTTTCTTTCTCTCTGCGCACTTTCTTTCTCTCTCTCTCTCTGTCTGCGCTCTTTCAATCTCTGCGCTCTTTCTCTCTCTCTCTGCGCTCTCTTTCTCTCTCTCTCTGCGCTCTTTCTTTCTCTCTCTCTCTGCGCTCTTTCTTTCTCTCTCTGCGCTCTTTCTTTCTCTCTCTCTGCGCTCTTTCTCTCTCTCTCTGCGCTCTCTCTCTCTCTCTCTCTGCGCTCTTTCTTTCTTTTTCTCTCTCTGCGCTCTTTCTTTCTCTTTCTCTCTCTGCGCTCTCTCTCTTTGCGCTCTTTTTTTCTCTCTTTGCGCTCTTTCTTTCTCTCTCTGCGCTCTTTCTTTCTCTCTCTCTGCGCTCTTTCTTTCTCTGCGCTCTTTCTTTCTCTCTCTCTGCGCTCTTTCTTTCTCTCTCTCTGCGCTCTTTCTTTCTCTGCGCTCTTTCTTTCTCTCTCTGCGCTCTTTATTTCTCACTCTGCGCTCTCTCTCTCTGCGCTCTTTCTTTCTCTCTCTCTCTGCGCTCTTTCTTTCTCTCTCTCTCTGCACTCTTTCTTTCTCTCTCTGCGCTCTTTCTTTCTCTCTCTCTGCGCTCTTTCTCTCTCTCTCTCTGCGCTCTCTCTCTCTCTCTCTGCGCTCTCTCTCTCTATCTCTCTGCGCTCTTTCTTTCTCTTTCTCTCTCTGCGCTCTCTCTCTCTGTGCTCTTTCTTTCTCTCTGCGCTCTTTCTTTCTCTCTTTGCGCTCTTTTTTTCTCTCTTTGCGCTCTTTTTTTCTCTCTTTGCGCTCTTTCTTTCTCTCTCTGCGCTCTTTCTTTCTTTCTCTCTCTCTGCGCTCTTTCTTTCTCTGCGCTCTTTCTTTCTCTCTCTGCGCTCTTTCTTTCTCTCTCTGCGCTCTTTATTTCTCTCTCTGCACTCTCTCTCTCTGCGCTCTTTCTTTCTCTCTCTGCGCTCTTTATTTCTCTCTCTGCACTCTATTTCTCTCTCTGCGCTCTCTCTCTCTGCGCTCTTTCTTTCTCTCTCTCTGCGCTCTTTCTTTCTCTCTCTCTGCGCTCTTTCTTTCTCTCTCTGCGCTCTTTCTCTCTCTCTGCGCTCTTTCTCTCTCTCTGCGCTCTTTCTCTCTCTCTGCGCTCTTTCTCTCTCTCTGCGCTCTTTCTCTCTCTCTGCGCTCTTTCTCTCTCTCTGCGCTCTTTCTCTCTCTCTGCGCTTTTTCTCTCTCTCTGCGCTCTTTCTCTCTCTCTGTGCTCTTTCTCTCTCTGCGCTCTTTCTCTCTCTCTGCGCTCTTTCTCTCTCTCTGCGCTCTCTCTCTTTCTTCTGCGCTCTCTCTCTCTGCGCTCTCTCTCTGCGCTCTCTCTTTCTCTCTGCGCTCTTTCTCTCTCTGCACTCTTTCTCTCTCTCTCTCTCTGCGCTCTTTCTCTCGCTCTCTCTGCGCTCTTTCTTCCTCTATCTCTCTGCACTCTTTCTCTCTCACTCTCTGCGCTCTTTCTTTCTCTCTCTGCGCTCTTTCTCTCTCTCTGCGCTCTTTCTCTCTCTCTGCGCTCTTTCTCTCTCTCTGCGCTCTTTCTTTCTTTCTCTCTCTGCGCTCTTTCTTTCTTTCTCTCTCTGCGCTCTTTCTTTCTCTCTCTGCGCTCTTTCTTTCTCTCTCTCTGCGCTCTTTCTTTCTCTCTGCGCTCTTTCTTTCTCTCTGCGCACTTTCTTTCTCTCTCTCTCTCTGTCTGCGCTCTCTTTCTCTCTGCGCTCTTTCTCTCTCTCTCTGCGCTCTTTCTCTCTCTCTCTCTGCGCTCTTTCTTTCTCTCTGCGCTCTTTCTTTCTCTCTGCGCACTTTCTTTCTCTCTCTCTCTCTGTCTGCGCTCTCTTTCTCTCTGCGCTCTTTCTCTCTCTCTCTCTGCGCTCTTTCTCTCTCTCTCTCTGCACTCTTTCTTCCTCTCTCTCTGCGCGCTCTCTCTCTCTCTCTGCGTGCTCTCTCTCTCTGCGCTCTTTTTCTTTCTCTCTCTGCGCTCTTTCTTTCTCTCTCTCTCTGCGCTCTTTCTTTCTCTCTCTCTCTGCGCTCTTTCTTTCTCTCTCTGCGCTCTTTCTTTCTCTCTCTCTGCGCTCTTTCTTTCTCTTTCTCTCTCTGCGCTCTTTCTTTCTCTTTCTCTCTCTGCGCTCTCTCTCTCTGTGCTCTTTCTTTCTCTCTGCGCTCTTTCTTTCTCTCTTTGCGCTCTTTCTTTCTCTCTCTGCGCTCTTTCTTTCTCTCTCTCTGCGCTCTTTCTTTCTCTGCGCTCTTTCTTTCTCTCTCTGCGCTCTCTCTCTCTGCGCTCTTTCTTTCTCTCTCTCTCTGCGCTCTTTCTTTCTCTCTCTCTCTGCGCTCTTTCTTTCTCTCTCTGCGCTCTTTCTCTCTCTCTCTCTGCGCTCTCTCTCTCTCTCTCTGCGCTCTTTCTTTCTATTTCTCTCTCTGCGCTCTTTCTTTCTCTTTCTCTCTCTGTGCTCTTTCTTTCTCTCTGCGCTCTTTCTTTCTCTCTTTGCGCTCTTTTTTTCTCTCTTTGCGCTCTTTCTTTCTCTCTCTGCGCTCTTTCTTTCTCTCTCTCTGCGCTCTTTCTTTCTCTGCGCTCTTTCTTTCTCTCTCTGCGCTCTCTCTCTCTGCGCTCTTTCTTTCTCTCTCTGCGCTCTTTCTCTCTCTCTCTGCGCTCTTTCTCTCTCTCTCTGCGCTCTTTCTCTCTCTCTCTGCGCTCTTTCTCTCTCTCTCTGCGCTCTTTCTCTCTCTCTCTGCGCTCTTTCTCTCTCTCTCTGCGCTCTCTCTCTCTCTCTGCGCTCTTTCTCTCTCTCTGTTCTCTTTCTCTCTCTCTGTGCTCTTTCTCTCTCTCTGTGCTCTTTCTCTCTCTCTGTGCTCTTTCTCTCTCTCTGTGATCTCTCTCTCTGCGCTCTTTCTCTCTCTGCGCTCTTTCTCTCTCTGCGCTCTTTCTCTCTCTGCGCTCTTTCTTTCTCTCTCTGCGCTCTTTCTTTCTCTCTCTGCACTCTCTTTCATTGTCTGCGCTCTTTCTTCCTCTCTCTCTGCGCTCTTTTTTTCTCTACGCTCTTTTTTTCTCTACGCTCTTTCTCTCTCTCTGCGCTCTCTCTCTGTCTGCGCTCTCTCTCTGTCTGCGCTCTCTCTTTCTCTCTGCGCTCTTTCTCTCTCTGCGCTCTTTCTTTCTCTCTCTGCGCTCTCTTTCATTGTCTGCTCTCTTTCTTCCTCTCTCTCTGCGCTCTTTCTCTCTCTGCGCTCTCTCTCTTTCTTCTGCGCTCTCTCTCTCTGCGCTCTCTCTCTGTCTGCGCTCTCTCTCTCTCTGCGCTCTCTCTTTCTCTCTGCGCTCTTTCTCTCTCTCTGCGCTCTTTCTCTCTCTCTCTCTGCGCTCTCTCTCTCTGCGCTCTTTCTCTCTCTGCGCTCTTTCTCTCTCTGCGCTCTTTCTTTCTCTTTCTCTCTCTGCGCTCTTTCTCTCTCTCTGCGCTCTTTCTCTCTCTCTCTGCGCTCTCTCTCTCTCTCTGCGCTCTTTCTTTCTCTTTCTCTCTTTGCGCTCTCTCTCTCTCTGCGCTCTTTCTTTCTCTCTGCGCTATTTCTCTCTCTGCGCACTTTCTCTCTCTGCGCACTTTCTCTCTCTGCGCACTTTCTTTCTCTCTGCGCTCTTTCTCTCTCGGCGCTCTTTCTCTCTCGGCGCTCTTTCTCTCTCTCTCTCTCTGCGCTCTTTCTTTCTCTTTCTCTTTCTCTCTCTGCGCTCTCTCTCTGCGCTCTCTTTCTCTCTGCGCTCTCTTTCTCTCTGCGCTCTTTCTTTCTTTCTCTCTGCGCTCTCTTTCTCTCTGCGCTCTTTCTTTCTTTCTTTCTCTCTGCGCTCTTTTTTTCTCTCTTTGCGCTCTTTTTTGTCTCTTTGCGCTCTTTCTTTCTCTCTCTGCGCTCTTTCTTTCTCTCTCTGCGCTCTTTCTTTCTCTGCGCTCTTTATTTCTATCTCTGCGCTCTTTATTTCTCTCTCTGCGCTCTTTATTTCTCTCTCTGCGCTCTTTATTTCTCTCTGCGCTCTTTCTTTCTCTTTCTCTCTCTGCGCTCTCTCTCTCTGTGCTCTTTCTTTCTCTCTGCGCTCTTTCTTTCTCTCTTTGCGCTCTTTTTTTCTCTCTTTGCGCTCTTTCTTTCTCTCTCTGCGCTCTTTCTTTCTGTCTCTCTGCGCTCTTTCTTTCTCTGCGCTCTTTCTTTCTCTGCGCTCTTTCTTTCTCTCTCTGCGCTCTTTATTTCTCTCTCTGCGCTCTCTCTCTCTGCGCTCTTTCTTTCTCTCTCTCTCTGCGCTCTTTCTTTCTCTCTCTCTCTGCGCTCTTTCTTTCTCTCTCTGCGCTCTTTCTTTCTCTCTCTCTGCGCTCTTTCTCTCTCTCTGCGCTCTCTCTCTCTCTCTGCGCTCTCTCTCTCTCTGCGCTCTTTCTTTCTCTCTCTGCGCTCTCTTTCATTGTCTGCGCTCTTTCTTCCTCTCTCTGCGCTCTTTTTTTCTCTACGCTCTTTCTCTCTCTCTGCGCTCTCTCTCTTCTGCGCTCTCTCTCTCTGCGCTCTCTCTCTCTCTCTGCGCTCTCTCTTTCTCTCTGCGCTCTTTCTCTCTCTGCGCTCTTTCTCTCTCTCTCTCTCTCTCTGCGCTCTTTCTTCCTCTATCTCTCTGCACTCTTTCTCTCTTACTCTCTGTGCTCTTTCTTTCTCTCTCTGCGCTCTTTCTCTCTCTCTGCGCTCTTTCTCTCTCTCTGCGCTCTTTCTCTCTCTCTGCGCTCTTTCTCTCTCTCTGCGCTATTTCTCTCTCTCTGTGCTCTTTCTTTCTCTCTCTCTCTGCGCTCTTTCTTTCTTTCTCTCTCTGCGCTCTTTCTTTCTCTCTCTCTGCGCTCTTTCTTTCTCTCTGCGCTCTTTCTTTCTCTCTGCGCACTTTCTTTCTCTCTGCGCACTTTCTTTCTCTCTCTCTCTCTGTCTGCGCTCTTTCAATCTCTGCGCTCTTTCTCTCTCTCTCTGCGCTCTCTTTCTCTCTCTCTCTGCGCTCTTTCTTTCTCTCTCTCTCTGCGCTCTTTCTTTCTCTCTCTGCGCTCTTTCTTTCTCTCTCTCTGCGCTCTTTCTCTCTCTCTCTGCGCTCTCTCTCTCTCTCTCTCTCTGCGCTCTTTCTTTCTTTTTCTCTCTCTGCGCTCTTTCTTTCTCTTTCTCTCTCTGCGCTCTCTCTCTTTGCGCTCTTTTTTTCTCTCTTTGCGCTCTTTCTTTCTCTCTCTGCGCTCTTTCTTTCTCTCTCTCTGCGCTCTTTCTTTCTCTGCGCTCTTTCTTTCTCTCTCTCTGCGCTCTTTCTTTCTCTGCGCTCTTTCTTTCTCTCTCTGCGCTCTTTATTTCTCACTCTGCGCTCTCTCTCTCTGCGCTCTTTCTTTCTCTCTCTCTCTGCGCTCTTTCTTTCTCTCTCTCTCTGCACTCTTTCTTTCTCTCTCTGCGCTCTTTCTTTCTCTCTCTCTGCGCTCTTTCTCTCTCTCTCTCTGCGCTCTCTCTCTCTCTCTCTGCGCTCTCTCTCTCTATCTCTCTGCGCTCTTTCTTTCTCTTTCTCTCTCTGCGCTCTCTCTCTCTGTGCTCTTTCTTTCTCTCTGCGCTCTTTCTTTCTCTCTTTGCGCTCTTTTTTTCTATCTTTGCGCTCTTTTTTTCTCTCTTTGCGCTCTTTCTTTCTCTCTCTGCGCTCTTTCTTTCTTTCTCTCTCTCTGCGCTCTTTCTTTCTCTGCGCTCTTTCTTTCTCTCTCTGCGCTCTTTCTTTCTCTCTCTGCGCTCTTTATTTCTCTCTCTGCACTCTCTCTCTCTGCGCTCTTTCTTTCTCTCTCTGCGCTCTTTATTTCTCTCTCTGCACTCTATTTCTCTCTCTGCGCTCTCTCTCTCTGCGCTCTTTCTTTCTCTCTCTCTGCGCTCTTTCTTTCTCTCTCTGCGCTCTTTCTCTCTCTCTGCGCTCTTTCTCTCTCTCTGCGCTCTTTCTCTCTCTCTGCGCTCTTTCTCTCTCTCTGCGCTCTTTCTCTCTCTCTGCGCTCTTTCTCTCTCTCTGCGCTCTTTCTCTCTCTCTGCGCTCTTTCTCTCTCTCTGCGCTTTTTCTCTCTCTCTGCGCTCTTTCTCTCTCTCTGTGCTCTTTCTCTCTCTGCGCTCTTTCTCTCTCTCTGCGCTCTTTCTCTCTCTCTGCGCTCTCTCTCTTTCTTCTGCGCTCTCTCTCTCTGCGCTCTCTCTCTGCGCTCTCTCTTTCTCTCTGCGCTCTTTCTCTCTCTGCACTCTTTCTCTCTCTCTCTCTCTGCGCTCTTTCTCTCGCTCTCTCTGCGCTCTTTCTTCCTCTATCTCTCTGCACTCTTTCTCTCTCACTCTCTGCGCTCTTTCTTTCTCTCTCTGCGCTCTTTCTCTCTCTCTGCGCTCTTTCTCTCTCTCTGCGCTCTTTCTTTCTTTCTCTCTCTGCGCTCTTTCTTTCTTTCTCTCTCTGCGCTCTTTCTTTCTCTCTCTGCGCTCTTTCTTTCTCTCTCTCTGCGCTCTTTCTTTCTCTCTGCGCTCTTTCTTTCTCTCTGCGCACTTTCTTTCTCTCTCTCTCTCTGTCTGCGCTCTCTTTCTCTCTGCGCTCTTTCTCTCTCTCTCTGCGCTCTTTCTCTCTCTCTCTCTGCGCTCTTTCTTTCTCTCTGCGCTCTTTCTTTCTCTCTGCGCACTTTCTTTCTCTCTCTCTCTCTGTCTGCGCTCTCTTTCTCTCTGCGCTCTTTCTCTCTCTCTCTCTGCGCTCTTTCTCTCTCTCTCTCTGCACTCTTTCTTCCTCTCTCTCTGCGCGCTCTCTCTCTCTCTCTGCGTGCTCTCTCTCTCTGCGCTCTCTTTCTTTCTCTCTCTGCGCTCTTTCTTTCTCTCTCTCTCTGCGCTCTTTCTTTCTCTCTCTCTCTGCGCTCTTTCTTTCTCTCTCTGCGCTCTTTCTTTCTCTCTCTCTGCGCTCTTTCTTTCTCTCTCTCTCTGCGCTCTTTCTTTCTCTCTCTCTCTGCGCTCTTTCTTTCTCTCTCTGCGCTCTTTCTTTCTCTCTCTCTGCGCTCTTTCTTTCTCTTTCTCTCTCTGCGCTCTTTCTTTCTCTTTCTCTCTCTGCGCTCTCTCTCTCTGTGCTCTTTCTTTCTCTCTGCGCTCTTTCTTTCTCTCTTTGCGCTCTTTCTTTCTCTCTCTGCGCTCTTTCTTTCTCTCTCTCTGCGCTCTTTCTTTCTCTGCGCTCTTTCTTTCTCTCTCTGCGCTCTCTCTCTCTGCGCTCTTTCTTTCTCTCTCTCTCTGCGCTCTTTCTTTCTCTCTCTCTCTGCGCTCTTTCTTTCTCTCTCTGCGCTCTTTCTCTCTCTCTCTCTGCGCTCTCTCTCTCTCTCTGCGCTCTTTCTTTCTATTTCTCTCTCTGCGCTCTTTCTTTCTCTTTCTCTCTCTGTGCTCTTTCTTTCTCTCTGCGCTCTTTCTTTCTCTCTTTGCGCTCTTTTTTTCTCTCTTTGCGCTCTTTCTTTCTCTCTCTGCGCTCTTTCTTTCTCTCTCTCTGCGCTCTTTCTTTCTCTGCGCTCTTTCTTTCTCTCTCTGCGCTCTCTCTCTCTGCGCTCTTTCTTTCTCTCTCTGCGCTCTTTCTCTCTCTCTCTGCGCTCTTTCTCTCTCTCTCTGCGCTCTTTCTCTCTCTCTCTGCGCTCTTTCTCTCTCTCTCTGCGCTCTTTCTCTCTCTCTCTGCGCTCTTTCTCTCTCTCTCTGCGCTCTCTCTCTCTCTCTGCGCTCTTTCTCTCTCTCTGTGCTCTTTCTCTCTCTCTGTGCTCTTTCTCTCTCTCTGTGCTCTTTCTCTCTCTCTGTGCTATTTCTCTCTCTCTGTGATCTCTCTCTCTGCGCTCTTTCTCTCTCTGCGCTCTTTCTCTCTCTGCGCTCTTTCTCTCTCTGCGCTCTTTCTTTCTCTCTCTGCGCTCTTTCTTTCTCTCTCTGCACTCTCTTTCATTGTCTGCGCTCTTTCTTCCTCTCTCTCTGCGCTCTTTTTTTCTCTACGCTCTTTTTTTCTCTACGCTCTTTCTCTCTCTCTGCGCTCTCTCTCTGTCTGCGCTCTCTCTTTCTCTCTGCGCTCTTTCTCTCTCTGCGCTCTTTCTCTCTCTGCGCTCTTTCTCTCTCTCTCTCTGCGCTCTTTCTCTCTCTCTCTCTGCGCTCTTTCTCTCTCTCTCTCTGCGCTCTTTCTTCCTCTATCTCTCTGCACTATTTCTCTCTCACTCTCTGCGCTCTTTCTTTCTCTCTCTGCGCTCTTTCTTTCTCTCTCTGCGCTCTCTTTCATTGTCTGCGCTCTTTCTTCCTCTCTCTGCGCTCTTTTTTTCTCTACGCTCTTTCTCTCTCTCTGCGCTCTCTCTCTTCTGCGCTCTCTCTCTCTGCGCTCTCTCTCTCTCTGCGCTCTCTCTTTCTCTCTGCGCTCTTTCTCTCTCTGCGCTCTTTCTCTCTCTGCGCTCTTTCTCTCTCTCTCTCTGCGCTCTCTCTCTCTCTCTGTGCTCTTTCTTCCTCTATCTCTCTGCACTCTTTCTCTCTTACTCTCTGCGCTCTTTCTTTCTCTCTCTGCGCTCTTTCTCTCTCTCTGCGCTCTTTCTCTCTCTCTGCGCTCTTTCTCTCTCTCTGCGCTATTTCTCTCTCTCTGTGCTCTTTCTTTCTCTCTCTCTCTGCGCTCTTTCTTTCTTTCTCTCTCTGCGCTCTTTCTTTCTCTCTCTCTGCGCTCTTTCTTTCTCTCTGCGCTCTTTCTTTCTCTCTGCGCACTTTCTTTCTCTCTGCGCACTTTCTTTCTCTCTCTCTCTCTGTCTGCGCTCTTTCAATCTCTGCGCTCTTTCTCTCTCTCTCTGCGCTCTCTTTCTCTCTCTCTCTGCGCTCTTTCTTTCTCTCTCTGCGCTCTTTCTTTCTCTCTCTCTGCGCTCTTTCTCTCTCTCTCTGCGCTCTCTCTCTCTCTCTCTCTGCGCTCTTTCTTTCTTTTTCTCTCTCTGCGCTCTTTCTTTCTCTTTCTCTCTGCGCTCTCTCTCTTTGCGCTCTTTTTTTCTCTCTTTGCGCTCTTTCTTTCTCTCTCTGCGCTCTTTCTTTCTCTCTCTCTGCGCTCTTTCTTTCTCTGCGCTCTTTCTTTCTCTCTCTCTGCGCTCTTTCTTTCTCTGCGCTCTTTCTTTCTCTCTCTGCGCTCTTTATTTCTCACTCTGCGCTCTCTCTCTCTGCGCTCTTTCTTTCTCTCTCTCTCTGCGCTCTTTCTTTCTCTCTCTCTCTGCACTCTTTCTTTCTCTCTCTGCGCTCTTTCTTTCTCTCTCTCTGCGCTCTTTCTCTCTCTCTCTCTGCGCTCTCTCTCTCTCTCTCTGCGCTCTCTCTCTCTCTCTCTCTGCGCTCTTTCTTTCTCTTTCTCTCTCTGCGCTCTCTCTCTCTGTGCTCTTTCTTTCTCTCTGCGCTCTTTCTTTCTCTCTTTGCGCTCTTTTTTTCTCTCTTTGCGCTCTTTTTTTCTCTCTTTGCGCTCTTTCTTTCTCTCTCTGCGCTCTTTCTTTCTTTCTCTCTCTCTGCGCTCTTTCTTTCTCTGCGCTCTTTCTTTCTCTCTCTGCGCTCTTTCTTTCTCTCTCTGCGCTCTTTATTTCTCTCTCTGCACTCTCTCTCTCTGCGCTCTTTCTTTCTCTCTCTGCGCTCTTTATTTCTCTCTCTGCACTCTATTTCTCTCTCTGCGCTCTCTCTCTCTGCGCTCTTTCTTTCTCTCTCTCTGCGCTCTTTCTTTCTCTCTCTGCGCTCTTTCTCTCTCTCTGCGCTCTTTCTCTCTCTCTGCGCTCTTTCTCTCTCTCTGCGCTCTTTCTCTCTCTCTGCGCTCTTTCTCTCTCTCTGCGCTCTTTCTCTCTCTCTGCGCTCTTTCTCTCTCTCTGCGCTCTTTCTCTCTCTCTGCGCTCTTTCTCTCTCTCTGCGCTCTTTCTCTCTCTCTGCGCTCTTTCTCTCTCTCTGCGCTCTCTCTCTTTCTTCTGCGCTCTCTCTCTCTGCGCTCTCTCTCTGCGCTCTCTCTTTCTCTCTGCGCTCTTTCTCTCTCTGCACTCTTTCTCTCTCTCTCTCTCTGCGCTCTTTCTCTCGCTCTCTCTGCGCTCTTTCTTCCTCTATCTCTCTGCACTCTTTCTCTCTCACTCTCTGCGCTCTTTCTTTCTCTCTCTGCGCTCTTTCTCTCTCTCTGCGCTCTTTCTCTCTCTCTGCGCTCTTTCTCTCTCTCTGTGCTCTTTCTTTCTTTCTCTCTCTGCGCTCTTTCTTTCTCTCTCTCTGCGCTCTTTCTTTCTCTCTGCGCTCTTTCTTTCTCTCTGCGCACTTTCTTTCTCTCTCTCTCTCTGTCTGCGCTCTCTTTCTCTCTGCGCTCTTTCTCTCTCTCTCTGCGCTCTTTCTCTCTCTCTCTCTGCGCTCTTTCTTTCTCTCTGCGCTCTTTCTTTCTCTCTGCGCACTTTCTTTCTCTCTCTCTCTCTGTCTGCGCTCTCTTTCTCTCTGCGCTCTTTCTCTCTCTCTCTCTGCGCTCTTTCTCTCTCTCTCTCTGCACTCTTTCTTCCTCTCTCTCTGCGCGCTCTCTCTCTCTCTCTCTGCGTGCTCTCTCTCTCTGCGCTCTCTTTCTTTCTCTCTCTGCGCTCTTTCTTTCTCTCTCTCTCTGCGCTCTTTCTTTCTCTCTCTCTCTGCGCTCTTTCTTTCTCTCTCTGCGCTCTTTCTTTCTCTCTCTCTGCGCTCTTTCTTTCTCTTTCTCTCTCTGCGCTCTTTCTTTCTCTTTCTCTCTCTGCGCTCTCTCTCTCTGTGCTCTTTCTTTCTCTCTGCGCTCTTTCTTTCTCTCTTTGCGCTCTTTCTTTCTCTCTCTGCGCTCTTTCTTTCTCTCTCTCTGCGCTCTTTCTTTCTCTCTCTCTGCGCTCTTTCTTTCTCTCTCTGCGCTCTCTCTCTCTGCGCTCTTTCTTTCTCTCTCTCTCTGCGCTCTTTCTTTCTCTCTCTCTCTGCGCTCTTTCTTTCTCTCTCTGCGCTCTTTCTTTCTCTCTCTCTGCGCTCTTTCTCTCTCTCTCTCTGCGCTCTCTCTCTCTCTCTCTGCGCTCTTTCTTTCTATTTCTCTCTCTGCGCTCTTTCTTTCTCTTTCTCTCTCTGTGCTCTTTCTTTCTCTCTGCGCTCTTTCTTTCTCTCTTTGCGCTCTTTTTTTCTCTCTTTGCGCTCTTTCTTTCTCTCTCTGCGCTCTTTCTTTCTCTCTCTCTGCGCTCTTTCTTTCTCTGCGCTCTTTCTTTCTCTCTCTGCGCTCTCTCTCTCTGCGCTCTTTCTTTCTCTCTCTGCGCTCTTTCTCTCTCTCTCTGCGCTCTTTCTCTCTCTCTCTGCGCTCTTTCTCTCTCTCTCTGCGCTCTTTCTCTCTCTCTCTGCGCTCTTTCTCTCTCTCTCTGCGCTCTTTCTCTCTCTCTCTGCGCTCTCTCTCTCTCTCTGCGCTCTTTCTCTCTCTCTGTGCTCTTTCTCTCTCTCTGTGCTCTTTCTCTCTCTCTGTGCTCTTTCTCTCTCTCTGTGCTCTTTCTCTCTCTCTGTGATCTCTCTCTCTGCGCTCTTTCTCTCTCTGCGCTCTTTCTCTCTCTGCGCTCTTTCTCTCTCTGCGCTCTTTCTTTCTCTCTCTGCGCTCTTTCTTTCTCTCTCTGCACTCTCTTTCATTGTCTGCGCTCTTTCTTCCTCTCTCTCTGCGCTCTTTTTTTCTCTACGCTCTTTTTTTCTCTACGCTCTTTCTCTCTCTCTGCGCTCTCTCTCTGTCTGCGCTCTCTCTCTGTCTGCGCTCTCTCTCTGTCTGCGCTCTCTCTTTCTCTCTGCGCTCTTTCTCTCTCTGCGCTCTTTCTCTCTCTGCGCTCTTTCTCTCTCTGCGCTCTTTCTCTCTCTGCGCTCTTTCTCTCTCTCTGCGCTCTTTCTCTCTCTCTCTCTGCGCTCTTTCTTTCTCTTTCTCTCTTTGCGCTCTCTCTCTCTGCGCTCTTTCTCTCTCTGCGCTCTCTCTCTCTGCGCTCTTTCTCTCTCTGCGCTCTCTCTCTCTGCGCTCTCTTTCTCTCTGCGCTCTTTCTTTCTTTCTCTCT
This sequence comes from Ascaphus truei, assembly GCF_040206685.1. Lineage (NCBI taxonomy): Eukaryota > Metazoa > Chordata > Amphibia > Anura > Ascaphidae > Ascaphus > Ascaphus truei. Next base: position 2,338,165 of record NW_027453856.1, read on the forward strand.
GCGCTCTCTTTCTCTCTGCGCTCTTTCTTTCTTTCTTTCTCTCTGTGCTCTTTTTTTCTCTCTTTGCGCTCTTTTTTCTCTCTTTGCGTTCTTTCTTTCTCTCTCTGCGCTCTTTCTTTCTCTCTCTGCGCTCTTTCTTTCTCTCTCTGCGCTCTTTCTTTCTCTCTCTGCGCTCTTTCTTTCTCTGCGCTCTTTATTTCTCTCTCGGCGCTCTTTATTTCTCTCTCTGCGCTCTTTATTTCTCTCTCTGCGCTCTTTATTTCTCTCTCTGCGCTCTTTATTTCTCTCTCTGCGCTCTTTATTTCTCTCTCTGCGCTCTTTCTCTGTGCTCTTTCTTTCTCTCTCTGCGCTCTTTCTTTCTCTCTCTCTGCGCTCTTTCTTTCTATCTCTCTGCGCTCTTTCTCTCTCTCTGCGCACTTTCTCTCTCTCTGCGCACTTTCTCTCTCTCTGCGCTCTTTCACTCTCTCTGCGCTCTTTCTTTCTCTTTCTCTCTCTCTGCGCTCTATCTTTCTTTCTCTCTCTGCGCTCTTTCTTTCTCTCTCTGTGCTCTTTCTTTCTCTCTCTCTGCGCTCTTTCTTTCTCTCTGCGCACTTTCTTTCTCTCTCTCTGCGCTCTCTCTCTGTCTGTCTGCGCTCTCTTTCTCTCTCTCTCTGCGCTCTTTCTTTATCTCTCTCTGCGCTCTCTCTCTCTCTCTGCGCTCTTTCTTTCTCTCTCTCTGCGCTCTTTCTTTCTCTCTCTCTCTGCGCTCTTTCTTTCTTTCTCTCTCTGCGCTCTTTCTTTCTCTGCGCTCTCTCTCTCTGCGCTCTTTCTTTCTCTCTCTGCGCTCATTCTTTCTCTCTCTGCGCTCTTTCTTTCTCTCTCTCTGCGCTCTTTCTTTCTCTCTCTCTGCGCTCTTTGTTTCTCTCTGCGCTCTTTCTTTCTTTGCGCTCTTTCTTTCTCTCTGCGCACTTTCTCTCTCTCTCTGCACTCTTCCTCTCTGCGCTCTTTCTTTCTCTCTGCGCTCTCTCTCTCTCTGCGCTCTTTCTTTCTCTCTCTCTGCGCTCTTTCTTTCTCTCTCTCTGCGCTCTTTCTTTCTCTCTGCGCTCTTTCTTTCTTTGCGCTCTTTCTTTCTCTCTGCGCACTTTCTTTCTCTCTCTCTGCACTCTTCCTCTCTGCGCTCTTTCTTTCTCTCTGCGCTCTCTCTCTCTCTGCGCTCTTTCTTTCTCTCTCTCTAAGCGCTCTTTCTTTCTCTCTCTCTGCGCTCTCTCTCTGCGCTCTTTCTCTCTCTCTGCGCTCTTTCTCTCTCTCTGCGCTCTTTCTCTCTCTCTGCGCTCTTTCTTTCTTTCTCTCTCTGCGCTCTTTCTTTCTTTCTCTCTCTGCGCTCTTTCTTTCTTTCTCTCTCTGCGCTCTTTCTTTCTCTCTCTGCGCTCTTTCTTTCTCTCTCTCTGCGCTCTCTTTCTCTCTGCGCACTTTCTTTCTCACTCTCTCTCTGTCTGCGCTCTCTTTCGCTCTGCGCTCTTTCTCTCTCTCTGCGCTCTTTCTCTCTCTCTCTGCGCTCTTTCTTCCTCTCTCTCTGCGCGCTCTCTCTCTCTCTCTGCACTCTCTTTCTTTCTCTCTCTGCGCTCTTTCTTTCTCTCTCTCTCTGCGCTCTTTCTCTCTCTGCGCTCTTTCTTTCTCTCTCTGCGCTCTTTCTCTCTCTCTCTGCGCCCGTCCCCCTAGTATACGCCCAGAACCATGGACCCGGTACTTGTGGTTCGGACTGTGTCCAACCAGCCATAATGTTGTGAGAGTGAAATTATGTCTAAGTCCAGCTTTGGTACATTAGAAGCAACTCTCAAACTTAACCTAAGCGTTTTTCGAAGCTACTATTTGGCTAACTTCTTATACAGTAGCGACATACTTTATTGAAGTAAATGCCGGCGGCATGCCGGGATCTACCCCAGCTGCCGCCAGTCACAAACGCGCGCCGCCGCATTTCCCCCACGCACCCCCCCTCCATATCGCGCGCAATTACCCCCCCAAAGACACCCCGAACCCGGCTTCTACTCTGCCCCTCTGCTTCCCCGCACCCCCGCTTACCTAGATTTGAACTCCAGGGGTGTCGGGGAAGCCGGGCGCGCATGTGACTGTGACGTCACAGTGCGCCGCCACGCGCCGCGGCTACCCGCTTCCCAGCCTCATACAGCCAGCGGCATTTGCTCGAATAAGAGCTGCCGCTGCTGTAGGAATGTCTAGGAGCTCTGAAAATTTACGTGCGCGTCTTTCACTCTTCACGAGGGACTTAGAAGAATTTTGTGATATTTTTTATTAAAATGGTGTATAAGGGTTTATATATAAATATATTTTATGCACTGTATATGAGCTGGCGATTTCTAAGTCTGTGGTTCCGAGAGGGGGTAACCAGGCTCACTAATAAAGGTCAAGCCACTTGGCTACCAGAATGCCCTGCTTCAGCACAGACCAGAAAGGCATTGTGATAAGCGTATCCCCGGTATAGTCAGGGGTTAATGGGAGTCGTCCCCGTCCCCCCAGTATACGCCCAGAACCATGGACCCGGTACTTGTGGTTCGGACTGTCTCCAACCAGCCATAATGTTGTGAGAGTGAAATTATGTCTAAGTCCAGCTTTGGTACATTAGAAGCAACTCTCAAACTTAACCTAAGTGTTTTTCGAAGATACTATTTGGCTAACTTCTTATAGGAATGTCTAGGAGCTCTGAAAATGAACGTGCGCGTCTTTCACTCTTCACAAGGGACTTAGAAGAATTTTGTGATATTTTTTATTAAAATGGTGTATAAGGGTATATATATAAATATATTTTATGCACTGTATATGAGCTGGCGATTTCTAAGTCTGTGGTTCCGAGAGGGGGTAACCAGGCTCACTAATAAAGGTCAAGCCACTTGGCTGCCAGAATGCCCTGCTTCCTCTCACTGTCTCACACACACGATGCACAATTATCTCTCACTCCCTGACACACACACGATGCACAGCTATCTCTCCCTTTCACACACACACAATGCACAGCTATCTCTCCCTGTCACACACACACACACGATGCACAGCTAGTGAGAGAGAGCTGTGCATCATTTGTGTGTGTCACAGTGAGAGAGAGCTGTGCATTGTATGTGTGAGACAGGGAGAGATATCTGTGCATCGTGTGTGACAGTGAGAGATAGCAGTGCATCGTATGTGTTGACAGTGAGAGATAGCTGTGCATCGTGTGTGTGTGTGTGTGTGTGACAGTGAGAGATAGCTGTGCATCGTGTGTGTGTGTGACAGTGAGAAATAGCTGTGCATCGTGTGTGTGTGACAGTGAAAGATAGCTGTGCATCGTGTGTGTGTGACAGGGAGAGATAGCTGTGCATCATGTGTGTGTGTGACAGTGAAAGATAGCTGTGCATCGTGTGTGTGTGTGACAGTGAAAGATAGCTGTGCATCGTGTGTGTGTGTGTGTGACAGTGAGAGATAGCTGTGCATCGTGTGTGTGTGTGTGACAGTGATAGATAGCTGTGCATCGTGTGTGTGTGACAGGGAGAGATAGCTGTGCATTGTGTGTGACAGGGAGAGATAGCTGTGCATCGTGTGTGTGTCAGGGAGTGAGAGATAGCTGTGCATCATGTGTGTGTGACAGGGAGAGATAGCTGTGCATTGTGTGTGTGACAGTGAGATAGCTGTGCTTCGTGTGTGTGTGACAGGGAGAGATAGCTGTTCATCGTGTGTGTGAAAGGGAGAGAGCTGTGCATCGTGAGTGTGTGTGTGACAGTGAGAGATAGCTGTGCATCGTGTGTGTGTGTGACAGTGAGAGATATCTGTGCATCGTGTGTGTGTGACAGGGAGAGATAGCTGTGCATCATGTGTGTGTGTGACAGTGAGAAATAGCTGTGCATCGGGTGTGTGTGACAGTGAAAGATAGCTGTGCATCGTGTGTGTGTGACAGGGAGAGATAGCTGTGCATCATGTGTGTGTGTGACAGTGAGAGATAGCTGTGCATCGTGTGTGTGTGTGACAGTGAAAGATAGCTGTGCATCGTGTGTGTGTGTGTGTGACAGTGAGAAATAGCTGTGTATCGTGTGTGTGTGTTTGACAGTGAGAGATAGCTGTGCATCGTGTGTATGTGACAGTGAGAGATAGCTGTGCATCGTGTGTGTGTGTGTGTGACAGGGAGAGATAGCTGTGCATCATGTGTGTGTGACAGTGAGAGATAGCTGTGCATCGTGTGTGTGACAGTGATAGATAGCTGTGCATTGTGTGTGTGTGTGACAGGGAGAGATAGCTGTGCATTGTGTGTGTGTGACAGGGAGAGATAGCTGTGCATCGTGTGTGTGTCAGGGAGTGAGAGATAGCTGTGCATCATGTGTGTGTGACAGGGAGAGATAGCTGTGCATTGTGTGTGTGACAGTGAGAGATAGCTGTGCACCGTGTGTGTGTGACAGGGAGAGATAGCTGTTCATCGTGTGTGTGTGTGTGTGTGTCAAGGAGTGAGAGATAGTTGTGAATCTTGTGTGTGTCAGGGAGTGAGAGATAGCTGTGCATCGTGTGAGTGTTTCAGGGAGTGATAGATAGCTGTGCATCGTGTGTGTGTGTGACAGTGAGAGATAGCTGTGCATCGTGTGAGTGTGACAGTGAGAGTTAGCTGTGCATCGTGTGTGTGTGTGACAGGGAGAGATAGATGTGCATCGTGTGTGTGACAGGGAGAGAAAGCTGTGCATCGTGTGTGTGTGACAGGGAGAGATAGCTGTGCATCATGTGTGTGAGACAGGGAGAGATAGCTGTGCATCGTGTGTGTGTGTCAGGGAGTGAGAGATAGCTGTGCATCGTGTGTGTGACAGGGAGAGATAGCTGTGCATTGTGTGTGTGAAAGGGAGAGATAGCTGTGCATCGTGTGTGTGTCAGGGAGTGAGAGATAGTTGTGCATCGTGTGTGTGAGACAGTGAGAGATAGCTGTGCATTGTGTGTGTGTGACAGTGAGAGACAGCTGTGCATCGTGTGTGTGTGACAGGGAGAGATAGCTGTGCATCGTGTGTGTGTCAGGGAGTGAGAGATAGCTGTGCATCATGCGTGTGTGACAGGGAGAGATAGCTGTGCATTGTGTGTGTGTGACAGTGAGAGATATCTGTGCATCGTGTGTGTGTGACAGGGAGAGATAGCTGTTCATCGTGTGTGTGTGTGTGTGTGTCAAGGAGTGAGAGATAGTTGTGCATCATGTGTGTGTCAGGGAGTGAGAGATAGCTGTGCATCGTGTGTGTGTTTCAGGGAGTGAGAGATAGCTGTGCATCGTGTGTGTGTGACAGTGAGAGATAGCTGTGCATCATGTGTGTGTGTGTGACAGGGAGAGATAGTTGTGCATCGTGTGTGCATCTCTCACTGTCACACATATGATGCACAGCTATCTCTCCCTGTCACACACACACGATGCACAGCTATCTCACACTGTCACACACACACACACACACACACACACTAGGCACAGCTATCTCTCCCTGTCACATACACACGATGCACAGCTATCTCTCACTGTCACACACACACACACGATGCACAGCTAACTCTGTCACAAACACACGAGGCACAGCTATCTCTCACTCCCTGGCACACACACACAATGGACAGCTATCTCTCACTGTCACACACACGATGCACAGCTATATCTCACTCCCTGACACACGCACACAATGCGCCGCGTCACTGTCAGTGCTATGAGGGTGAGGCAGGGGTTACTATGGGGTGAGGCAGGGGTTACTATGGGGTGAGGCAAGGGTTACTATGGGGTGAGGCAGGGGTTACTATGGGGTGCGGCAGGGGTTACTATGGTGTGAGGCTGGAGTTACTATGGGGTGATGCAGGGGTTACTATGGGGTGAGGCAGGGTTTACTAAGGGGTGAGGCAGGGGTTACTAGGGGGTGCGGCAGGGGTTACTATGGTGTGAGGCTGGAGTTACTATGGGGTGATGCAGGGGTTACTATGGGGTGAGGCAGGGTTTACTATGGGGTGAGGCAGGGGTTACTATGGGGTGAGGCAGGGTTTACTATGGGGTGAGGCAGGGGTTAATATGTGGTGAGGCAGGGGTTCATATGGGGTGAAACAGGGGTTCATATGGGGTGAGGCAGGGGTTACTATGGGGTGAGGCAGGGTTTACTATGGGGTGAGGCAGGGTTTACTATGGGGTGAGGCAGGGTTTACTATGGGGTGAGGGAGGGTTTACTATGGGGTGAGGCAGGGGTTAATATGGGGTGAGGCAGGGGTTACTATGGGGTGAGGCAGGGGTTACTATGGGGTGAGGCAGGGGTTAATATGGGGTGAGGCAGGGTTTAGTATGGGGTGAGGTGGGGTTAATATTGGGTGAGGCAGGGGTTACTATGGGTTGAGGCAGGGTTTACTATGGGGTGAGGCAGGGGTTATATGGGGTGAGGCAGGGGTTACTATGGGGTGAGGCAGGGTTTACTATTGGGTGAGGCAGGGTTTACTATTGGGTGAGGCAGGGGTTACTATGGGGTGAGGCAGGGGTTACTATGGGGTGAGGCAGGGTTTACTATGGGGTGAGGCGGGTTAATATTGGGTGAAGCAGGGGTTACTATGGGTTGAGGCAGGGTTTACTATAGGGTGAGGCAGGGGTTAATATGGTGTGAGACAGGGGTTACTATGGGATGAGGCAGGGGTTATATGGGGTGAGGCAGAGTTTACTATGGGGTGAGGCAGGGTTTACTATGGGGTGAGGCAGGGGTTACTATGGGGTGAAGTAGGAGTTAATATGGGGTGAGGCAGGGGTTACTATGGGGTGAGGCAGGGGTTACTATGGGGTGCGGCAGGGGTTAATATGGGGTGAGGCAAGGGTTACTATGGGGTGAGGCAGGGGTTACTAGGGGGTGCGGCAGGGGTTACTATGGGGTGAGGCAAGGGTTACTATGGGGTGAGGCAGGGGTTACTATGGGGTGCGGCAGGGGTTACTATGGTGTGAGGCTGGAGTTACTATGGGGTGAGGCAGGGGTTACTTTGGGGTGAGGCAGGGGTTACTATGGAGTGAGGCAGGGGTTAATATGGGGTGAGGCAGGGGTTACTGTGGGGTGAGGCAGGGGTTACTATGGGGTGAGGCAGGGTTTACTATGGGGTGAAGCAGGGGTTACTATGGGGTGAAGCAGGAGTTAATATGGGGTGAGGCAGGGTTTACTATGGGGTGAGGCAGGGTTTACTATGGGGTGAGGCAGGGGTTACTATGGGGTGAAGCAGGAGTTAATATGGGGTGAGGCAGGGGTTAATATGGGGTGAGGCAGGGGTTACTATGGGGTGAGGCAGGGGTTACTATGGTGTGCGGCAGGGGTTAATATGGAGTGAGGCAGGGGTTACTATGGGGTGAGGCAGGGGTTACTATGGGGTGCGGCAGGGGTTACTATGGGGTGCGGCAGGGGTTACTATGGGGTGAGGCAGGGGTTACTATGGGGTGCGGCAGGGGTTACTATGGGGTGAGGCAGGGGTTACTATGGGGTGAGGCAGGGGTTACTATGGGGTGAGGCAGGGGTTACTATGGGGTGAGGCAGTGGTTACTATGGGGTGAGGCAGGGGTTACTATGGGGTGAGGCAGGGGTTACTATGGGGTGAGGCAAGGGTTACTATGTGGTGCGGCAGGGGTTACTATGGGGTGAGGCTGGGGTTACTATGGGGTGAGGCAGGGGTTACTATGGGGTGAGGCAGGGGTTATTATGTGGTGAGGCAGGGGTTACTTCTTTCTCTCTCAGGCCTGAGTAACTACAGGCACACCCGCATTAACGTACGCAATGGGACTAAGCTAACAGGCCTGAGTAACACAGGCATACCCCGCAGTAACGTACGCAATGGGACTAATCTAACAGGCCTGAGTAACTACAGGCATACCCCGCATTAACGTACGCAATGGGACAATCTAATAGGCCTGAGTAACTAAAGGCATTCCCCGCATTAACGTATGCAATGGGACTAAGCTAACAGGCCTGAGTAACTACAGGCATACCCTGCATTAACGTACGCAATGGGACTAAGCTAACAGGCCTGAGTTACACAGGCATACCCCGCATTAACGTTCACAATGGGACTATGGCCTCTACAGTATATCACAAAAGGGGTTAAGTCTCCAGGAGAGGAATTCCTGCAGGAATGATACTCAGCCCTGCTCTATATTAGATGCTGGTGTTACATATTGGCAGGTTGCAGTGCCTGACGTACCCCAGGCCGCCCCCCGGGGCAATGAGTGAGGTGCCGAGGATCTCTCCGCTGAGCCAGATGCTTCTCTTTAATTAGCGAGTTTTGTTGCAGGCGGAGCAGCTGTCACTCAATAATCAGCACAGGTCACTGTGCCTCGTGTGTGACAGGGAGGGAGAGATAACTGTGCCTCATGTGTGACAGGGAGTGAGAGATAGCTGTGCCTTGTGTGTGACAGGGAGTGAGAGATAGCTGTGCATCGTGTGTGTGACAGTGAGAGATAGCTGTGCATCGTGTGTGTGTGACAGGGAGAGATAGCTGTGCATCATGTGTGTGTGTGACAGTGAGAAATAGCTGTGCATCGTGTGTGTGTGACAGTGAAAGATAGCTGTGCATCGTGTGTGTGACAGTGAGAGATAGCTGTGCATCGTGTGTGTGTGTGACAGGGAGAGATAGCTGTGCATCATGTGTGTGTGTGACAGTGAGAAATAGCTGTGCATCGTGTGTGTGTGACAGTGAAAGATAGCTGTGCATCGTGTGTGTGTTACAGGGAGAGATAGCTGTGCATCATGTGTGTGTGTGACAGGGAGAGATAGCTGTGCATCGTGTTTGTGTGTGACAGTGAAAGATAGCTGTGCATCGTGTGTGTATGACAGGGAGAGATAGCTGTGCATCGTGTGTGTGTGACAAGGAGAGATAGCTGTGCATCGTGTGTGGTGGAGTGAGAGCAGTGCATCGTGTGTGTGTGACAGTGTGAGATAGCTGTGCATCGTGTGTGTGTGACAGTGAGATAGCTGTGCATCGTTTGTGTGTGTGACAGTGAGAGAGAGCTGTGCATCGTTTGTGTGTGTGACAGTGAGAGAGAGCTGTGCATCGTGTGTGTGAGACAGTGAGAGATAGCTGTGCATTGTATGTGTGAGACAGGGAGAGATATCTGTGCATCGTGTGTGACAGTGAGAGATAGCTGTGCATCGTATGTGTTGACAGTGAGAGATAGCTGTGCATCGTGTGTGTGTGTGTGTGTGTGTGTGACAGTGAGAGATAGCTGTGCATCGTGTGTGTGTGTGACAGTGAGAGATAGCTGTGCATCGTGTGTGTGTGACAGGAAGAGATAGCTGTGCATCATGTGTGTGTGTGACAGTGAGAAATAGCTGTGCATCGAGTGTGTGTGACAGTGAAAGATATCTGTGCATCGTGTGTGTGTGTGTGAGACAGTGAGAGATAGCTGTGCATTGTATGTGTGAGACAGGGAGAGATATCTGTGCATCGTGTGTGACAGTGAGAGATAGCTGTGCATCGTGTGTGTGTGTGTGACAGTGAGAGATAGCTGTGCATCGTGTGTGTGTGACAGGGAGAGATAGCTGTGCATCATGTGTGTGTGTGACAGTGAGAAATAGCTGTGCATCGTGTGTGTGTGACAGTGAAAGATAGCTGTGCATCGTGTGTGTGTGTGACAGTGAGAGATAGCTGTGCATCGTGTGTGTGTGACAGGGAGAGATAGCTGTGCATCATGTGTGTGTGTGACAGTGAGAAATAGCTGTGCATCGTGTGTGTGTGTGACAGTGAAAGATAGCTGTGCATCGTGTGTGTGTGACAGGGAGAGATAGCTGTGCATCATGTGTGTGTGTGACAGTGAGAGATAGCTGTGCATCGTGTGTGTGTGTGACAGTGAAAGATAGCTGTGCATCGTGTGTGTTTTTTACAGGAAGAGATAGCTGTGCATCGTGTGTGTATGACAGGGAGAGATAGCTGTGCATCGTGTGTGTGTGACAGGGAGAGATAGCTGTGCATCGTGTGTGTGTGTGTGACAGTGATAGATAGCTGTGCATCGTGTGTGTGTGACAGGGAGAGATAGCTGTGCATTGTGTGTGACAGGGAGAGATAGCTGTGCATCGTGTGTGTGTCAGGGAGTGAGAGATAGCTGTGCATCATGTGTGTGTGACAGGGAGAGATAGCTGTGCATTGTGTGTGTGACAGTGAGATAGCTGTGCATCGTGTGTGTGTTACAGGGAGAGATAGCTGTGCATCGTGTGAGTGTGACAGTGAGAGTTAGCTGTGCATCGTGTGTGTGTGACAGGGAGAGATAGATGTGCATCGTGTGTGTGAAAGGGAGAGAGCTGTGCATCGTGTGTGTGTGTGTGACAGTGAGAGATAGCTGTGCATCGTGTGTGTGTGTGTGACAGTGAGAGATAGCTGTGCATCGTGTGTGTGTGACAGTGAGAGATAGCTGTGCATCATGTGTGTGTGTGACAGTGAGAAATAGCTGTGCATCGTGTGTGTGTGACAGTGAAAGATAGCTGTGCATCGTGTGTGTGTGACAGGGAGAGATAGCTGTGCATCATGTGTGTGTGTGACAGTGAGAGATAGCTGTGCATCGTGTGTGTGTGTGACAGTGAAAGATAGCTGTGCATCGTGTGTGTGTGACAGTGAGAGATAGCTGTGTATCGTGTGTGTGTGTTTGACAGTGAGAGATAGCTGTGCATCGTGTGTGTGTGACAGGGAGAGATAGCTGTGCATCATGTGTGTATGACAGGGAGAGATAGCTGGGTATCGTGTGTGTGTGACAGGGAGAGATAGCTATGCATCGTGTGTGTGTGACATTGAGTGATAGCTGTGCATCGTGTGTGTGTGACAGGGAGATAGCTGTGCATCGTGTGTATGTGACAGTGAGAGATAGCTGTGCATCGTGTGTGTGTGTGACAGGGAGAGATAGCTGTGCATCATGTGTGTGTGACAGTGAGAGATAGCTGTGCATCGTGTGTGTGTGACAGTGATAGATAGCTGTGCATCGTGTGTGTGTGACAGGGAGAGATAGCTGTGCATTGTGTGTGTGTGACAGGGAGAGATAGCTGTGCATCGTGTGTGTGTCAGGGAGTGAGAGATAGCTGTGCATCATGTGTGTGTGACAGGGAGAGATAGCTGTGCATTGTGTGTGTGACAGTGAGAGATAGCTGTGCATCGTGTGTGTGTGACAGGGAGAGATAGCTGTTCATCGTGTGTGTGTGTGTGTCAAGGAGTGAGAGATAGTTGTGAATCCTGTGTGTGTCAGGGAGTGATAGATAGCTGTGCATCGTGTGAGTGTTTCAGGGAGTGATAGATAGCTGTGCATCGTGTGAGTGTGACAGTGAGAGTTAGCTGTGCATCGTGTGTGTGTGACAGGGAGAGATAGATGTGCATCGTGTGTGTGACAGGGAGAGATAGCTGTGCATCGTGTGTGTGTGACAGGGAGAGATAGCTGTGCATCGTGTGTGTGAGACAGGGAGAGATAGCTGTGCATCGTGTGTGTGTGACAGAGAGAGATAGCTGTGCATCGTGTGTGTGTGTCAGGGAGTGAGAGATAGCTGTGCATCGTGTGTGTGACAGGGAGAGAGAGCTGTGCATTGTGTGTGTGAAAGGGAGAGATAGCTGTGCATCGTGTGTGTGTCAGGGAGTGAGAGATAGTTGTGCATCGTGTGTGTGAGACAGTGAAAGATAGCTGTGCATCGTGTGTGTGACAGTGAGAGATAGCTGTGCATCGTGTGTGTGTGTGACAGGGAGAGATAGCTGTGCATCATGTGTGTGTGTGACAGTGAGAAATAGCTGTGCATCGTGTGTGTGTGACAGTGAAAGATAGCTGTGCATCGTGTGTGTGTTACAGGGAGAGATAGCTGTGCATCATGTGTGTGTGTGACAGGGAGAGATAGCTGTGCATCGTGTTTGTGTGTGACAGTGAAAGATAGCTGTGCATCGTGTGTGTATGACAGGGAGAGATAGCTGTGCATCGTGTGTGTATGACAGGGAGAGATAGCTGTGCATCGTGTGTGTATGACAGGGAGAGATAGCTGTGCATCGTTTGTGTGTGTGACAGTGAGAGAGAGCTGTGCATCGTTTGTGTGTGTGACAGTGAGAGAGAGCTGTGCATCGTGTGTGTGTGTGAGACAGTGAGAGATAGCTGTGCATTGTATGTGTGAGACAGGGAGAGATATCTGTGCATCGTGTGTGACAGTGAGAGATAGCTGTGCATCGTATGTGTTGACAGTGAGAGATAGCTGTGCATCGTGTGTGTGTGTGTGTGTGTGTGTGTGTGACAGTGAGAGATAGCTGTGCATCATGTGTGTGTGTGTGACAGTGAGAGATAGCTGTGCATCGTGTGTGTGTGACAGGAAGAGATAGCTGTGCATCATGTGTGTGTGTGACAGTGAGAAATAGCTGTGCATCGAGTGTGTGTGACAGTGAAAGATAGCTGTGCATCGTGTGTGTGTGTGTGAGACAGTGAGAGATAGCTGTGCATTGTATGTGTGAGACAGGGAGAGATATCTGTGCATCGTGTGTGACAGTGAGAGATAGCTGTGCATCGTGTGTGTGTGTGTGACAGTGAGAGATAGCTGTGCATCGTGTGTGTGTGACAGGGAGAGATAGCTGTGCATCATGTGTGTGTGTGACAGTGAGAAATAGCTGTGCATCGTGTGTGTTTTTTACAGGAAGAGATAGCTGTGCATCGTGTGTGTATGACAGGGAGAGATAGCTGTGCATCGTGTGTGTGTGACAGGGAGAGATAGCTGTGCATCGTGTGTGTGTGTGTGACAGTGATAGATAGCTGTGCATCGTGTGTGTGTGACAGGGAGAGATAGCTGTGCATTGTGTGTGACAGGGAGAGATAGCTGTGCATCGTGTGTGTGTCAGGGAGTGAGAGATAGCTGTGCATCATGTGTGTGTGACAGGGAGAGATAGCTGTGCATTGTGTGTGTGACAGTGAGATAGCTGTGCATCGTGTGTGTGTTACAGGGAGAGATAGCTGTGCATCGTGTGAGTGTGACAGTGAGAGTTAGCTGTGCATCGTGTGTGTGTGACAGGGAGAGATAGATGTGCATCGTGTGTGTGAAAGGGAGAGAGCTGTGCATCGTGTGTGTGTGTGTGACAGTGAGAGATAGCTGTGCATCGTGTGTGTGTGTGTGACAGTGAGAGATAGCTGTGCATCGTGTGTGTGTGACAGTGAGAGATAGCTGTGCATCATGTGTGTGTGTGACAGTGAGAAATAGCTGTGCATCGTGTGTGTGTGACAGTGAAAGATAGCTGTGCATCGTGTGTGTGTGACAGGGAGAGATAGCTGTGCATCATGTGTGTGTGTGACAGTGAGAGATAGCTGTGCATCGTGTGTGTGTGTGACAGTGAAAGATAGCTGTGCATCGTGTGTGTGTGACAGTGAGAGATAGCTGTGTATCGTGTGTGTGTGTTTGACAGTGAGAGATAGCTGTGCATCGTGTGTGTGTGACAGGGAGAGATAGCTGTGCATCATGTGTGTATGACAGGGAGAGATAGCTGGGTATCGTGTGTGTGTGACAGGGAGAGATAGCTGTGCATCGTGTGTGTGTGACATTGAGTGATAGCTGTGCATCGTGTGTGTGTGACAGGGAGATAGCTGTGCATCGTGTGTATGTGACAGTGAGAGATAGCTGTGCATCGTGTGTGTGTGTGACAGGGAGAGATAGCTGTGCATCATGTGTGTGTGACAGTGAGAGATAGCTGTGCATCGTGTGTGTGTGACAGTGATAGATAGCTGTGCATCGTGTGTGTGTGACAGGGAGAGATAGCTGTGCATCGTGTGTGTGTCAGGGAGTGAGAGATAGCTGTGCATCATGTGTGTGTGACAGGGAGAGATAGCTGTGCATTGTGTGTGTGACAGTGAGAGATAGCTGTGCATCGTGTGTGTGTGACAGGGAGAGATAGCTGTTCATCGTGTGTGTGTGTGTGTCAAGGAGTGAGAGATAGTTGTGAATCCTGTGTGTGTCAGGGAGTGATAGATAGCTGTGCATCGTGTGAGTGTTTCAGGGAGTGATAGATAGCTGTGCATCGTGTGAGTGTGACAGTGAGAGTTAGCTGTGCATCGTGTGTGTGTGACAGGGAGAGATAGATGTGCATCGTGTGTGTGACAGGGAGAGATAGCTGTGCATCGTGTGTGTGTGACAGGGAGAGATAGCTGTGCATCGTGTGTGTGAGACAGGGAGAGATAGCTGTGCATCGTGTGTGTGTGACAGAGAGAGATAGCTGTGCATCGTGTGTGTGTGTCAGGGAGTGAGAGATAGCTGTGCATCGTGTGTGTGACAGGGAGAGAGAGCTGTGCATTGTGTGTGTGAAAGGGAGAGATAGCTGTGCATCGTGTGTGTGTCAGGGAGTGAGAGATAGTTGTGCATCGTGTGTGTGAGACAGTGAGAGATAGCTGTGCATTGTGTGTGTGTGACAGTGAGAGACAGCTGTGCATCGTGTGTGTGTGACAGGGAGAGATAGCTGTGCATCGTGTGTGTGTCAGGGAGTGAGAGATAGCTGTGCATCATGTGTGTGTGACAGGGAGAGATAGCTGTGCATTGTGTGTGTGTGACAGTGAGAGATATCTGTGCATCGTGTGTGTGTGACAGGGAGAGATAGCTGTGCATCATGTGTGTGGGTGTGACAGGGAGAGATAGTTGTGCATCGTGTGTGCATCTCTCACTGTCACACATACGATGCACAGCTATCTCTCCCTGTCACACACACACGATGCACAGCTATCTCACACTGTCACACACAAACTAGGCACAGCTATCTCTCCCTGTCACATACACACGATGCACAGCTATCTCTCACTGTCACACACACACACACACGATGCACAGCTAACTCTCACTGTCACAAACACACGAGGCACAGCTATCTCTCACTCCCTGACACAAACACACAATGGACAGCTATCTCTCACTGTCACACACACGATGCACAGCTATCTCTCACTCCCTGACACACGCACACAATGCGCCGCGTCACTGTCAGTGCTATGAGGGTGAGGCAGGGGTTACTATGGGGTGAGGCAGGGGTTACTATGGGGTGCGGCAGGGGTTAATATGGGGTGAGGCAAGGGTTACTATGGGGTGAGGCAGGGGTTACTATGGGGTGCGGCAGGGGTTACTATGGTGTGAGGCTGGAATTACTATGGGGTGATGCAGGGGTTACTATGGGGTGAGGCAGGGTTTACTATGGGGTGAGGCAGGGGTTACTATGGGGTGAGGCAGGGGTTACTATGGGGTGAGGCAGGGGTTACTATGGGGTGAGGCAGGGGTTACTATGGGGTGAGGCAGGGGTTACTATGGGGTGAGGCAGGGTTTACTATGGGGTGAGGCAGGGTTTACTATGGGGTGAGGCAGGGTTTACTATGGGGTGAGGCAGGGGTTAATATGTGGTGAGGCAGGGGTTAATATGGGGTGAAACAGGGGTTCATATGGGGTGAGGCAGGGGTTACTATGGGGTGAGGCAGGGTTTACTATGGGGTGAGGCAGGGTTTACTATGGGGTGAGGCAGGGTTTACTATGGGGTGAGGCAGGGGTTAATATGGGATGAGGCAGGGGTTACTATGGGGTGAGGCAGGGGTTACTATGGGGTGAGGCAGGGGTTAATATGGGGTGAGGCAGGGTTTAGTATGGGGTGAGGCAGGGTTAATATTGGTTGAGGCAGGGTTTACTATGGGGTTAGGCAGGGGTTAATATGGTGTGAGGCAGGGGTTACTATGGGATGAGGCAGGGGTTATATGGGGTGAGGCAGGGTTTACTATGGGGTGAGGCAGGGTTTACTATGGGGTGAGGCAGGGGTTACTATGGGGTGAGGCAGGGGTTAATATGGGGTGAGGCAGGGTTTAGTATGGGGTGAGGCGGGGTTAATATTGGGTGAGGCAGGGGTTTACTATGGGTTGAGGCAGGGTTTACTATGGGGTGAGGCAGGGGTTAATATGGTGTGAGGCAGGGGTTACTATGGGATGAGGCAGGGGTTATATGGGGTGAGGCAGGGTTTACTATGGGGTGAGGCAGGGTTTACTATGGGGTGAGGCAGGGGTTACTATGGGATGAAGTAGGAGTTAATATGGGGTGAGGCAGGGGTTACTATGGGGTGAGGCAGGGGTTACTAGGGGGTGCGGCAGGGGTTACTATGGGGTGAGGCAAGGGTTACTATGGGGTGAGGCAGGGGTTACTATGGGGTGCGGCAGGGGTACTATGGTGTGAGGCTGGAGTTACTATGGGGTGAGGCAGGGGTTACTTTGGGGTGAGGCAGGGGTTACTATGGAGTGAGGCAGGGGTTAATATGGGGTGAGGAAGGGGTTACTGTGGGGTGAGGCAGGGGTTACTATGGGGTGAGGCAGGGTTTACTATGGGGTGAGGCAGGGGTTACTATGGGGTGAAGCAGGAGTTAATATGGGGTGAGGCAGGGTTTACTATGGGGTGAGGCAGGGGTTACTATGGGGTGAAGCAGGAGTTAATATGGGGTGAGGCAGGGGTTAATATGGGGTGAGGCAGGGGTTACTATGGGGTGAGGCAGGGGTGAATATGGTGTGCGGCAGGGGTTAATATGGAGTGAGGCAGGGGTTACTATGGGGTGAGGCAGGGGTTACTATGGGGTGCGGCAGGGGTTACTATGGGGTGCGGCAGGGGTTACTATGGGGTGAGACAGGGGTTACTATGGGGTGAGGCAGGGGTTACTATGGGGTGCGGCAGGGGTTACTATGGAGTGAGGCAGGGGTTACTATGTGGTGAGGCAGGGGTTACTATGGGGTGAGGCAGGGGTTACTATGTGGTGAGGCAGGGGTTTCTTCTTTCTCTCTCAGGCCTGAGTAACTACAGGCACACCCGCATTAACGTACGCAATGGGACTAAGCTAACAGGCCTGAGTAACACAGGCATACCCCGCAGTAACGTATGCAATGGGACTAAGCTAACAGGCTTGAGTAACACAGGCATACCCCGCATTAACGTACGCAATGGGACAATCTAATAGGCCTGAGTAACTAAAGGCATTCCCCGCATTAACGTACGCAATGGGACTAAGCTAACAGGCCTGAGTAACTACAGGCATACCCTGCATTAACGTACGCAATGGGACTAAGCTAACAGGCCTGAGTTACACAGGCATACCCCGCATTAACGTTCACAATGGGACTATGGCCTCTACAGTATATCACAAAAGGGGTTAAGTCTCCAGGAGAGGAATTCCTGCAGGAATGATACTCGGCCCTGCTCTATATTAGATGCTGGTGTTACATATTGGCAGGTTGCAGTGCCTGACGTACCCCAGGCCGCCCCCCGGGGCAATGAGTGAGGGGCCGAGGATCTCTCCGCTGAGCAAGATGCTTCTCTTTAATTAGCGAGTTTTGTTGCAGGCTGAGCAGCTGTCACTCAATAATCAGCACAGATCACTGTGCCTCGTGTGTGACAGGGAGTGAGAGATAGCTGTGCATCGTGTGTGTGACAGTGAGAGATAGCTGTGCATCGTATGTGTTGATAGTGAGAGATAGCTGTGCATCGTGTGTGTGTGTGTGTGTGTGTGTGTGACAGTGAGAGATAGCTGTGCATCGTGTGTGTGTGTGTGTGTGTGTCAGTGAGAGATAGCTGTGCATCGTGTGTGTGTGACAGGGAGAGATAGCTGTGCATCATGTGTGTGTGTGACAGTGAGAAATAGCTGTGCATCGTGTGTGTGTGACAGTGAAAGATAGCTGTGCATCGTGTGTGTGACAGTGAGAGATAGCTGTGCATCGTGTGTGACAGGGAGAGATAGCTGTGCATCATGTGTGTGTGTGACAGGGAGAGATAGCTGTGCATCGTGTGTGTGTGTGACAGTGAAAGATAGCTGTGCATCGTGTGTGTATGACAGGGAGAGATAGCTGTGCATCGTGTGTGTGTGACAGGGAGAGATAGCTGTGCATCGTGTGTGGCGGAGTGAGAGCTGTGCATCGTGTGTGTGTGACAGTGTGAGATAGCTGTGCATCGTGTGTGTGTGACAGTGAGATAGCTGTGCATCGTTTGTGTGTGTGACAGTGAGAGAGAGCTGTGCATCGTTTGTGTGTGTGACAGTGAGAGAGAGCTGTGCATCGTGTGTGTGTGTGAGACAGTGAGAGATAGCTGTGCATTGTATGTGTGAGACAGGGAGAGATATCTGTGCATCGTGTGTGACAGTGAGAGATAGCTGTGCATCGTATGTGTTGACAGTGAGAGATAGCTGTGCATCGTGTGTGTGTGTGTGTGTGACAGTGAGAGAAAGCTGTGCATCGTGTGTGTGTGTGTGTGTGTGTGTGTGTGTGTGTGTGTGTGTGTGTGTGTGTGTGTGACAGTGAGAGATAGCTGTGCATCGTGTGTGTGTGACAGGGAGAGATAGCTGTGCATCATGTGTGTGTGTGACAGTGAGAAATAGCTGTGCATCGAGTGTGTGTGACAGTGAAAGATAGCTGTGCATCGTGTGTGTGTGAGACAGTGAGAGATAGCTGTGCATTGTATGTGTTGACAGTGAGAGATAGCTGTGCATCGTGTGTGTGTGTGTGTGTGACAGTGAGAGATAGCTGTGCATCGTGTGTGTGTGTGTGTGTGTGTGTGTGTGACAGTGAGAGATAGCTGTGCATCGTTTGTGTGTGTGTGTGTGACAGGGAGAGATAGCTGTGCATCATGTGTGTGTGTGACAGTGAGAAATAGCTGTGCATCGTGTGTGTGTGACAGTGAAAGATAGCTGTGCATCGTGTGTGTGTGTGACAGTGAGAGATAGCTGTGCATCGTGTGTGTGTGACAGGGAGAGATAGCTGTGCATCATGTGTGTGTGTGACAGTGAGAAATAGCTGTGCATCGTGTGTGTGTGACAGTGAAAGATAGCTGTGCATCGTGTGTGTGTGACAGGGAGAGATAGCTGTGCATCATGTGTGTGTGTGACAGTGAGAGATAGCTGTGCATCGTGTGTGTGTGTCACAGTGAAAGATAGCTGTGCATCGTGTGTGTTTTTTACAGGAAGAGATAGCTGTGCATCGTGTGTGTATGACAGGGAGAGATAGCTGTGCATCGTGTGTGTGTGACAGGGAGAGATAGCTGTGCATCGTGTGTGGCGGAGTGAGAGCTGTGCATCGTGTGTGTGTGACAGTGTGAGATAGCTGTGCATCGTTTGTGTGTGTGACAGTGAGAGAGAGCTGTGCATCGTTTGTGTGTGTGACAGTGAGAGAGAGCTGTGCATCGTGTGTGTGTGTGAGACAGTGAGAGATAGCTGTGCATTGTATGTGTGAGACAGGGAGAGATATCTGTGCATCGTGTGTGACAGTGAGAGATAGCTGTGCATCATATGTGTTGACAGTGAGAGATAGCTGTGCATCGTGTGTGTGTGTATGTGTGTGTGTGTGTGTGTGTGTCTGTGTGTGTGTGTGTGACAGTGAGAGATAGCTGTGCATCGTGTGTGTGTGTGTGACAGTGAGAGATAGCTGTGCATCGTGTGTGTGTGACAGGGAGAGATAGCTGTGCATCATGTGTGTGTGTGACAGTGAGAAATAGCTGTGCATCGTGTGTGTGTGACAGTGAAAGATAGCTGTGCATCGTGTGTGTGTGACAGGGAGAGATAGCTGTGCATCATGTGTGTGTGTGACAGTGAGAGATAGCTGTGCATCGTGTGAGTGTGACAGTGAGAGTTAGCTGTGCATCGTGTGTGTGTGACAGGGAGAGATAGATGTGCATCGTGTGTGTGACAGGGAGAGATAGCTGTGCATCGTGTGTGTGTGACAGGGAGAGATAGCTGTGCATCGTGTGTGTGATACAGGGAGAGATAGCTGTGCATCGTGTGTGTGTGACAGAGAGAGATAGCTGTGCATCGTGTGTGTGTGTCAGGGGGTGAGAGATAGCTGTGCATCGTGTGTGTGACAGGGAGAGATAGCTGTGCATTGTGTGTGTGAAAGGGAGGGATAGCTGTGCATCGTGTGTGTGTCAGGGAGTGAGAGATAGTTGTGCATCGTGTGTGTGAGACAGTGAGAGATAGCTGTGCATTGTGTGTGTGTGACAGTGAGAGACAGCTGTGCATCATGTGTGTGTGACAGGGAGAGATAGCTGTGCATCGTGTGTGTGTCAGGGAGTGAGAGATAGCTGTGCATCATGTGTGTGTGACAGGGAGAGATAGCTGTGCATTGTGTGTGTGTGACAGTGAGAGATATCTGTGCATCGTGTGTGTGTGACAGGGAGAGATAGCTGTTCATCGTGTGTGTGTGTGTGTGTGTGTGTCAAGGAGTGAGAGATAGTTGTGCATCGTGTGTGTGTCAGGGAGTGAGAGATAGCTGTGCATCGTGTGTGTGTTTCAGGGAGTGAGAGATAGCTTTGCATCGTGTGTGTGTGACAGTGAGAGATAGCTGTGCATCATGTGTGTGTGTGTGACAGGGAGAGATAGTTGTGCATCGTGTGTGCATCTCTCACTGTCACACATACGATGCACAGCTATCTCTCCCTGTCACACACACACGATGCACATCTATCTCTCCCTGTCACACACACACGATGCACAGCTAACTCTCACTGTCACACACACACGATGCACAGCTATCTCACACTGTCACACACACACTAGGCACAGCTATCTCTCCCTGTCACATACACACGATGCACAGCTATCTCTCACTGTCACACTCACGATGCACAGCTAACTCTCACTGTCACAAACACACGAGGCACAGCTATCTCTCACTCCCTGACACACACACACAATGGACAGCTATCTCTCAGTCACACACACGATGCACAGCTATCTCTCACTCCCTGACACACGCACACAATGCGCCGCGTCACTGTCAGTGCTATGAGGGTGAGGCAGGGGTTACTATGGGGTGAGGCAGGGGTTACTATGGGGTGCGGCAGGGGTTAATATGGGGTGAGGCAAGGGTTACTATGGGGTGAGGCAGGGGTTACTAGGGGGTGCGTCACGGGTTACTATGGGGTGAGGCAAGGGTTACTATGGGGTGAGGCAGGGGTTACTATGGGGTGCGGCAGGGGTTACTATGGTGTGAGGCTGGAGTTACTATGGGGTGATGCAGGGGTTACTATGGGGTGAGGCAGGGTTTACTATGGGGTGAGGCAGGGGTTACTATGGGGTGAGGCAGGGTTTACTATGGGGTGAGGCAGGGTTTACTATGGGGGTGAGGCAGGGGTTACTATGGGGTGAGGCAGGGGTTACTATGGGGTGAGGCAGGGGTTACTATGGGGTGAGGCATGGTTTACTATGGGGTGAGGCAGGGTTTACTATGGGGTGAGGCAGGGGTTAATATGTGGTGAGGCAGGGGTTAATATGGGGTGAAACAGGGGTTCATATGGGGTGAGGCAGGGGTTACTATGGGGTGAGGCAGGGTTTACTATAGGGTGAGACAGGGTTTACTATGGGGTGAGGCAGGGTTTACTATGGGGTGAGGCAGGGGTTAATATGGGGTGAGGCAGGGGTTAATATGGGGTGAGGCAGGGGTTACTATGGGGTGAGGCAGGGGTTACTATGGGGTGAGGCAGGGGTTAATATGGGGTGAGGCAGGGTTTAGTATGGGGTGAGGCGGGGTTAATATTGGGTGAGGCAGGGGTTACTATGGGTTGAGGCAGGGTTTACTATGGGGTGAGGCAGGGGTTAATATGGTGTGAGGCAGGGGTTACTATGGGATGAGGCAGGGGTTATATGGGGTGAGGCAGGGTTTACTATGGGGTGAGGCAGGGTTTACTATGGGGTGAGGCAGGGGTTACTATGGGGTGAGGCAGGGGTTACTATGGGGTGAGGCAGGGGTTACTATGGGGTGAAGTAGGAGTTAATATGGGGTGAGGCAGGGGTTACTATGGGGTGAGGCAGGGGTTACTATGGGGTGCGGCAGGGGTTAATATGGGGTGAGGGAAGGGTTACTATGGGGTGAGGCAGGGGTTACTAGGGGGTGCGGCAGGGGTTACTATGGGGTGAGGCAAGGGTTACTATGGGGTGCTGCAGGGGTTACTATGGGGTGAGGTTGGGGTTACTATGGGGTGAGGCAGGGGTTACTATGGGGTGAGGCAGGGGTTACTATGGGGTGAGGCAGGGGTTACTATGGGGTGCGGCAGGGGTTACTATGGGGTGAGGCTGGGGTTACTATGGGGTGAGGCAGGGGTTACTATGGGGTGAGGCAGGGGTTACTATGTGGTGAGGCAGGGGTTACTTCTTTCTCTCTCAGGCCTGAGTAACTACAGGCACACCCGCATTAACGTACTCAATGGGACTAAGCTAACAGGCCTGAGTAACACAGGCATACCCCGCAGTAACGTACGCAATGGGACTAAGCTAACAGGCTTGAGTAACACAGGCATACCCCGCATTAACGTACGCAATGGGACAATCTAATAGGCCTGAGTAACTAAAGGCATTCCCCGCATTAACGTACGCAATGGGACTAAGCAAATAGGCCTGAGTAACTACAGGCATACCCTGCATTAACGTACGCAATGGGACTAAGCTAACAGGCCTGAGTTACACAGGCATACCCCGCATTAACGTTCACAATGGGACTATGGCCTCTACAGTATATCACAAAAGGGGTTAAGTCTCCAGGAGAGGAATTCCTGCAGGAATGATACTCGGCCCTGCTCTATATGAGATGCTGGTGTTACATATTGTAAACTCCTAACAGCCATTGCTGCTAGCAGCCATGCTTCTAAGCAGATATGCTTTTAAGTATATATGTTTCAAGTATTTATGAAGTTTAAAAAGGAAGGAAGACTATTGAATCACTCACTCATCTCTTCTCTTTCCTCAGGTAAAAACATATTCCAATTGTCTGTCTATTCTGATATCCTCCCATGCTGTGTATTTAGTTCTATTTAGGTAAAAACATATTCCAATTGTCTGTCTATCCTGATATCCTCCCATGCTGTGTATTTAGTTCTATTTAGGTAAAAACATATTCCAATTGTCTGTCTATCCTGATATCCTCCCATGCTGTGTATTTAGTTCTATTTAGGTAAAAACATATTCCAATTGTCTGTCTATCCTGATATCCTCCCATGCTGTGTATTTATTTCTATTTAGGTAAAAACATATTCCAATTGTCTGTCTATCCTGATATCCTCCCATGCTGTGTATTTAGTTCTATTTAGGTAAAAACATATTCCAATTGTCTGTCTGTAAATCATCCCCCTACTGTCTTAATTTAATTCAGCTTTCACACTTGTGCAAGGCAAGGCAAGGCAACACCCACCTTAGAAAAACCATTTGCTTTAACTACCCTCACATGTGTTAATTAAGTTTGTTGTGCCAACCAGGTGACTTTGTAAAAGTATATAAGTAAACTCCTAACAGCCATTGCTGCTAGCAGCCATGCTTCTAAGCAGATATGCTTTTAAGTATATATGTTTCAAGTATTTATGAAGTTTAAAAAGAAGTGGAAAAGTGGACATCACCTACTGCTTCTGATTCCTGCTTTTGATCTACGTTGGAAAAGAGGATATCATCTATCTAAGACTGCACATCTCAACACTTAACTATTGCTGTGATGCCGCCTTTATTTTTTATATTTGCTGCAACCGCACTTATTTTCAAATTATGCACTTCCTTCCACCAGTCTCCTTATGTCTCTAACTCTATTCATATATCTCCATCTCTCCTTTCTTCCCCACTTCTCAGTTCACATGAACTCCTTTCTTACCTGCGTCCTCTGTCACCACACAGCTATACCTCCTGCACTAAAACACACCCCTACAAATCATCCTCACACATCCTCTTTCTATCCATGCTTCTCCTCCTTGCTTCTGGGGATATCTCTCCCAATCCTGGTCCCTGCCTTATTTCTACTTGCTCTCGTCCTCGCCTCCCACATACAACTTCTACTCCTTCTGGTGTTAACCCCTCCAACCTCATACCCATCCCCTGCCACTCTCCCTCCTCTCTCCCTTTCTCCTGTGCCCTTTGGAATGCTCGCTCCCTCTCTAACAAGTTCCTCTCTGTGCATGACTTCTTTCTCTCTCAATCCCTGCTTCTCTTTGCTATAACTGAGACCTGGCTCACTCAGTCTGACTCTGCTCTGGAAGCTGCCCTCTCTTATGGTGGCCTTTCCTTCTCCCACACTCCGCGCCTTGATGGCAGGGGTGGAGGTGTGGGGCTCCTGCTCTCCTCTCTCTGCCGTTACCGAACTATTCCTATTCCCCCCTCTCTTGCCTTTCCCTCCTTTGAGGTTCACACTGTCCAGATCTTCTCTCCTCTCCCTGTTCATGTGGCGGTCATGTATCGCCCACCTACCTCTACTCATCCCCCTTCTGCCTTTCTCTCTCACTTTGAATCCTGGCTCTCTTTCTTCCTCTCCTCAGACTCCCCTGTTCTTCTCCTTGGGGACTTCAATTGCCACATTGATGACCCCTCTCTCCCTTGGGCTTCCCGCTTTCTTTCTCTAACCTCTTCTTTTGGCCTTCAACAGTGGACTGCAGCCAGCACCCACAAGGATGGCCACTACTTAGACCTGGTTTTCACTAAAAACTTCTCTCTCTCTGATTTCTCCATTTCCCCTTTTCCTCTCTCTGACCATCACCTCATCTCATTCTCTCTATCTCGCTTCTCAACTTCTCCACCTCCATCTACACCCCGGTTCTGCAGAAACCTGCGCTCTATTCACTTACCTGACTTTGAGTCCACGTTACACTCCTCCCTCTCCTCTCTCAGATCTGCTACAGACCCTGACAAACTGGTCAGGAACTACAACTCTGCCTTGTCCTCCTCTCTTGATCTACATGCCCCGCTTTCTCTCTGCCGCACTCGCCCTTTTAACCCTAGACCCTGGTTAAATTCCCACACGCGCATGCTGCGTTCCTCCACTCGTTCCTCTGAACGCCTCTGGAGGAAATCTCATACTCTCGCAGACTTCCTTCACTACAAATTTATGCTATCCTGTTTCAACTCTGCCCTCTCGCAAGCTAAACAAGCCTACTTTTCTTCACTAATCAACATGCACAAGTCTAACCCACGCCGACTGTTCTCTGTCTTTGATACTCTACTCAAACCACCCTCCGCTGCCTCTCCTTCCTCCATCTCCGCTCAGGACTTTGCTGACTATTTTAAGGAAAAGGTGGAATCCATACGTCAGAACATCCCCTCTGTTTCTTCCTCCCATCCTACACCTCTTCCTAACTCTCCTCCTGCCTTCCTTGACTCTTTTTCCACTGTCTCAGAGGAGGATGTGTCGCTGTTGATCGCCTCTTCTCCCTCTACCACTTGCCCTCTTGACCCCATTCCCTCCCATCTCCTAAAACCTCTTGCTCCTACTATAATCCCTACGCTCACGCACATTTTTAACTCCTCCCTCTGCTCTGGAACCTTTCCATCCTCCTTCAAACATGCAACAGTCATACCATTACTCAAAAACAGCAAGCTTGACCCTACCTGTCTTTCTAACTATCGGCCTGTCTCCCTCCTGCCTTTTGCCTCTAAACTCCTTGAACGTCTTGTATTCGCTCGCTTGCTCCATTTTCTCAACACCTATTCTCTCCTACTGCACCGACACACTTTATTCGAGCAAATACCCAGTATGTACCTGGCAGATACCTGGAATGCGCCGCTCCTCACCTCTGACAAGCCCCGTTGAGTTTGCCTTCCCAGCCTGGGTTCATGCCTGGCTGACGGGCGGCTGATCTGTTAAATGATAATGATTAGGATTTAATAGGCTGCAATGCTTCGCGTGTCTACCAGATGGCATAAATTCATGAATTGTAATGCAGTATATATATATATACTGTGCAGTATTGCAGCCAGCGGGAATAAAATGCTTCAATCCCTGCTTGGAAAATACCTCAATGCACTCGGGCAGAAAACAGTCACAAACCTCAATACACCCGGGTATACCCGAATTCGTGGGACTAGCCGAGCTCGAATAAAGTGTGTCGCCAGTGTAGACCCTCTACAATCTGGCTTCCGTACTGCTCACTCCACGGAAACAGCCCTCACTAAAATAACTGACGACCTCCATGCTGCCAAAGACAGAGGTCATTACACTCTGCTCATATTACTCGACCTCTCTGCAGCATTTGACACCGTGGACCACCCTCTTCTCCTTCACATTCTCCATACTCTTGGTATTCGGACAAAAAGCTCTATCCTGGATCTCATCCTACCTCTCCCATCGTACTTTCAGTGTCTCTTCTGCTAATACCTCCTCCTCCTCTATTGATCTCTCTGTGGGGGTACCCCAGGGCTCTGTCCTGGGACCTCTTCTCTTTTCTCTGTATACACTCTCTCTAGGTGACCTAATAACATCTTTTGGGTTTAATTATCACCTCTATGCTGACGACACACAAATATATTTCTCAACACCCGACCTTACACCTACTGTACAAACCAAAGTTTCTGAATGTCTCTCTGCTATATCATCCTGGATGGCCCTCCGCCGCCTTAAACTCAACATGGCTAAAACAGAGCTCCTCATACTTCCTCCCAAACCTGGCCCTACTACCTCCTTCCACATTACTGTTGGAACTACGATCATTCACCCAGTAGCCCAAGCACGCTGCCTTGGGGTCACACTCGACTCCTCTCTCACATTTGCCCCTCACATTCAAAACATTTCTAAAACCTGTCGCTTTTTCCTCCGCAATATAACAAAGATACGCCCTTTCCTTTGTTGCTCGACTGCTAAAACTCTGACTCAGGCCCTCATTCTCTCCCGTCTTGATTACTGTAACCTCCTGCTGTCCGGCCTTCCTGCCTCTCACCTGTCTCCCCTACACTGGCGACACACTTTATTCGAGCTCGGCTAGTCCCACGAATTCGGGTATACCCGGGTGTATTGAGGTTTGTGACTGTTTTCTGCCCGAGTGCATTGAGTTATTTTCCGGCAGGGATTGAAGCATTTTATTCCCGCTGGCTGCAATACTGCACAGTATATATATATATATATATATATATATATATATATATATACTGCATTACAATTCATGAATTTATGCCATCTGGTAGACACGCGAAGCATTGCAGCCTATTAAATCCTAATCATTATCATTTAACAGATCAGCCGCCCGTCAGCCAGGCATGAACCCAGGCTGGGAAGGCAAATGCAACGGGGCTTGTCAGAGGTGAGGAGCGGCGCATTCCAGGTATCTGCCAGGTACATACCGGGTATTTGCTCGAATAAAGTGTGTCGGTGCAGTACAATCTACAGTATCCTTAACGCTGCTGCCAGAATCACTCTACTCTTTCCTAGATCTGTCTCAGCATCTCCCCTCATGAAATCCCTCTCCTGGCTTCCGATCAAATCCCGCATCTCACACTCCATTCTTCTCCTCACTTTTAAAGCTTTACACTCTTCTGCCCCTCCTTACATCTCAGCCCTAATTTCTCGCTATGCACCATCCAGACTCTTGCGTTCTTCTCAAGGATGTCTTCTTTCTACCCCCTTTGTATCTAAAGCCCTCTCCCGCCTTAAACCTTTTTCATTGACTGCCCCTCACCTCTGGAATGCCCTTCCCCTCAGTACCCGACTAGCACCCTCTCTATCCACCTTTAAGACCCACCTTAAGACACACTTGCTTAAAGAAGCATATGAATAGGACTGTGGCTATTCTGAACACATGGCACATAAAGCTTGGCCCCCTGCAGATGCACTTACCAGAACTCCCTCCTACTGTCTCTGTACGTTCTCCTTACCTACCAATTAGACTGTAAGCTCCTCGGAGCAGGGACTCCTCTTCCTTAATGTCTAAAGCACTTATTCCCATGATCTGTTATTTATATTATCTGTTATTTATTGGATTACCACATGTATTACTGCTGTGAAGCGCTATGTACACTAATGGCGCTATATAAATAAAGACATACAATACAATACAATATTGGCAGATTGCAGTGCCTGACGTACCCCAGGCCTCCCCCCGGGGCAATGAGTGAGGGGCCGAGGATCTCTCCGCTGAGCCAGATGCTTCTCTTTAATTAGCGAGTTTTGTTGCAGGCTGAGCAGCTGTCACTCAATAATCAGCACAGATCACTGTGCCTCGTGTGTGACAGGGAGGGAGAGATAACTGTGCCTCATGTGTGACAGGGAGTGAGAGATAGCTGTGCCTTGTGTGTGACAGGGAGTGAGAGATAGCTGTGCATCGTGTGTGTGACAGTGAGAGATAGCTGTGCATCGTATGTGTTGACAGTGAGAGATAGCTGTGCATCGTGTGTGTGTGTGTGTGACAGTGAGAGATAGCTGTGCATCGTGTGTGTGTGTGTGACAGGGAGAGATAGCTGTGCATCATGTGTGTGTGTGACAGTGAGAAATAGCTGTGCATCGTGTGTGTGTGACAGTGAAAGATAGCTGTGCATCGTGTGTGTGTGACAGTGAAAGATAGCTGTGCATCATGTGTGTGTGTGACAGGGAGAGATAGCTGTGCATCGTGTGTGTGTGACAGTGAAAGATAGCTGTGCATCGTGTGTGTGTGACAGGGAGAGATAGCTG
Organism: Ascaphus truei; assembly: GCF_040206685.1. Lineage (NCBI taxonomy): Eukaryota > Metazoa > Chordata > Amphibia > Anura > Ascaphidae > Ascaphus > Ascaphus truei. Next base: position 2,366,513 of record NW_027453856.1, read on the forward strand.
TGCATCATGTGTGTGTGTGACAGGGAGAGATAGCTGTGCATCGTGTGTGTGTGACAGTGAAAGATAGCTGTGCATCGTGTGTGTATGACAGGGAGAGATAGCTGTGCATCGTGTGTGGCGGAGTGAGAGCTGTGCATCGTGTGTGTGTGACAGTGTGAGATAGCTGTGCATCGTGTGTGTGTGACAGTGAGATAGCTGTGCATCGTTTGTGTGTGTGACAGTGAGAGAGAGCTGTGCATCGTTTGTGTGTGTGACAGTGAGAGAGAGCTGTGCATCGTGTGTGTGTGTGTGAGACAGTGAGAGATAGCTGTGCATTGTATGTGTGAGACAGGGAGAGATATCTGTGCATCGTGTGTGACAGTGAGAGATAGCTGTGAATCGTATGTGTTGACAGTGAGAGATAGCTGTGCATCGTGTGTGTGTGTGTGTGTGACAGTGAGAGAAAGCTGTGCATCGTGTGTGTGTGACAGTGAGAGATAGCTGTGCATCGTGTGTGTGTGACAGGGAGAGATAGCTGTGCATCATGTGTGTGTGTGACAGTGAGAAATAGCTGTGCATCGAGTGTGTGTGACAGTGAAAGATAGCTGTGCATCGTGTGTGTGTGTGTGTGAGACAGTGAGAGATAGCTGTGCATCGTGTGTGACAGTGAGAGATAGCTGTGCATCGTATGTGTTGACAGTGAGAGATAGCTTTGCATCGTGTGTGTGTGTGACAGTGAGTGATAGCTGTGCATCGTGTGTGTGTGACAGGGAGAGATAGCTGTGTATCGTGTGTGTGTGTGTGTGACAGTGAGAGATAGCTGTGCATCGTGTGTGTGTGACAGGGAGAGATAGCTGTGCATCATGTGTGTGTGTGACAGTGAGAAATAGCTGTGCATCGTGTGTGTGTGACAGTGAAAGATAGCTGTGCATCGTGTGTGTGTGACAGGGAGAGATAGCTGTGCATCATGTGTGTGTGTGACAGTGAGAGATAGCTGTGCATCGTGTGTGTGTGTGACAGTGAAAGATAGCTGTGCATCGTGTGTGTTTTTTACAGGAAGAGATAGCTGTGCATCGTGTGTGTATGACAGGGAGAGATAGCTGTGCATCGTGTGTGTGTGACAGGGAGAGATAGCTGTGCATCGTGTGTGGCGGAGTGAGAGCTGTGCATCGTGTGTGTGTGACAGTGTGAGATAGCTGTGCATCGTGTGTGTGTGTGTGACAGTGAGAGATAGCTGTGCATCGTGTGTGTGTGTGTGACAGTGAGATAGCTGTGCATCGTGTGTGTGGGACAGGGAGAGATAGCTGTGCAACATGTGTGTGTGTGACAGTCAGAAATAGCTGTGCAGCGTGTGTGTGTGACAGTGAAAGATAGCTGTGCATCATGTGTGTGTGTGAGACAGTGAGAGATAGCTGTGCATTGTATGTGTGAGACAGGGAGAGATATCTGTGCATCGTGTGTGACAGTGAGAGATAGCTGTGCATCGTATGTGTTGACAGTGAGAGATAGCTGTGCATCGTGTGTGTGTGTGTGTGACAGTGAAAGATAGCTGTGCATCGTGTGTGTGTGTGACAGTGAGAGATAGCTGTGCATCGTGTGTGTGTGACAGGGAGATAGCTGTGCATCATGTGTGTGTGTGACAGTGAGAAATAGCTGTGCATCGTGTGTGTGTGACAGTGAAAGATAGCTGTGCATCGTGTGTGTGTGACAGGGAGAGATAGCTGTGCATCATGTGTGTGTGTGACAGTGAGAGATAGCTGTGTATCGTGTGTGTGTGACAGTGAAAGATAGCTGTGCATCGTGTGTGTATGACAGGGAGAGATAGCTGTGCATCGTGTGTGTATGACAGGGAGAGATAGCTGTGCATCGTGTGTGTGTGACAGGGAGAGATAGCTGTGCATCGTGTGTGGCGGAGTGAGAGCTGTGCATCGTGTGTGTGTGACAGTGTGAGATAGCTGTGCATCGTGTGTGTGTGACAGTGAGATAGCTGTGCATCGTTTGTGTGTGTGACAGTGAGAGAGTGCTGTGCATCGTTTGTGTGTGTGACAGTGAGAGAGAGCTGTGCATCGTGTGTGTGTGTGAGACAGTGAGAGATAGCTGTGCATTGTATGTGTGAGACAGGGAGAGATATCTGTGCATCGTGTGTGACAGTGAGAGATAGCTGTGCATCGTATGTGTTGACAGTGAGAGATAGCTGTGCATCGTGTGTGTGTGTGTGTGTGACAGTGAGAGATAGCTGTGCATCGTGTGTGTGTGTGTGACAGTGAGAGATAGCTGTGCATCGTGTGTGTGTGACAGGGAGAGATAGCTGTGCATCATGTGTGTGTGTGACAGTGAGAGATAGCTGTGTGTGTGTGTGACAGTGAAAGATAGCTGTGCATCGTGTGTGTTTTTTACAGGAAGAGATAGCTGTGCATCGTGTGTGTATGACAGGGAGAGATAGCTGTGCATCGTGTGTGTGTGACAGGGAGAGATAGCTGTGCATCGTGTGTGGCGGAGTGAGAGCTGTGCATCGTGTGTGTGTGACAGTGTGAGATAGCCGTGCATCGTGTGTGTGTGACAGTGAGATAGCTGTGCATCGTTTGTGTGTGTGACAGTGAGAGAGAGCTGTGCATCGTTTGTGTGTGTGACAGTGAGAGAGAGCTGTGCATTGTGTGTGTGTGAGAGACAGTGAGAGATAGCTGTGCATTGTATGTGTGAGACAGGGAGAGATATCTGTGCATCGTGTGTGACAGTGAGAGATAGCTGTGCATCGTATGTGTTGACAGTGAGAGATAGCTGTGCATCGTGTGTGTGTGTGTGTGTGACAGTGAGAGATAGCTGTGCATCGTGTGTGTGTGTGTGTGACAGTGAGATAGCTGTGCATCGTGTGTGTGGGACAGGGAGAGATAGCTGTGCAACATGTGTGTGTGTGACAGTGAGAAATAGCTGTGCAGCGTGTGTGTGTGACAGTGAAAGATAGCTGTGCATCGTGTGTGTGTGTGAGACAGTGAGAGATAGCTGTGCATTGTATGTGTGAGACAGGGAGAGATATCTGTGCATCGTGTGTGACAGTGAGAGATAGCTGTGCATCGTATGTGTTGACAGTGAGATAGCTGTGCATCGTGTGTGTGTGTGTGTGACAGTGAGAGATAGCTGTGCATCGTGTGTGTGTGACAGAGAGAGATAGCTGTGCATCATGTGTGTGTGTGACAGAGAGAGATAGCTGTGCATCGTGTGTGTGTGACAGTGAAAGATAGCTGTGCATCGTGTGTGTGTGTGACAGTGAGAGATAGCTGTGCATCGTGTGTGTGTGTGACAGGGAGAGATAGCTGTGCATCATGTGTGTGTGTGAGTGAGAAATAGCTGTGCATCGTGTGTGTGTGACAGTGAAAGATAGCTGTGCATCGTGTGTGTGTGACAGGGAGAGATAGCTGTGCATCATGTGTGTGTGTGACAGTGGGAGATAGCTGTGCATCGTGTGTGTGTGACAGTGAAAGATAGCTGTGCATCTTGTGTGTATGACAGGGAGAGATAGCTGTGCATCGTGTGTGTATGACAGGGAGAGATAGCTGTACATCGTGTGTGTGTGACAGGGAAAGATAGCTGTGCATCGTGTGTGTGACAGGGAGAGATAGCTGTGCATCATGTGTGTGTGACAGGGAAAGATAGCTGTGCATCATGTGTGTGTGTGACAGGGAGAGATAGCTGTGCATCATGTGTGTGTGTGACAGTGAGAGATAGCTGTGCATCTTGTGTGTATGACAGGGAGAGATAGCTGTGCATCGTGTGTGTATGACAGGGAGAGATAGCTGTGCATCGTGTGTGTGTGACAGGGAGAGATAGCTGTGCATCATGTGTGTGTGTGACAGTGAGAAATAGCTGTGCATCGTGTGTGTGTGACAGTGAAAGATAGCTGTGCATCGTGTGTGTTTTTTACAGGAAGAGATAGCTGTGCATCGTGTGTGTATGACAGGGAGAGATAGCTGTGCATCGTGTGTGTGTGACAGGGAGAGATAGCTGTGCATCGTGTGTGGCGGAGTGAGAGCTGTGCATCGTGTGTGTGTGACAGTGTGAGATAGCCGTGCATCGTGTGTGTGTGTGACAGTGAGATAGCTGTGCATCGTTTGTGTGTGTGACAGTGAGAGAGAGCTGTGCATCGTTTGTGTGTGTGACAGTGAGAGAGAGCTGTGCATTGTGTGTGTGTGAGAGACAGTGAGAGATAGCTGTGCATTGTATGTGTGAGACAGGGAGAGATATCTGTGCATCGTGTGTGACAGTGAGAGATAGCTGTGCATCGTATGTGTTGACAGTGAGAGATAGCTGTGCATCGTGTGTGTGTGTGTGTGTGACAGTGAGAGATAGCTGTGCATCGTGTGTGTGTGTGTGTGACAGTGAGATAGCTGTGCATCGTGTGTGTGGGACAGGGAGAGATAGCTGTGCAACATGTGTGTGTGTGACAGTGAGAAATAGCTGTGCAGCGTGTGTGTGTGACAGTGAAAGATAGCTGTGCATCGTGTGTGTGTGTGAGACAGTGAGAGATAGCTGTGCATTGTATGTGTGAGACAGGGAGAGATATCTGTGCATCGTGTGTGACAGTGAGAGATAGCTGTGCATCGTATGTGTTGACAGTGAGATAGCTGTGCATCGTGTGTGTGTGTGTGTGACAGTGAGAGATAGCTGTGCATCGTGTGTGTGTGTGTGACAGTGAGAGATAGCTGTGCATCGTGTGTGTGTGACAGAGAGAGATAGCTGTGCATCATGTGTGTGTGTGACAGAGAGAGATAGCTGTGCATCGTGTGTGTGTGACAGTGAAAGATAGCTGTGCATCGTGTGTGTGTGTGACAGTGAGAGATAGCTGTGCATCGTGTGTGTGTGTGTGACAGGGAGAGATAGTTGTGCATCATGTGTGTGTGTGAGTGAGAAATAGCTGTGCATCGTGTGTGTGTGACAGTGAAAGATAGCTGTGCATCGTGTGTGTGTGACAGGGAGAGATAGCTGTGCATCATGTGTGTGTGTGACAGTGGGAGATAGCTGTGCATCGTGTGTGTGTGACAGTGAAAGATAGCTGTGCATCTTGTGTGTATGACAGGGAGAGATAGCTGTGCATCGTGTGTGTATGACAGGGAGAGATAGCTGTGCATCGTGTGTGTGTGACAGGGAAAGATAGCTGTGCATCGTGTGTGGCGGAGTGAGAGCTGTGCATCGTGTGTGTGTGACAGTGTGAGATAGCTGTGCATTGTGTGTGTGTGACAGTGAGATAGCTGTGCATCGTTTGTGTGTGTGACAGTGAGAGAGTGCTGTGCATCGTTTGTGTGTGAGACAGTGAGAGATAGCTGTGCATTGTATGTGTGTGTGTGTTCACAGTGAGAGATAGCTGTGCATCGTGTGTGTGTGTGACAGTGAGAGATAGCTGTGCATCGTGTGTGTGTGTGTGTGACAGTGAGAGATATCTGTGCATCGTGTGTGACAGTGAGAGATAGCTGTGCATCGTATGTGTTCACAGTGAGAGACAGCTGTGCATCGTGTGTGTGTGTGTGTGACAGTGAGAGATAGCTGTGCATCGTGTGTGTGTGTGTGTGACAGTGAGAGATAGCTGTGCATCGTGTGTGTGTGACAGGGAGAGATAGCTGTGCATCATGTGTGTGTGACAGTGAGAAATAGCTGTGCATCGTGTGTGTGTGACAGTGAAAGATAGCTGTGCATTGTGTGTGTGTGACAGTGAGAGATAGCTGTGCATCGTGTGTGTGTGACAGTGAGAAATAGCTGTGCATCGTGTGTGTGTGACAGTGAAAGATAGCTGTGCATCGTGTGTGTGTGACAGGGAGAGATAGCTGTGCATCATGTGTGTGTGTGACAGTGAGAGATAGCTGTGCATCGTGTGTGTGTGACAGTGAAAGATAGCTGTGCATCATGTGTGTGTGTGACAGTGAGAGATAACTGTGTATCGTGTGTGTGTGTGTGTGTGTGTGTGACAGTGAGAGATAGCTGTGCATCGTGTGTGTGTGACAGGGAGAGATAGCTGTGCATTATGTGTGTATGACAGGGAGAGATAGCTGTGTATCTTGTGTGTGACAGGGAGAGATAGCTGTGCATCGTGTGTGTGTGTGACATTGAGTGATAGCTGTGCATCGTGTGTGTGTGACAGGGAGATAGCTGTGCATCGTGTGTATGTGACAGTGAGAGATAGCTGTGCATCGTGTGTGTGTGACAGGGAGAGATAGCTGTGCATCATGTGTGTGTGACAGTGAGAGATAGCTGTGCATCGTGTGTGTGTGTGACAGTGATAGATAGCTGTGCATCGTGTGTGTGTGACAGGGAGAGATAGCTGTGCATTGTGTGTGTGTGACAGGGAGAGATAGCTGTGCATCGTGTGTGTGTCAGGGAGTGAGAGATAGCTGTGCATCATGTGTGTGTGACAGGGAGAGATAGCTGTGCATTGTGTGTGTGTGAAAGGGAGAGATAGCTGTGCATCGTGTGTGTGTCAGGGAGTGAGAGATAGTTGTGAATCTTGTGTGTGTCAGGGAGTGAGAGATAGCTGTGCATCGTGTGAGTGTTTCAGGGAGTGATAGATAGCTGTGCATTGTGTGTGTGTGACAGTGAGAGTTAGCTGTGCATCGTGTGTGTGTGATAGGGAGAGATAGATGTGCATCGTGTGTGTGACATCGAGAGATAGCTGTGCATCGTGTGTGTGTGACAGGGAGAGATAGCTGTGCATCGTGTGTGTGAGACAGGGAGAGATAGCTGTGCATCGTGTGTGTGTGTGACAGAGAGAGATAGCTGTGCATCGTGTGTGTGTGTGTCAGGGAGTGAGAGATAGCTGTGCATCGTGTGTGTGACAGTGAGCGATAGCTGTGCATTGTGTGTGTGAAAGGGAGAGATAGCTGTGCATCGTGTGTGTGTCAGGGAGTGAGAGATAGTTGTGCATCGTGTGTGTGAGACAGTGAGAGATAGCTGTGCATTGTGTGTGTGTGACAGTGAGAGATAGCTGTGCGTCGTGTGTGTGTGACAGGGAGAGATAGCTGTGCATCGTGTGTGTGTCAGGGAGTGAGAGATAGCTGTGCATCATGTGTGTGTGACAGGGAGAGATAGCTGTGCATTGTGTGTGTGTGACAGTGAGAGATATCTGTGCATCGTGTGTGTGTGACAGGGAGAGATAGCTGTTCATCGTGTGTGTGTCAAGGAGTGAGAGATAGTTGTGCATCGTGTGTGTGTCAGGGAGTGAGAGATAGCTGTGCATCGTGTGTGTGTTTCAGGGAGTGAGAGATAGCTGTGCATCATGTGTGTGTGTGTGACAGGGAGAGATAGTTGTGCATCGTGTGTGCATCTCTCACTGTCACACATACGATGCACAGCTATCTCTCCCTGTCACACACACACGATGCACAGCTATCTCACACTGTCACACACACACACACACACACTAGACACAGCTATCTCTCCCTGTCACATACACACGATGCACAGCTATCTCTCACTGTCACACACACACACACGATGCACAGCTAACTCTCACTGTCACAAACACACGAGGCATAGCTATCTCTCACACCCTGACACACACACACAATGGACAGCTATCTCTCACTGTCACACACACGATGCACAGCTATCTCTCACTCCCTGACACACGCACACAATGCGCCGCGTCACTGTCAGTGCTATGAGGGTGAGGCAGGGGTTACTATGGGGTGAGGCAGGGGTTACTATGGGGTGAGGCAGGGGTTACTATGGGGTGCGGCAGGGGTTACTATGGGGTGAGGCAAGGGTTACTATGGGGTGAGGCAAGGGTTACTATGGGGTGAGGCAGGGGTTACTAGGGGGTGCGGCAGGGGTTACTATGGGGTGAGGCAAGGGTTACTATGGGTTGAGGCAGGGGTTACTATGGGGTGCGGCAGGGGTTACTATGGGGTGAGGCAGGGATTACTATGGGGTGAGGCAGGGTTTACTATGGGGTGAGGCAGGGGTTACTATGGGGTGAGGCAGGGGTTAATATGGGGTGAGGCAGGGTTTAGTATGGGGTGAGGCAGGGGTTACTATGGGGTGAGGCAGGGGTTACTATGGGGTGAGGCAGGGGTTGATATAGGGTGAGGCATGGTTTACTATGGGGTGAGGCAGGGTTTACTATGGGGTGAGGCAGGGTTTACTATGGGGTGAGGCAGGGGTTAATATGTGGTGAGGCAGGGGTTAATATGGGGTGAAACAGGGGTTAATATGGGGTGAGGCAGGGGTTACTATGGGGTGAGGCAGGGGTTGATATAGGGTGAGGCATGGTTTACTATGGGGTGAGGCAGGGTTTACTATGGGGTGAGGCAGGGTTTACTATGGGGTGAGGCAGGGGTTAATATGTGGTGAGGCAGGGGTTAATATGGGGTGAAACAGGGGTTAATATGGGGTGAAGCAGGGGTTACTATGGGGGGAGGCAGGGTTTACTATGGGGTGAGGCAGGGTTTACTATGGGGTGAGGCAGGGATTAATATGGGGTGAGGCAGGGGTTACTATGGGGTGAGGCAGGGGTTACTATGGGGTGCAGCAGGGGTTACTATGGGGTGAGGCAGGGGTTACTATGGGGTGCAGCAGGGGTTACTATGGGGTGAGGCAGGGGTTACTATGGGGTGAAGCAGGGGTTACTATGGGGTGAGGCAGGGGTTACTATGGGGTGAGGCAGGGGTTACTATGGGTTGAGGCAGGGGTTAATATGGGGTGAGGCAAGGGTTACTATGGGGTGAGGAAGGGGTTACTATGGGGTGAGGCAGGGGTTACTATGGGGTGAGGCAGGGGTTACTATGGGGTGCGGCAGGGGTTACTATGGTGTGAGGCTGGAGTAACTATGGGGTGAGGCAGGGGTTACTATGGGGTGAGGCAGGGGTTACTATGGGGTGAGGCAGGGGTTAATATGGGGTGAGGCAGGGGTTACTGTGGGGTGAGGCAGGGGTTACTATGGGGTGAGGCAGGGGTTACTATGGGATGAGGCAGGGATTACTATGGGGTGAAGCAGGAGTTAATATGGGGTGAGGCAGGGTTTACTATGGGGTGAGGCAGGGGTTACTATGGGGTGCGGCAGGGGTTACTATGGGGTGAGGCTGGGGTTACTATGGGGTGAGGCAGGGGTTACTATGGGGTGAGGCAGGGGTTACTATGGGGTGAGGCAGGGGTTACTTCTTTCTCTCTCAGGCCTGAGTAACTACAGGCACACCCGCATTAACGTACGCAATGGGACTAAGCTAACAGGCCTGAGTAACACAGGCATACCCCGCAGTAACGTACGCAATGGGACTAGGCTAACAGGCCTGAGTAACACAGGCATACCCCGCATTAACGTACGCAATGGGACTAAGCTAACAGGCCTGAGTAACTACAGGCATACCCCGCATTAACGTACACAATGGGACTAAGCTAACAGGCCTGAGTAACTAAAGGTATACCCCGCATTAATGTACGCAATGGGACAAAGCTAACAGGCCTGAGTAACTAAAGGCATACCCCGCATTAACGTACGCAATGGGACAAAGCTAACAGGCCTGAGTAACACAGGCATACCCCGCATTAACGTACGCAATGGGACTAAGCTAACAGGCTTGAGTAACACAGGCATACCCCGCATTAACGTTCACAATGGGACTATGGCCTCTACAGTATATCAGAAAAGGGGTTAAGTCTCCAGGAGAGGAATTCCTGCAGGAATGATACTCGGCCCTGCTCTATATTAGATGCTGGTGTTACATATTGGCAGGTGGCAGTGCCTGACGTACCCCGGGCCGCCCCCCGGGGCAATGAGTGAGGGGCCGAGGATCTCTCCGCTGAGCCAGATGCTTCTCATTAATTAGCGAGTTTTGTTGCAGGCGGAGCAGCTGTCACTCAATAATCAGCACAGATCACTGTGCCTCGTGTGTGACAGGGAGGGAGAGATAACTGTGCCTCATGTGTGACAGGGAGTGAGAGATAGCTGTGCCTTGTGTGTGACAGGGAGTGAGAGATAGCTGTGCCTCATGTGTGAGGGAGTGAGAGATAATTGTGCATCGTGTGTGTGACAGTGAGAGATAGCTGTGCAGCGTGTGTGTGTGACAGGGAGAGATAGCTGTGCATCGTGTGTGTATGACAGGGAGAGATAGCTGTGCATCGTGTGTATGTGACAGGGAGAGATAGCTGTGCATCGTGTGTGGCGGAGTGAGAGCTGTGCATCGTGTGTGTGTGTGACAGTGTGAGATAGCTGTGCATCGTGTGTGTGTGACAGTGTGAGATAGCTGTGCATCGTTTGTGTGTGTGACAGTGAGAGAGAGCTGTGCATCGTGTGTGTGTGTGAGACAGTGAGAGATAGCTGTGCATTGTATGTGTGAGACAGGGAGAGATATCTGTGCATCGTGTGTGACAGTGAGAGATAGCTGTGCATCGTATGTGTTGACAGTGAGAGATAGCTGTGCATCGTGTGTGTGTGTGTGTGTGTGTGTGTGACAGTGAGAGATAGCTGTGCATCGTGTGTGTGTTTGTGACAGTGAGAGATAGCTGTGCATCGTGTGTGTGACAGGGAGAGATAGCTGTGCATCATGTGTGTGTGACAGTGAGAAATAGCTGTGCATCGTGTGTGTGTGACACTGAAAGATAGCTGTGCATCGTGTGTGTGTGTGTGACAGGGAGAGATAGCTGTGCATCATGTGTGTGTGAGACAGTGAGAGAAAGCTGTGCATCGTGTGTGTGTGTGTGTGTGTGACAGTGAAAGATAGCTGTGCATCGTGTGTGTGTGACAGTGAGATAGCTGTGCATCGTGTGTGTGTGTGACAGTGAGAGATAGCTGTGCATCGTGTGTGTGTGACAGGGAGAGATAGCTGCGCATCATGTGTGTATGACAGGGAGAGATAGCTGTGTATCGTGTGTGTGTGACAGGGAAAGATAGCTGTGCATCGTGTGTGTGTGACATTGAGTGATAGCTGTGCATCGTGTGTGTGTGACAGGGAGAGATAGCTGTGCATCGAGTGTATGTGACAGTGAGAGATAGCTGTGCATCGTGTGTGTGTGTGACAGGGAGAGATAGCTGTGCATCATGTGTGTGTGACAGTGAGAGATAGCTGTGCATCGTGTGTGTGTGTGTGTGTGTGACAGTGATAGATAGCTGTGCATCGTGTGTGTGTGACAGGGAGAGATAGCTGTGCATTGTGTGTGTGTGACAGGGAGAGATAGCTGTGCATCGTGTTTGTGTCAGGGAGTGAGAGATAGCTGTGCATCATGTGTGTGTGACAGGGAGAGATAGCTGTGCATCATGTGTGTGTGACAGGGAGAGATAGCTGTGCATTGTGTGTGTGACAGTGAGAGATAGCTGTGCATCGTGTGTGTGTGACAGGGAGAGATAGCTGTTCATCGTGTGTGTGTGTGTCAAGGAGTGAGAGATAGTTGTGAATCTTGTGTGTGTCAGGGAGTGAGAGATAGTTGTGCATCGTGTGAGTGTTTCAGGGAGTGATAGATAGCTGTGCATCGTGTGTGTGTGACAGTGAGAGTTAGCTGTGCATCGTGTGTGTGTGACAGGGAGAGATAGATGTGCATCGTGTGTGTGTGACAGGGAGAGATAGCTGTGCATCGTGTGTGTGTGACAGGGAGAGATAGCTGTGCATCGTGTGTGTGAGACAGGGAGAGATAGCTGTGCATCGTGTGTGTGTCAGGGAGTGAGAGATAGCTGTGCATCGTGTGTGTGTGACAGGGAGAGATAGCTGTTCATCGTGTGTGTGTGTGTGTGTGTCAAGGAGTGAAAGATAGTTGTGCATCGTGTGTGTGTCAGGGAGTGAGAGATAGCTGTGCATCGTGTGTGTGTTTCAGGGAGTGAGAGATAGCTGTGCATCGTGTGTGTGACAGTGAGAGATAGCTGTGCATCATGTGTGTGTGTGTGACAGGGAGAGATAGTTGTGCATCGTGTGTGCATCTCTCACTGTCACACATACGATGCACAGCTATCTCTCCCTGTCACACACACACGATGCACAGCTATCTCACACTGTCACACACACACACACACACACACACACACACAAGGCACAGCTATCTCTCCCTGTCACATACACACGATGCACAGCTATCTCTCACTGTCACACACACGATGCACAGCTAACTCTCACTGTCACACACACACACACACACACACACGAGGCACAGCTATCTCACTCCCTGTCACACACACACGATGCACAGCTATCTCTCACTCCGACACACGCACACAATGCACAGCTATCTCTCACTCCTTGAAACACACACGATGCACAGCTATGTCTCACTGTCACACACACACGATGAACAGCTATTTCTCCCTGTCACACACACGATGCACAGCTATCTCTCACTCCCTGAAACACACACAATGCACAGCTATCTCTCCCTGTCACACACACACGATGCACAGCTATCTCTCACTCCCTGTCACACATGAGGCACAGTTATCTCTCCCTCCCTGTCACACGAGGCACAGTGATCTGTGCTGATTATTGAGTGACAGCTGCTCCGCCTGCAACAAAACTCGCTAATTAAACAGAAGCATCTGGCTCAGCAGAGAGATCCTCGGCCCCTCACTCATTGCCCCGGGGGGCGAGCCGGGGTACATCAGGCACTGCCACCTGCCAATATGTAACACCAGCATCTAATATAGAGCAGGGCCAAGTATCATTCCTGCAGGGATTCCTCTCCTGGAGACTTAACCCCTTTTGTGATATACTGTAGAGGCCAGTGAGGCAGGGGTTACTATGGGGTGAGGCAGGGGTTACTATGGGGTGAAGCAGGGGTTACTATGGGGTGAAGCAGGGGTTACTATGGGGTGAAGCAGGGGTTAATATGGGGTGCGGCAGGCGTTAATATGGGGTGAGGCAGGGGTTACTATGGGGTGAGGCAGGGGTTACTATGGGGTGCAGCAGGGGTTACTATGGGGTGAGGCAGGGGTTACTATGGGGTGAAGCAGGGGTTACTATGGGGTGAGGCAGGGGTTACTATGGGGTGAGGCAGGGGTTACTATGGGGTGAGGCAGGGGTTACTTCTTTCTCTCTCAGGCCTGAGTAACTACAGGCACACCCGCAATAACGTACGCAATGGGACTAAGCTAACAGGCCTGAGTAACACAGGCATACCCCGCAGTAACGTACGCAATGGGACTAGGCTAACAGGCCTGAGTAACACAGGCATACCCCGCATTAACGTACGCAATGGGACTAAGCTAACAGGCCTGAGTAACTACAGGCATACCCCGCATTAACGTACGCAATGGGACTAAGCTAACAGGCCTGAGTAACTACAGGCATACCCCGCATTAACGTACACAATGGGACTAAGCTAACAGGCCTGAGTAACTAAAGTTATACCCCGCATTAACGTACGCAATGGGACAAAGCTAACAGGCCTGAGTAACACAGGCATACCCCGCATTAACGTACGCAATGGGACTAAGCTAACAGGCTTGAGTAACTACAGGCATACCCCGCATTAACGTACGCAATGTGACAATCTAATAGGCCTGAGTAACTAAAGGCATTCCCCGCATTAACGTACGCAATGGGACTAAGCTAACAGGCCTGAGTAACTAAAGGCATACCCCGCATTAACGTACGCAATGGGACTAAGCTAACAGGCTTGAGTAACTACAGGCATACCCCGCATTAACGTACGCAATGGGACTAAGCTAACAGGCCTGAGTAACTACAGGCATACCCCGCATTAACGTACGCAATGGGACTATGGCCTCTACAGTATATCACAAAAGGGGTTAAGTCTCCAGGAGAGGAATTCCTGCAGGAATGATACTCGGCCCTGCTCTATATTAGATGCTGGTGTTACATATTGGCAGGTGGCAGTGCCTGACGTACCCCGGGCCGCCCCCCGGGGCAATGAGTGAGGGGCCGAGGATCTCTCCGCTGAGCCAGATGCTTCTCTTTAATTAGCGAGTTTTGTTGCAGGCGGAGCAGCTGTCACTCAATAATCAGCACAGATCACTGTGCCTCGTGTGTTACAGAGAGGGAGAGATAACTGTGCCTCATGTGTGACAGGGAGTGAGAGATAGCTGTGCCTTGTGTGTGACAGGGAGTGAGAGATAGCTGTGCCTCATGTGTGACGGAGTGAGAGATAATTGTGCATCGTGTGTGTGACAGTGAGAGATAGCTGTGCATCGTGTGTGTATGACAGTGAGAGATAGCTGTGCAGCGTGTGTGTGTGACAGGGAGAGATAGCTGTGCATCGTGTGTGTATGACAGGGAGAGATAACTGTGCATCGTGTGTGTGACAGGGAGAGATTGCTGTGCATCGTGTGTGGCGGAGTGAGAGCTGTGCATCGTGTGTGTGTGACAGTGTGAGATAGCTGTGCATCGTGTGTGTGTGACAGTGTGAGATAGATGTGCATCGTTTGTGTGTGTGACAGTGAGAGAGAGCTGTGCATCGTGTGTGTGTGTGTGTGTGTGTGTGAGACAGTGAGAGATAGCTGTGCATTGTATGTGTGAGACAGGGAGAGATATCTGTGCATCGTGTGTGACAGTGAGAGATAGCTGTGCATCGTATGTGTTGACAGTGAGAGATAGCTGTGCATCGTGTGTGTGTGTGTGTGTGTGACAGTGAGAGATAGCTGTGCATCGTGTGTGTGTGACAGGGAGAGATAGCTGTGCATCATGTGTGTGTGTGACAGTGAGAAATAGCTGTGCATCGTGTGTGTGTGACAGTGAAAGATAGCTGTGCATCGTGTGTGTGTGTGACAGGGAGAGATAGCTGTGCATCATGTGTGTGTGTGACAGTGAGAGATAGCTGTGCATCGTGTGTGTGACAGTGAAAGATAGCTGTGCATCGTGTGTGTGTGTGACAGTGAGAGATAGCTGTGCATCGTGTGTGTGTGTGACAGGGAGAGATAGCTGTGCATCATGTGTGTATGACAGGGAGAGATAGCTGTGTATCGTGTGTGTGTGACAGGGAGAGATAGCTGTGCATCGTGTGTGTGACATTGAGTGATAGCTGTGCATCGTGTGTGTGTGACAGGGAGAGATAGCTGTGCATCGTGTGCATGTGACAGTGAGAGATAGCTGTGCATCGTGTGTGTGTGTGACAGTGAGAGATAGCTGTGCATCATGTGTGTGTGACAGTGAGAGATAGCTGTGCATCGTGTGTGTGTGTCAGGGAGTGAGAGATAGCTGTGCATTGTGTGTGTGTGACAGAGAGAGATAGTTGTGCATCGTGTGTGTGTGACATGGAGAGATAGCTGTGCATCGTGTGTGTGATAGTGAGAGATTACTGTTCATCGTGTGTGTGTGTGACAGTGAGAGATAGTTGTGCATCGTGTGTGTGTGACATGGAGAGATAGCTTTGCATCGTGTGTGTGTGATAGTGAGAAATAGCTGTGCATCGTGTGTGTGTGACAGTGAGAGATAGCTGTGCATCGTGTGTGTGTCAGGGAGTGAGAGATAGCTGTGCATCGTGTGTGTGACAGTTGTAATACTGTGCACTGAAATGTAATTGGTACTCCTAACAATAATCAGTATACATTCAGGAGAAGGATTTACTGTTATATCATAACATAACCACCATCTGATTCCTTGTCCCATACATATAAATCAATACAAACTCCGCTGGGTATATACTGTTACTTTGCAGCCATGTTAATAAAGGGCAGACAATTTGATGCATATTTAACATGGTATCACTACTTAGAATAAAGTTGGTTTAATTCACAAACTACTGTAAGAGTGGCAGCTTATTGGAAATTACACCCTTAAAGAAAGGATGAATATATTCAATAGAGAATGTTACTATCCCCATTAGGAATAAGTATCACTTATACAGTATATGTATAGAAAGACATATCTAATTAGAGACAAAGAATGATTATCTTAAATCACACACTGAATTTAATACAGTAACGAACCTCAGAAAGATATATAGTCCATCTATGTCTGATAAATAAAGACATAGGAATATCTTAAATCACACTGAATTTAATAAAGAAAGATATATAGTCCATTTATGTCTAATAAATAAAGACCTAGATAGGAATATCTTAAATCACACATATCACTCATAATTTGAATGTAAAGGAAAGAATTTAAATCAACAAATATTGATGAACTACATTTGTTGAAAAAAGACATCTTAAGCAATCAGACACATATAGTCCCTCAAATAGTGTATATAGAGGGGAAAGAGATTCACTGTCTAATGTGTCTAATAATTAAAGACACAGATCGGGGTTATCTTAATTTGCACAATTCTTTACTTAAAATCTAATACACAGAGTAATACATATAGCAGTGGGAATATACTGAAACCCCAAATAGTACAATATAACACAGAATCCATAGCATAAACTTAATGCAAAGAGAAGTGTTAAATAGAGATATAACCAATCTCTGAATGTTAAAGACACAGATCTGGTTATCTATAATCACACAAGTTATATTTTATAATCTATATAGAATAGTGCAGATACACAAAGTATGTTACATAGTATACAAACTCAATGTAGAAGAGAAATATTACATCAAGATGTTTCTCAATCAATTGGATTGCGCTTATGGGAACCAATAGAAACAGGGAAGTGCCTATAAAGAAGGTAGGGACAGATATACCCACATTAACTCCTGAAGAAGCCTTAGTGAATTGCACTAAAATATACCCCATAATTAATACAAATTGAATGCATTTTAAACAGTAGAGAATGTGTATCTATGTACGAGGGGGGGAAGGAGTCCAAAGTCGTGACTGTTCAGAGTACAGAGTAGGAGTGAGATTTTGATCAAGAATGGAGCCGGCATCGACAGCAGAGAAGTCTGAGATCTCCCGAGATAAGATGTGATTTCTTACTGAAGCTTTTTCCACATTCAGGGCAGTTTATAGGGTGTCATCCCTGTGTGGATTGTTTGGTGTCTAACAAGATGCGATTTCCGACTGAAGCTTTTCCCACATTCAGAGCAGTTATAGGGCCTCTCCCTTGTGTGGATTCTTTGGTGTGTAACAAGATGCGATTTCCGACTGAAGCTTTTCCCACATTCAGAGCAATCATAAGGCTTCTCCCCTGTGTGGATTCTTTGGTGTGTAACAAGACTTGATTTTTGACAGAAGCTTTTCCCACATTCAGAGCATTTATAAGGTCTCACCCCTGTGTGGATTCTTTGGTGTGTAACAAGAATTGATTTCTGCTTGAAGCTTTTCCCACATTCAGAGCAGTTAAAAGGTCTCACATCTGTGTGGATTCTTTGGTGTGTAACAAGAGCCATTTGTTACTGAAGCTTTTCCCACATTCAGAGCAGTTAGAAAGTCTCACGCCTGTGTGGATTCTTTGGTGTGTAACAAGATGCGATTTCTTAATGAAGCTTTTCCCACATTCAGAGCAGTTATAGGGTCTCTCCCCTGTGTGGATTCTTTGGTGTCTACAAAAACTTGATTGATCATGGAAACTAGTCCCACATTCAGAGCAGTTATAAGGCTTCACCCCTGTGTGGATTCTTTGGTGTGTAACAAGACCTGATTAATGACTGAAGCTTTTCCCACATTCAGAGCAGTTATAAGGCTTCACCCCTGTGTGGATTATTTGGTGTGTAACAAGATTTGATTTCTGACTGAAGCTTTTCCCACATTCAGAGCAGTTATAAGGCTTCACCCCTGTGTGGATTATTTGGTGTGTAACAAGATGATATTTCTTATTGAAGCTTTTCCCACATTCAGAGCAGTTATAGGATTTCTTCCCTGTATGGATTATCTGCGGTATAACATTACCGTATGTCCCACAGTAGGGGTTCATGTCTCTGTTCTTTAAACCCTCTCCTTGTCTTGCGGTGTCTGTAAGTTTAGTAAAAGGCTGTTGATGTATAGGAATGCTCTGCCGAGTTTCTGGTAATCTTGTTCCAATTCTCATACAGACTTATGCAATGTTGAAGTCCTTAAAACATATTTCCATTAACCCCTCATGTAATTTGATGTTTGGGACATTTCTTACGTTGCTTCTTGCTCACAGACGAGTCATGTGCTGAAGTTACATCTATGGTGAGAAAATGTATTAATGTAACATTGCAATGCATCAGAGAAGATTTGGATGAGAGATATATGTTCATTGAGTTGAACCTTTATAAAATTCTACTCGTGCAACATACTGAACATAATTAAAGCTACATTGTTATCGTTACATTCACCCAGAGGAAGGCAAAAAAAACACCCCAATTAATCATGTTACAATTATGTCTCATAAATGGAAATAAATATTTTCTCCTCACGCCAGTAATAGAAATCGCATTACTCCCTGTATCAATGTTCTTCATATATTGTTCTTATCAAATAACTTTTGTTGTACTTTGTGATATATTAACCCTTTAGTGGCTCAAGGGGCCAGCTAGCCATTGGCATCCCACGAGTATCTGACCACTTGTGACGGTAGCTTTGAGACAGGCTATTAATAATACACACCAAAATATAACTGGGTTGAACTGGACGAGACTTAGATATGATAAAATATAATTTATTCCTTGAAAAAGGTGAACACACGAGATATACAAATGACAGACAAAATATGGACACTCACTTAAGATGGAATGATGAAACAGTCACATCTGGACTGGCAGTTCATACAGCAATCTTCATAATCATCAAGACACGAAAGACAATAGCCATAGGCTGAGCCTGGTTCTTATACAATTATTTCCCATTGAACACAACCTAAACCCAGCCCCTCTCATAAATCAGTGGTGAGGTTGACAGTTTTCCTCAGAGTAAAACTCCTCCCACCCAAGGACGTTTAAAAACTGCTTTTCCTATCTAAATAACGTCATAACTTCAGTTCAGTGAAACTTACTGGCACGCGAGCCATATTAATACATTCCGACACGCATGACGCTCCCAATAAGACTAAATATTACAGTGTAATACTAAAATTAAGAGAGATATTAATATCTGTCTCATAGGACCTGCTAAACAGCAGGTGTCTGTAATCATTATTTGCGGCTCGGCCCCCCGCTTACACATATGTAACTTATAGCATGTTCAGCCGAGGACATCTCATAATATTCTTATATTTAATAAGGTCACTCATTCTGTAGCCCCACTCCTAAATCAGGGGCGTTTGGCCAGTCTACCAAATTGAGTGTCTGGCAGGATACTATGGTTTGTAAGTGTGAGTTTTAACACTCACCAACCACTCCAGCTTCCTAAACATTTGGTCGCATTCCTTAGTAGGCAGGCATCTTTGAGGGTAACTTAAACAAAGGGCTAGAATCACTATTCAACTATTAACCCTTGCCCTCCCGGATGGATTCCAGTGTTTGTGTGGTGCAGTCACTGGAACAGAAACAATAAATTTTTACAGGGGAATAAACAGTTGGATGGCTGAAGCAAGGCAAAACCACATTACTGGACTCCAGCCCAGTTAACCCCTTGCTTCTCAGGTGAGAGTAGAGGGTGGCCTAATGGGGTTTAACCCCTGTAATCCTGGGCCAAAACCCCCACACTTGACACCACTAATGTCCAAAAATGGGTAAATATACAGCTTACAGTAGACTTAACTTGGTTGATTAAAATAGGAACCGACGTTTCTGCCGTATTTACATCATTTTTCCTGATTTGTGCTACACAGCAATTAAAACAGTTTAACAAAAAGTGCCATACATTATGGTGCAAAAAATCTTCAAAAGAAAATGTAAGAAAAAATAAAATAATTAAAAATAAAAGTATATATATACACACACACATATACTGTATATACATACACACACACATATATATACATACACAACTCATCCTTGAAAGGTTGCACCCTCTATTTTTTTAATGCGGTTTAAATAAATTATTTTATTTTTTATTAACCCGACTCTCTTTTTGCTGTGCGCTGGAATTACATTGTTTGGATATCCCTGCCCTAGGAGAAAGGTGGGAATAACCTTTGCTGCAGCAATAAGCTATATATATATATATATATATATATATATACAGTGTTCGACAAATCACCCAAAAATCTACTCGCCCAACCAAAAAATCTACTCGCCACCTAGTCCCGCCCCCAGTCCACACACATATACTGTATATACATACACACACACATATATATACATACACACCTCATCCTTGAAAGGTTGCACCCTCTATTTTTTTAATGCGGTTTAAATAAATTATTTTATTTTTTATTAACCCGACTCTCTTTTTGCTGTGCGCTGGAATTACATTGTTTGGATATCCCTGCCCTAGGAGAAAGGTGGGAATAACCTTTGCTGCAGTGTGGGGGACAGAGAGAGAGAGAGAGAGTGTGGGGGATAAAGAGAGAAAGTGTGGGGGAGAGAGAAAGTGTGGGAGAGAGAGAGTGTGGGGGAGAGAGAGAGTGTGGGGGAGAGAGAGAGTGTGGGGGAGAGAGAGAGTGTGGGGAGAGAGAGAGTGTGGGGGAGAGAGAGAGTGTGGGGAGAGAGAGAGTGTGGGGGAGAGAGAGAGTGTGGGAGAGAGAGAGAGTGTGGGAGAGAGAGAGTGTGGGGAGAGAGAGTGTGGGGAGAAAGAGAGTGTAGGGGAGAAAGAGAGTGTGGGGGAGAGAGAGAGTGTGGGGGAGAGAGAGTGTGGGGGCGAGAGAGAGAGAGGGGGAGAGAGAGAGTGGGGGAGAGAGAGAGTGTGGGGAAGAGAGAGTGTGGGAAGAGAGAGAGAGAGTGTGGAGAGAGAGAGAGAGTGTGGGAGAGAGAGAGTGTGGGTGAGAGAGAGAGTGTGGGTGAGAGAGAGTGTGGGTGAGAGAGAGAGTGTGGGTGAGAGAGAGAGAGTGTAGGTGAGAGAGAGAGTGTGTGGGTGAGAGAGAGAGTGTGGGTGAGAGAGAGAGAGAGCGTGGGGGCGAGAGAGAGTGTGGGGGCGAGAGAGAGAGAGTGTGGGGGCGAGAGAGAGAGAGTGTGGGGGAGAGAGAGAGTGTGGGGGAGAGAGAGAGTGTGGGGGAGAGAGAGAGTGTGGGGGAGAGAGAGAGTATGGGGGAAAGAGAGAGAGTGTGGGGGAAAGAGAGAGTGTGGGGGAGAGAGAGAGAGTGGGGAGAGAGAGAGTGTGGGGGAGAGAGAGTGTGGGGGAGAGAGAGAGAGTGGGGAGAGAGAGAGAGTGTGGGGAGAGAGAGTGTGGGGGAGAGAGAGAGAGTGGGGGAGAGAGAGAGAGAGTGTGGGGGGAGAGAGAGAGAGTGTGGGGGGGAGAGAGAGAGAGTGTGGGGGAGAG